>NW_027667255.1:0-388000 GCF_963924665.1 Micromys minutus | reverse complement strand
TTTTTGGGCAAAAAGGCAGAAATTCCTTTTATTTTGGTACAAAATTGCAGAAATTTTTCTTATTTTGGGGCAAAAAGGCAGAAATTTCCCAAATTTTGGTGCAAAAATGCAGAAATTCCTTTTATTTTGGGGTAAAAAGTCTGAAATTCCCTTATTTGGAGGCAAAAAAGCAGAAATTTCACATATTTTGGGGCAAAATTGCAGAAATTTCACTTATTTCAGGGAAAAAAGTCAGAAATTTTCCTTATTTTGGGGCAAAGAGACAGAAATTCCTTTTGTTTTGGGGAAAAAAGACAGAAATTCCTCTTATTTAGAGGCAAAAAAGTAGAAATTCCCCTCATTTTGAAGCAAATATGAAGAAATTTCCCTTTTTTATGGCAAAAAGCTATGAATTCTACTTATTTTTGGGCAAAAATGCAGAAATTCCCCGTATTTTGGAGCAAAATTGAAGAAATTCCCCTAATTGTGGGGCAACAAGGCAGAAATTCCCTATATGTTGGGGCAAAAAGGCAGAAATTCTCCTTATTTTGGGGCAAAACTCAGAAATACCACTTATTTTGGGGCAAAATTCCAGAAATTTCCCTTATTTTGGGGAAAAATTGCAGAAATTTCACTTATGTTGGGCAAAATTGCAGAAATTTCACTTATTTCAGAAAAAAAGCAGAAATTTTTTATTTTGGGGCAAAAAGGCAGAAATTTCTTTTATTTTGGTACAAAATTGAAGAAATTTTTTTTATTTTGGGGCAAAAACGCAGAAATTTCCCATATTTTGGGGCAAAAATGCAGAAATTTCCCTTATTTTGACATAAAAAGGATGAAATTCCCATTATTTGGGGGCAAAGAGAGAGAAATTTTTTTTATTTTGAGGCAAAATTGCAGCAATTTCACTTATTTCAGGGTAATAAGTCAGAAATTTTCCTTATCTTGGGGCAAAAAATACAGAAATTCTCTTTGTTTTGGGGGAAAAAGACAGAAATTCCACTTATTTAGAGGCAAAAAAGCAGAAATTTTCCTTATTTTGGAGCAAAAATGAAGAAATTTCCCTTTTTTATGGCAAAAAGATATGCATTCTTCTTATTTTTGGGCAAAAAGGCAGAAATTCCCCATTTTTTGGAGGAAAATTGAAGAAATTCCCCTAATTGTGGAACAAAAAGGCAGAAATTCCCTATATGTTGGTGCAAAAAGACAAAAATTCTCCTTATTTTCGGGCAAAACTCAGAAGTTTACTTATTTTAGGGCAAAATTCCAGAAATTTCCCTTATTTTGTGGCAAAATTGCTGAAATTTCACCTATTTTGGGGCAAAATTGCAGAAATTTCACTTATTGCAGAAAAAAAAAGCAGAAATTTTTTTATTTTGGGGCAAAAAGGCAGAAATTTCTTTTATTTTGGTACAAAATTGCAGAAATTTTTCTTATTTTGGAGCATAAATGCAGAAATTTCTCATATTTTGGGGCAAAAATGCAGAAATTCTTCTTATTTTGAGGAAAAAGGCTGAAATTTCCCTTATTTGGGGGCAAAAAGGCAGATATTTCCCTTATTTTTGGGCAAAATTGCAGAAATTTCACTTATTTCAGGGTAATAAGTCAGAAATTTTCCTTATTTTGGGCAAAAAACACAGAAATTCCCTTTGTTTTGAGGGGAAAACACAGAAATTCCACTTTTTTAGAGGCAAAAAATCAGAAAGTCCTTTTATTTTTTAGCAAAAATGAAGAAATTTCCCTTTTTTGTAGTAAAAGGTATACATTCCCCTTATTTTTAGGCTAAAAAGCAGAAATTCCCCGTAATTTGGAGCAAAATTGCAGAAATTCCCCTAATTGTGGGGCAAAAAGGCAGATATTCCCTATATGTTAGTGCAAAAAGACAGAAATCCTTCATTGTTTTCGGGCAAAACTCAGAAATTCCACTTATTTTGGGGCAAAATTCCAGAAATTTTCCTTATTTTGGGGCAAAATTGCAGAAATTTCACTAATTTTGGGGCAAAATTCCAGAAATTTCACTTATTTATGGGAAAAAAAATCAGAAATTATTTTATTTTGGGGCAAAAAGGCAGAAATTTCTTATATTTTGGTAAAAAATTTCAGAAATTTTTCTTATTTTGGGGCAAAAAGGCAGAAATTTCCCATATTTTAGCGCAAAAATGCAGAAATTCCCCTTTTTTTGAGGTAAAAAGGATTAAATTCCCTTATTTGGGGGCAAAAAGGCAGACATTTCCTTTATTTTGGGGCAAAATTGCAGAAATTTCACATATTTCAGGGAAAAAAGGCAGACATTTTCTTTATTTTGGGGCAAAATTGCAGAAATTTCACTTATTTTGGGGCAAAATTGGAGAAATTTCACTTATGTCAGGGTAATAAGTCAGAAATTTTTTTTATTTTGGGGCAAAAAAGACAGAAATTCCCTTTGTTTTGGGGGAAAAAGAAAGAAATTCCACTTATTTAGAGGCAAAAAAGCAGAAATTCCCCTTATTTTGGAGCAAAAATGAAGAAATTTCCCTTTTTTATGGCAAAAAGGTATGCATTCTTCTTATTTTCGGGCAAATACCAAAAATTTCTCGTATTTTGGAGCAAAATTGCAGAAATTCCTCTAATTGTGGGGCAAAAAGGCAGAAATTCCCTATATTTTATGGCATAAAGACAGAAATTCTTCTTATTTTGGGGCAAAACTCAGAAATTCCACTTATTTTAAGGCAAAATTCCAGAAATTTCCCTTATTTGGGGGCAAAATTGCAGAAATTTCACTTATTTTGGGGCAAAATTGCAGAAATTTCACTTATTTAAGGGAATAAAAGCAGAAATTTTCTTCTTCTGGGGCAAAAAGGCAAAAATTTCTTTTATTTTGGTACAAAATTGCAGAAAATTTTTTTATTTTGGGCAAAAAGGCAGAAATTTCCCATATTTTGGGGCAAAAATGCAGAAATTCCCCTTATTTTGAGGTAAAAAGGCTGAAATTCCCGTTATTTGGGGGCAAAAAGGGAGAAATTTCCCTTATTTTGGGGAAAAATTGCAAAAATTTCACTTATTTCAGGGTAATAAGTCAGAAATTTTCCTTATTTTGGGGCAAAAATACAGAAATTCCCTTTGTTTTGGGGGACAAAGACAGAAATTCCACATATTTAGAGGCATAAAAGCAAAAATTCTCTTTATTTTGGAGCAAAAATGAAGAAATTTTTTTTTATGGCAAATAGTTATGCATTCTTCTTATTTTCGGGCAAAAAGGCAGAAATTTCCCTTATTTGGGGCAAAATTCCAGAAATTTCCCTAATTTCATGGTAATAAGTCAGAAATTTTCCATATTTTGCGCAAAAAAGACATAAATTCCCTTTGTTTTGGGGGAAAAATACATAAATTCCACTTATTTAGAGACAAAAAGTGAAATTCCCCTTATTTTGGGGCAAAATTGCATAAATTTCACTTACTTCAGGGTAATAAGTCAGAAATTTTCCTTATTTTTGGGCAAAAAAGACAGAAATTACCTTTGTTTTGGGGGAAAAAGACAGAAATTCCACTTATTTAGAGGGAAAAAAGCAAAAATTCCCTTTATTTTGGAGCAAAAATGAAGAAATTTTCCTTTTTTATGGCAAAAAGGTATGCATTCTTATTTTCGGGCAAAAAGGCAGAAATTCCCCATATTTTGGAGCAAAATTGCAGAAATTCCCCTAATTGTGGGGCAAAAGGGCAGAAATTCCCTATATGTTGAGGCAAAAAGACAGAAATTCTCCTAATTTTGGGGCAAAACTCAGAAATTCCACTTATTTTGGGGCAAATTTCCAGAAATTTCACTTATTTTGGCACAAAATTGTAGAAATTTCACTTATTTTGGGGCAAATTGCAGAAATTTCACTTATTTGGGGGAAAATTGCAGAAATTTAACTTATTTCAGGGTAATAAGTCACAAATTTTCCTTATTTTGGAGCAAAAAGACAGAAATTCTATTTGTATTGGGGGACAAAGACAGAAATTCCACATATTTAGAGGCATAAAAGCAGAAATTCCCCTTATTTTGGAGCAAAAATGAAGAAATTTTCCTTTTTTATGGCAAAAAGGTATGCATTCTTCTTATTTTCGGGCAAAAAGGCAGAAATACCCGTATTTTGGAGCAAAATTGCAGAAATTGCCATAATTGTGGGGCAAAAAGGCAGAAATTCCCTATATGTTGAGGCAAAAAGACAGAAATTCTCCTTATTTTGGGTCAAAACTATGAAATTCCAATTATTTTGAGGCAAAATTCCAGAAATTTCACTTATTTTGGGGCAAAATTGTAGAAATTTCACTTATTTTGGGGAAAAATTTCAGAAATTTCACTTATTTCAGAAAAAAGCAGAAATTTTCTTATTTGGAAGCAAAAAGGCAGAAATTTCTTTTATTTTGGTACAAAATTGCAGAAATTTCCCTTATTTTGGGGCAAAATTGCAGAAATTTCACTTATTTTGGGGCAAAATTTCAGAAATTTCACTTATTTCAGGAAAAAAAGGCAGAAATTTTCCTTATTTTGGGGCAAAAAGGCAGAAATTCCTAATATTTTGTGGCAAAAATGCAGAAATTCTCCTTATTTTGAGGTAAAAATGCTGAAATTCCCCTTATTTGGGGGCAAAAAGGCAGAAATTTTCCTTTTTTGGGGGCAAAATTGTAGAAATTTCACTTACATCAGGGTAATAAGTCAGAAATTTTCATTATTTTGGAACAAAAAAAACAGAAATTCCCTTTGTTTTGGGGGAAAAAGACAGAAATTACACTTATTTAGGTCAAAAAAGCAGAAATTCCTTTTATTTTGGAGCAAAAATGAAGAAATTTTCCTTTTTTATGGCAAAAAGGTATGCATTCTTATTTTCGGGCAAAAAGGCAGAAATTCCCTGTATTTTGGAGCAAAATTGCAGAAATTCCCCTAATTGTGGTGCAAAAAGGCAGAAATTCCCTATATGTTGGGGCAAAAAGACAGAAATTCTCCTTATTTTGGGGTAAAACTCAGAAATTCCACTTATTTTGGGGCAATATTCCAGAAATTTCACTTATTTTGGGGCAAAATTCTAGAAATTTCACTTATTTTGGGCCAAAATTTCAGAAATTTGACTTATTTTCAGAAAAAAAAATAGAAATTTTTCTTTTTGGAAGCAAAAATGCAGAAATTTCTTTTATTTTGGTACAAATTTCAGAAATTTTTCTTATTTTGGGGCAAAAATTCAGAAATTCCCCTTATTTTGAGGTAAAAAGGCTAAAATTCCCCTTATTTGGGGGCAAAAAGGCAGAAATTTCACTTATTTTTGGCCAAAATTGCAGAAATTTCACTTATTTTAGGGAAAAAAGGCAGAAATTTTCCTTATTTTGGGGCAAAAAGGAAGAAATTCCTAATATTTTGTGGCAAAAATACAGAATTTCCCTTTATTTTGAGGTAAAAAGGGTGAAATTCCTCTTATTTGGGGGTAAAAAGGCCGAAATTTCCCTATTTTGGGGCAAAATTGCAGAAATTTCACTTATTTCAGGGTAATAAGTCAGAAATTTTTTTTATTTTGGGGCAAAAAAGACAGAAATTCCCTTTGTTTTGGAGGAAAAAGACCGAAATACCACTTATTTAGAGGCATAAAAGCAGAAATTTTCCTTATTTTGGAGCAAAAATGAAGAAATTTCCCTTTTTTATGGCAAAAAGGTATGCATTCTACTTATTTTCGGGCAAAAAGGCAAAAATTCCTTGTATTTTGGAGCAAAATTGCAGAAATTTCCCTAATTGTCGGGCAAAAATGTAGAAGTTCCATATATGTTGGGGCAAAAAGACAGAAATTCTCCTTATTTTAAGGCGAAACTCAGAAACTCCACTTATTTGGTGCAAAATTCCAGAAATTTACCTTATTTTAGGGCAAAATTGCAGAAATTTCACTTATTTTGGGGCAAAATTGCAGAAATTTCACTTATTTCAGGGAAAAAAGGCAGAAATTTTCCTTATTTTGGGGCAAAAAACAGAAATTCCTAATATTTTGTGGTAAAAATGCAGAAATTCCTCTTATTTTGAGGTAAAAAGGCTGAAATTCCCCTTATTTGGGGGCAAAAAGGCAGTAATTTCCCTTATTTTGGGGCAAAATTGCAGAAATTTCACTTATTTCAGGGTAATAAGTAAGAAATTTTCCTTATTTTGGAACAAAAAAGACAGAAATTCCCTTTGTTTTGGGGGAAAAAGACAGAAATTCCACTTATTTAGAGTCAAAAATGCAGAAATACCCCTTATTTTGGAGCAAAAATGAAGAAATTTCCCTTTTTTTATGGCAAAATGTATGCATTCTTCTTATTTTCAGGCAAAAAGGCAGAAATTCCCTGTATTTTGAGCAACATTGCAGAAATTCCCCTAATTGTGAGGCAAAAAGGCAGAAATTCCCTATATGTTGGGGCAAAAAGGCAGACATTCTTCTTATTTTGGGGCAAAACTCAGAAATTCCATTTATTTTGGGGCAAAATTCCAGAAATTTCCCATATTTTGGGGCCAAATTGCAGAAATTTCACTTATTTTGGGGCAAAATTTCAGAAATTTCACTTATTTCAGGGAAAAAAAGCAGAAATTTTTTTATTTTGGGGCAAAAAGTCAGAAATTGCCCATATTTTGAAGCAAAAATGGAGAAATTCCCCTTATTTTGAGGTAAAAAGGATAAAATTCCCCTTATTTGGGTGCAAAATGGAAAAATTTCTCTTATTTAGAGGCAAAATTGCAGAAATTTCACTTATTTCAGGGTAATAAATCAGAAATTTTCTTTATTTTGGGGCAAAAAAGACAGAAATTCTATTTGTTTTGGGGGAAAAAACAGAAATTCGAATTATTTAGAGGAAAAAAGCAGAAATTCTTCTTATTTTGGAGCAAAAATCAAAAAATTTTACTTTTTTATGGCAAAAATGTATGCATTCTTCTTATTTTCAGAGAAAAAGGCAGAAATTCCCCGTATTTTGGAGCAAAATTGCAGAAATTCCTCTAATTGTGGGAAAAAAAGGCAGAAATTCCTTATATGTTGGGGCAAAAAGACAGAAATTCTCCTTATTTTGTGGCAAAACTCAGAAATTTCACTTATTTTGGGACAAAATTGCAGAAATTTCAGTTATTTCAGAAAAAAAAAGCAGAAATTTTCTTATTTTTGGGCAAAAAGCCAGAAATTTCCCATATTTTGGGGCAAAAATGCAGAAATTCCCCTTATTTTGGGGTAAAAAGTCTGAAATTCCCTTATTTGTGGGAAAAAAGCAGAAATTTCACTTATTTAAGGAAAAAAAAGTCAGAAATTTTCCTTATTTTGGGGCAAAAAGACAGAAATTCCTTTTGTTTTAGAGAAAAAAGACAGAAATTCCACTTATTTAGAGGCAAAAAAGCAGAAATTCCCCTTATTTTGAGGTAGAAAGCCTGAAATTCCCCTTATTTGGGGGCAAGAAGGCAGAGATTGCCTTTATTTTAGGGCAAAATTGCAGAAATTTCACTTATTTCAGGGTAATAAGTCAGAAATTTTCCTTATTTTGGGGCAAAAAAGACAGAAATTCCACTTATTTAGAGGCAAATGCAGAAATTCCCCTTATTTTGGAGCAAAAATGAAGAAATTTCCCTTTTTTATGGCAAAAAGGTATGCATTCTTCTTATTTTCGGACAAAAAGGCAGAAATTCCCCGTATTTTGGAGCAAAATTGCAGAAATTCCCCTAACTGTGGGGCAAAAAGGCAGAAATTCCCTATATGTTGGGGCAAAAGTACAGAAATTCTCCTTATTTTGTGGCAAAACTCAGAAATAACACTTATTTTGAGGCAAAATTCCAGAAATTTCCCTTATTTTGTGGAAAAATTGCAGAAATTTCACTTATTTTGGGCAAAATTGCAGAAATTTCACTTATTTCAGAAAAAAAGCAGAATTTTTTTTATTTTGGGGCAAAAAGGCAGAAATTTCTTTTATTTTGGTACAAAATTGAAGAAATTTTTCTTATTTTGGGGCAAAAACGCAGAAATTTCCCATATTTTGGGGCAAAACTGCAGAAATTTCCCTTTTTTTGACGTAAAAAGGCTGAAATTCCCCTTATTTGGGGGCAAAAAGGGAGAAATTTTTTTAATTTTGAGGCAAAATTGCAGCAATTTCACTTATTTCAGGGTAATAAGTCAGAAATTTTCTTTATCTTGGGGCAAAAAATACAGAAATTCCCTTAGTTTTGGGAGAAAAAAACAGAAATTCCACTTATTTTGGGGCAAAATTCCAGATATTTCACTTATTTTGGGGCAAAATTGTAGAAATTTCACTTATTTTGGGGCAAAATTTCAGAAATTTCACTTTTTTCAGAAAAAAAAGTAGAAATTTTTTTATTTGGAAGCAAAAAGTCAGAAATTTCTTTTATTTTGGTACAAAATTGCAGAAATTTTTCTTATTTTGGGGCAAAAAGGCAGAAATTTCCCATATTTTGGGGCAAAAATCAGAAATTCCCCTTATTTTGAGGTAAAAAGGCTAAAATTCCCCTTATTTGGGGGCAAAAAGGCAGAAATTTCACTTATTTTGGGCCAAAATTGTGGAAATTTCACTTATTTCAGGGAAAAAAGGCAGAAATTTTCCTTATTTTGGGGCAAAAAGGCAGAAATTCCTAATATTTTGTGGCAAAAATGCAGAAATTCAATTTATTTTGAGGTCAAAAGGGTGAAATTCCCCTTATTTGGGGGTAAAAAGGCCGAAATTTCCCTTATTTTGGGGCAAAATTGCAGAAATTTCACTTATTTCAGGGTAATAAGTAAGAAATTTTTTCTTATTTTGGGGCAAAAAAGACAGAAATTTCCTTTGTTTTTGGGGAAAAAGACAGAAATACCACTTATTTAGAGGCAAAAAAGCAGAAATTTTCCTTATTTTGGAGCAAAAATGAAGAAATTTCCCTTTTTTATGGCAAAAAGGTATGCATTCTTATTATTTTCGGGAAAAAAGGCAGAAATTCCCCGTATTTTGGAGCAAAATTGCAGAAATTCCCCTAATTGTCGGGCAAAAAGGTAGAAATTCCCTATATGTTGGGGCAAAAAGACAGAAATTCTACTTATTTTGGGGCAAAACTCAGAAATTCCACTTATTAGGGGCAAAATTCCAGAAATTTACCTTATTTTAGAACAAAATTGAAGAATTTTCACTTATTTTGGGGCAAAATTGCAGAAATTTCACTTATTTCAGGGAAAAAAGCAGAAATTTTTCTTATTTTGGGGCAAAAATCAGAAATTCCTAATATTTTGTGGCAAAAATGCAGAAATTCCCCTTATTTTGAGGTAAAAAGGCTGAAATTACACTTATTTGGGGGCAAAAAGGCAGTAATTTCCCTTATTTTGGGGCAAAATTGAAGAGATTTCAGTTATGTCAGGGTAATAAGTAAGAAATTTTTTTTATTTTGGAAGAAAAAAGACAGAAATTCCCTTTGTTTTGGGGGAAAAAGACAGAAATTCCACTTATTTAGAATCAAAAATGCAGAAATTCCCCTTATTTTGAAGCAAAAATGAAGAAATTTCCTTTTTTTATTGCAAAAAGGTATGCATTCTTCTTATTTTCAGGCAAAAAGGCAGAAATTCCTCGTATTTTGGAGCAAAATTGCAGAAATTCCTCTAATTGTGGGGCAAAAAGGCAGAAATTCCTTTTGTTTTAGAGAAAAAAGACAGAAATTCCACTTATTTAGAGGCAAAAAAGCAGAAATTCCCCTTATTTTGAGGTAAAAAGGCTGAAATTCCCCTTATTTGGGGGCAAAAAGGCAGAAATTTCCTTTATTTTGGCGCAAAAATTGCAGAAATTTCACATATTTCAGGGTAATAAGTCAGAAATTTTCCTTATTTTGGGGCAAAAAAGACAGAAATTTCCTTTGTTTTGGGGGAAAAAGACAGAAATTCCACTTATTTAGAGGCAAATGCAGAAATTCCCCTTATTTTGGAGCAAAAATGAAGAAATTTCCCTTTTTTATGGCAAAAAGGTATGCATTCTTCTTATTTTCGGCCAAAAGGCAGAAATTCTCCGTATTTTGGAGCAAAATTGCAGAAATTCCCCTAATTGTGGGGCAAAAAGGCAGAAATTCCCTATATGTTGGGGCAAAAGGACAGAAATTCTCCTTATTTTGTGGCAAAACTCAGAAATACCACTTATTTTGAGGCAAAATTCCAGAAATTTCCCTTATTTTGGGGCAAAATTGCAAAAATTTCACTTATTTTGGGCAAAATTGCAGAAATTTCACTTATTTCAGAAAAAAAGCAGAAATTTTTTTATTTTGGATCAAAAAGGCAGAAATTTCTTTTATTTTGGTACAAAATTGAAGAAATTTTTCTTATTTTGGAACAAAAACGCAGAAAGTTCCCATATTTTGGGGCAAAAATGCAGAAATTTCCCTTTTTTGATGTAAAAAGGCTGAAATTCCCCTTATTTGGGGGCAAAAAGGGAGAAATTTTTCTTATTTTGAGGCAAAATACAGCAATTTCACTTATTTCAGGGTGATAAGTCAGAAATTTTCCTTATCTTGGGGCAAAAAATACAGAAATTCCCTTTGTTTTGGGGGAAAAAGACAGAAATTCCACTTATTTAGAGGCAAAAAAGCAGAAATTCCCCTTATTTTGAAGCAAAAATGAAGATTTCCCTTTTTTGTGGCAAAAGGTAAACATTCCCTTTATTTTCGGCCTAAAAAGCAAAAATTCCCCGTATTTTGGAGCAAAATTCTAGAAATTCCCCTAATTGTGGGGCAAAAAGGCAGAAATTCCCTATATGTTAGGGCAAAAAGACATAAATTCTCCTTATTTTTGGGCAAAACTCAGAAATTCCACTTATTTTGGGGCAAAATTCCAGAGATGTCCCTTATTTTGGGGCAAAATTGCAGAAATTTCACTTATTTCAGGGAAAAAAGGCAGAAATTTTCCTTATTTTGGGGCAAAAAGGCAGAAATTCCTAATATTTTGTTGCAAAAATGCAGAAATTCTCCTTATTTTGAGGTAAAAGGGTGAAATTCCTCTTATTTGGGGGCAAAAGGGCAGAAATTTCCCTTATTTTGGGGCAAAATTGCAGAAATTTCACTTATTTCAGGGTAATAAGTCAGAAAATTTCTTTATTTTGTTGCAAAAAAGACAGAAATTTTCTTTGTTTTGGGGGAAAAAGAAAGAAACTCCACATATTTAGAGGCAAAAAGCAGAAATTCCCCTTATTTTGGAGCAAAATTACAGAAATTTCCCTTTTTTATGGCAAAAAGGTATGCATTCTTCTTATTTTCGGGCAAAAAGGCAGAAATTCTCTGTATTTTGGAACAAAATTGCAGAAATTAACCTAATTGTGGGGCAAAAAGGCAGAAATTCCCTATATGTTGGGGCTAAAAGACAGAAATTCTGCTTATTTTGGGGCAAAACTCAGAAATTCCACATATTTTGGGGCAAAATTCCAGAAATTTCCCTTATTTTGGGGCAAAATTGCAGAAATTGCACTTATTTTGGGACAAAATTGGAGAAATTTCACTTATTTCAGAGAAAAAAGGCAGAAATTTTCCTTATTTTGGGGCAAAAAGTCAGAAATTTCCCATAATTTGGTACAAAATTGCAGAAAATTTTTTTTTATTTTTGGCAAAATGACAAAAATTTCCCATATTTTGGGGAAAAATGCAGAAATTCCCCTTAGTTTGAGGTAAAATGCTGAAATTCCCCTTATTTGGGGTTAAAAAACAGAAATTTCTCTTATTTTGGGGCAAAATTGCAGAAATTTCACTTATTTCAGAGTAATAAGTCAGAAATTTTCCTTATTTTGGGGCAAAAAAGACAGAAATTCCCTTTGTTTTGGGGGAAAAAGACAGAAATTCCACTTATTTAGAGGCATAAAAGCAAAAATTCCCCTCATTTTGGAGAAAAATGAAGAAAATTCTCTTTTTTATGGCAAAAAGGTATGCATTATTATTATTTTCGGACAAAAAAGGCAGAAATTCCCCGTATTTTAGAGCAAAATTGCGAA
This sequence comes from Micromys minutus, assembly GCF_963924665.1. Taxonomy (NCBI): domain Eukaryota; kingdom Metazoa; phylum Chordata; class Mammalia; order Rodentia; family Muridae; genus Micromys; species Micromys minutus. The sequence continues at coordinate 376,072 of NW_027667255.1, read as the reverse complement.
AATTCCCCTAATTGTGGCGCAAAAATGCAGTAATTCCCTATATGTTGGGGCAAAAAGACAGAAATTCTCCTTATTTTAGGGCAAAACTCAGAAATTTAAATTATTTTGGGGCAAAATTGCAGAAATTTCACTTATTTCAGAAAAAAAAGCAGAAATTTTCTTATTTTGGGGCCAAAAGGCAGAAATTTCTTTTATTTTGTTACAAAATGCAGATTTTTTTTTATTTTGGGGCAAAAAGGCAGAAATTTCCCATATTTTGGGGTAAAAATGCAGAAATTTCTCTTATTTTGAGGTAAAAGGCTGAAATTCCCTTTATTTGGGTGCAAAAAGGCAGAAATTTCTCTTATTTTGGGGCAAAATTGCAGAAATTTCACTTATTTCAGGGTAATAAGTCAGAAATTTAACTTATTTTGGAGCCAGAAAACAGAAATAACCTTTGTTTTGGGGGGAAAAAGACAGAAATTCCACTTTTTTAGAGGCAAAAAAGCAGAAATTCCCCTTATTTTGGAGCAAAAATTAAGAAAGTTCACTTTTTAAGGGCATAAAGGTATGCATTCTTCTTATTTTTGGGCAAAAAGGCAGAAATTCCCCTTATTTTAGAGCAAAATTGCAGAAATTTCCCAAATTGTGGGGCAAAAATGCAGAAATTCCCAATATGTTGAGGCAAAAATACAGAATTTCTCCTTATTTTTGGGCAAAACTCAGAAATTCCACTTATTTTGGGGCAAAATTCCAGAAATTTCACTTATTTTGGGGCAAAATTGTAGAAATTTCACTTATTTTGGGGCAAAATTTCAGAAATTTTACTTTTTTCAGAAAAAAAGTAGAAATTTTTTTATTTGGAAGCAAAAGGGCAGAAATTTCTTTTATTTTGGTACAAAATTGCAGAAATTTTTCTTAGTTTGGGGCAAAAAGGCAGAAATTTCCCATATTTTGGGGCAAAAATGCAGAAATTCCCCTTATTTTGAGGTAAAAAGGCTAAATTTCCCCTTATTTGGGGGCAAAAAGGCAGAAATTTCAATTATTTTGGGCCAAAATTGCAGAAATTTCACTTATTTCAGGAAAAGAAGGCAGAAATTTTCCTTATTTTGGGGCAAAAATTCAGAAATTCCTAATATTTTGTGGCAAAAATGCAGAAATTCCCTTTATTTTGAGGTAGAATCGGTGAAATTCCCGTTATTTGGGGTTAAAAAACAGAAATTTCTCTTATTTTGGGGCAAAATTGCAGAAATTTCACTTATTTCAGAGTAATAAGTCAGAAATTTTCCTTATTTTGGGGCAAAAAAGACAGAAGTTCCCTTTGTTTTGGGGGAAAAAGACAGAAATTCCACTTATTTAGAGGCATAAAAGCAAAAATTCCCCACATTTTGGAGAAAAATGAAGAAAATTCCCTTTTTTATGGCAAAAAGGTATGCATTATTATTATTTTCGGACAAAAAAGGCAGAAATTCCCCGTATTTTACAGCAAAATTGCGAAAATTCCCCTAATTGTGGCGCAAAAATGCAGTAATTCCCTATATGTTGGGGCAAAAAGACAGAAATTCTCCTTATTTTAGGGCAAAACTCAGAAATTTAAATTATTTTGGGGCAAAATTGCAGAAATTTCACTTATTTCAGAAAAAAAAGCAGAAATTTTCTTATTTTGGGGCCAAAAGGCAGAAATTTCTTTTATTTTGTTACAAAATGCAGATTTTTTTTTATTTTGGGGCAAAAAGGCAGAAATTTCCCATATTTTGGGGTAAAAATGCAGAAATTTCTCTTATTTTGTGGTAAAAGGCTGAAATTCCCTTAATTTGGGGGCAAAAAGGCAGAAATTTCTCTTTTTTTGGGGCAAAATTGCAGAAATTTCATTTATTTCAGGGTAATAAGTCAGAAATTTAGCTTATTTTGGAGCCAGAAAACAGAAATAACCTTTGTTTTGGGGGGAAAAAGACAGAAATTCCACTTTTTTAGAGGCAAAAAAGCAGAAATTCCCCTTATTTTAGAGCAAAAATTAAGAAATTTCAATTTTAAGGGCATAAAGGTATGCATTCTTCTTATTTTTGGGCAAAAAGGCAGAAATTCCCCTTATTTTAGAGCAAAATTGCAGAAATTTCCCAAATTGTGGGGCAAAAATGCAGAAATTCTCAATATGTTGAGGCAAAAATACAGAAATTCTCCTTATTTTTGTGCAAAACTCAGAAATTCCACTTATTTTGGGGCAAAATTACAGAAATTTCACTTATTTTGGGGCAAAATTGTAGAAATTTCACTTATTTTGGGGCAAAATTTCAGAAATTTCACTTTTTTCAGAAAAAAAGTAGAAATTTTTTTATTTGGAAGCAAAAGGGCAGAAATTTCTTTTATTTTGGTACAAAATTGCAGAAATTTTTCTTAGTTTGGGGCAAAAAGGCAGAAATTTCCCATATTTTGGGGCAAAAATGCAGAAATTCCCCTTATTTTGAGGTAAAAAGGCTAAATTTCCCCTTATTTGAGGGCAAAAAGGCAGAAATTTCACTTATTTTGGGCCAAAATTGCAGAAATTTCACTTATTTCAGGGAAAAAAGGCAAAAATTTTCCTTATTTTGGGGCAAAAATTCAGAAATTCCTAATATTTTGTGGCAAAAATGCAGAAATTCCCTTTATTTTGAGGTAGAATCGGTGAAATTCCCCTTATTTGGGGGTAAAAAGGCCGAAATTTTCCTTATTTTGGGGCAAAATTGCAGAAATTTCACTTATTTCAGGGTAATAAGTCAGAAATTTTCCTTATTTTGGGGCAAAAAAGTGAGAAATTCCCTCTGTTTTGGGGGAAAAAAACAGAAATTACACTTATTTAGAGGCAAAAAAGCAGAAATTTTCCTTATTTTGGAGCAAAAATGAAGAAATTTCTTTTTTATATGGCAAAAAGGTATGCATTCTTCTTATTTTCGGGCAAAAAGGCAGAAATTCCCCGTATTTTAAAGCAAAATTGCAGAAATTCCCCTAATTGTCGGGCAAAAAAGTAGAAATTCCCTATATGTTGGAGCAAAAAGACAGAAATTCTCCTTATTTTGGGGCGAAACTCAGAAATTCCACTTATTTGGGGCAAAATTCCAGAAATTTACCTTATTTTAGAACAAAATTGCAGAAATTTCACTTATTTTGGGGCAAAATTGCAGAAATTTCACTTATTTCAGAGAAAAAAGGCAGAAATTTTCCTTATTTTGGGGCAAAAATCAGAAATTCCTAATATTTTGTGGCAAAAATGCAGAAATTCCCCTTATTTTGAGGTAAAAAGGCTGAAATTACCCTTATTTGGGGGCAAAAAGGCAGTAATTTCCCTTATTTTGGGGCAAAATTGAAGAAATTTCAGTTATTTCAGGGTAATAAGTAAGAAATTTTTTTTTATTTTGGAAGAAAAAAGACAGAAATTCCCTTTGTTTTGGGGGAAAAAGACAGAACTTCCACTTATTTAGAGTCAAAAATGCAGAAATTCCCCTTATTTTGAAGCAAAAATGAAGAAATTTTTTTTTATGGCAAAAAGGTATGCATTCTTCTTATTTTCAGGCAAAAAGGCAGAAATTCCCTGTATTTTGAGCAACATTGCAGAAATTCCCCTAATTGTGGGGCAAAAAGGCAGAAATTCCCTATATGTTGGGGCAAAAAGACAGACATTCTTCTTATTTTGGGGCAAAACTGAGAAATTCCACTTATTTTGGGGCAAAATTCCAGAATTTTCCTATATTTTGGGGCCAAATTGCAGAAATTTCACTTATTTTGGGGCAAAATTTCAGAAATTTCACTTATTTCAGGGGAAAAAAGCAGAAATTTTTTTATTTTGGGGCAAAAGGCAGAAATTTCCCATATTTTGAAGCAAAAATGCAGAAATTCCCCTTATTTTGAGGTAAAAAGGCTGAAATTCCCCTTATTTGGGTGCAAAAAGGCAGAAATTTCTCTTATTTTGAGGCAAAATTGCAGAAATTTCACTTATTTCAGGGTAATAAATCAGAAATTTTCTTTATTTTGGGGCAAAAAAGACAGAAATTCCCTTTGTTTTGGGGGAAAAAACAGAAATTCGAATTATTTAGAGTAAGAAAACAGAAATTCTTCTTATTTTGGAGCAAAAATGAAAAAATTTCCTTTTTTTATCGCAAAAAGGTAAGCATTTTTCTTATTTTCAGACAAAAAGTCAGAAATTCCTCGTATTTTGGAGCAAAATTGCAGAAATTCCCCTTATTGTGGGGCAAAAAGGCAGAAATTTATTATATGTTGGGCCAAAAAAACAGAAATTCTCCTTATTTTGTGGCAAAACTCAGAAATTTCACTTATTTTGGGGTAAAATTGCAGAAATTTCAGTTATTTCAGAAAAAAAAGCAGAAATTTTCTTATTTTGGGGCAAAAAGGCAGAAATTTCTTTTATTTTGGTACAAAATTGCAGAAATTTTTCTTATTTTGGGGCAAAAAGGCAGAAATTTCCCATATTTTGGTGCAAAAATGCAGAAATTCCTTTTATTTTGGGGTAAAAAGTCTGAAATTCCCTTATTTGGAGGCAAAAAAGCAGAAATTTCACTTATTTTGGGGCAAAATTGCAGAAATTTCACTTATTTCAGGGAAAAAAGTCAGAAATTTTCCTTATTTTGGGGCAAAGAGACAGAAATTCCTTTTGTTTTGGAAAAAAAAGCAATTCCACTTATTTAGAGGCAAAAAAGCAGAAATTCCCCTCATTTTGAAGCAAAAATGAAGAAATTTCCCTTTTTTATGGCAAAAAAGTATGAATTCTACTTATTTTCGGGCAAAAAGGCAGAAATTCCCCGTATTTTGGAGCAAAATTGAAGAAATTCCCCTAATTGTGGGGCAACAAGGCAGAAATTCCCTATATGTTGGGGCAAAAAGGCAGAAATTCTCCTTATTTTGGGGCAAAACTCAGAAATACCACTTATTTTGGGGCAAAATTCCAGAAATTTCCCTTATTTTGGGGAAAAATTGCAGGAATTTCACTTATTTTGGGCAAAATTGCAGAAATTTCACTTATTTCAGAAAAAAAGCAGAAATTTTTTATTTTGGGGCAAAAAGGCAGAAATTTCTTTATTTTGGTACAAAATTGAAGAAATTTTTTTTATTTTGGGGCAAGAACGCAGAAATTTCCCATATTTTGGGGCAAAAATGCAGAAATTTCCCTTATTTTGACGTAAAAATGATGAAATTCCCATTATTTGGGGGCAAAGAGAGAGAAATTTTTCTTATTTTGAGGCAAAATTACAGCAATTTCACTTATTTCAGGGTAATAAGTCAGAATTTTTCCTTATCTTGGGGCAAAAAATACAGAAATTCCCTTTGGTTTGGGGGAAAAACACAAATTCCACTTATTTAGAGGCAAAAAAGCAGAAATTTTCATTATTTTGTAGCAAAAATGAAGAAATTTCCCTTTTTTATGGCAAAAAGTTATGCATTCTTCTTATTTTCGGGCAAAAAGGCAGAAATGCCCCGTATTTTGGAGCAAAATTGCAGAAATTCCCCTAATTGTTGGGCAAAAGTAGAAATTCCCTATATGTTGGGGCAAAAAGACAGAAATTCTCCTTATTTTGGGGCAAAACTCAGAAATTCCACTTATTTGGGGCAAAATTCCAGAAATTTACCTTATTTTATGGCAAAATTGCAGAAATTTCACTTATTTTGGGGCAAAATTGCAGAAATTTCACTTATTTCAGGAAAAAAATGCAGAAATTTTCCTTATTTTGGGGCAAAAAGGCAGAAATTCCTAATATTTTGTGGCAAAAATCTAGAAATTCCCCTTATTTTGTGGTAAAAAGGCTGAAATTCCCCTTATTTTAGGGCAAAAAGCAGTAATTTCCCTTATTTTGGGGCAAAATTGCAGAAATTTCACTTATTTCAGGGTAATAAGTCAGAAATTTTCTTTATTTTGGGGCTAAAAGGACAGAAATTTCCTTTGTTTTGGGGGAAAAAGACAGAAATTCTACTTATTTAGAGTCAAAAATGCAGAAATTCCTCTTATTTGGAGAAAAAATGAAGAAATTTCCCTTTTTTATGGCAAAAAGGTATGCATTCTTCTTATTTTTGGGAAAAAAGGCAGAAATTCCCCGTATTTTGGAGGAAAATTGCAGAAATTCCCCTAATTGTGGAACAAAAAGGCAGAAATTCCCTATATGTTGGTGCAAAAAGACAGAAATTCTCCTTATTTTCGGGCAAAACTAAGAAGTTTACTTATTTTAGGGCAAAATTCCAGAAATTTCCCTTATTTTGGGGCAAAATTGCAGAAATTTCACTTATTTCAGAAAAAAAAAGCAGAAATTTTCTTATTTTGGGGCAAAAAGGCAGAAATTTCTTTTATTTTGGTACAAAATTGCAGAAATTTTTCTTACTTTGGAGCAAAAATGCAGAAATTTCCCATATTTTGGGGCAAAAATGCAGAAATTCTTCTTATTTTGAGGAAAAAGGCTGAAATTCCCTTTATTTGGGGGCAAAAAGGCAGAAATTTCCCTTATTTTGGGGCAAAATTGCAGAAATTTCTCTTATTTCAGGGAAATAAGTCAGAAATTTCCTTATTTTGGGCAAAAAACCCAGAAATTCCCTTTGTTTTGTGGGGAAAACACAGTAATTCCACTTTTTTAGAGGCAAAAAAGCAGAAATTCCTTTTATTTTTTAGCAAAAATGAAGAAATTTCCCTTTTTTGTAGCAAAAGGTATACATTCCCCTTATTTTTAGGCTAAAAACCAGAAATTCCCCGTATTTTGGAGCAAAATTGCAGAAATTCCCCTAATTGTGGGGCAAAAAGGCAGAAATTCCCTATATGTTAGTGCAAAAAGACAGAAATCCTCCTTATTTTCGGGCAAAACTCAGAAATTCCACTTATTTTGGGGCAAAATTCCAGAAATTTCCCTTATTTTGGGGCAAAATTGCAGAAATTTCACTTATTTTGGGGCAAAATTGCTGAAATTTCACTTATTTATGGGAAAAAAATCAGAAATTATTTTATTTTGGGGCAAAAAGGCAGAAATTTCTTATATTTTGGTAAAAAATTTCAGAAATTTTTCTTATTTTGGGGCAAAAAGGCAGAAATTTCCCATATTTTAGGGCAAAAATGCAGAAATTCCCCTTTTTTTGAGGTAAAAAGGATGAAATTCCCCTATTTGGGGGCAAAAATGCAGACATTTCCCTTATTTTGGAGCAAAATTGCAGAAATTTCACATATGTCAGGGAAAAAAGGCAGAAATTTTCCTTATTTTGGGGCAAAATTGGAGAAATTTCACTTATGTCAGGGTAATAAGTCAGAAATTTTTTTTATTTTGGGGCAAAAAAGACAGAAATTCCCTTTGTTTTGGTGGAAAAAGACAAAATTCCACTTATTTAGAGGCAAAAAAGCAGAAATTCCCCTTATTTTGGAGCAAAAATGAAGAAATTTCCCTTTTTTATGGCAAAAAGGTATGCATTCTTTTTATTTTCGGGCAAAAACCAGAAATTTCCCGTATTTTGAAGCAAAATTGCAGAAATTCCCCTAATTGTGGGGCAAAAAGGCAGAAATTCCCTATATTTTATGGCATAAAGACAGAAATTCTTCTTATTTTAGGGCAAAACTCAGAAATTCCACTTATTTTAAGGCAAAATTCCAGAAATTTCCATTATTTTGGGGCAAAATTGCAGAAATTTCACTTATTTTGGGGCAAAATTGCAGAAATTTCAGTTATTTAAGTTAAAAAAAGCAGAAATTTTCTTCTTCTGGGGCAAAAAGGCAAAAATTTCTTTTATTTTGGTACAAAATTGCAGAAAATTTTTTTATTTTGGGCAAAAAGGCAGAAATTTCCCATATTTTGGGGCAAAAATGCAGAAATTCCCCTTATTTTGAGGTAAAAAGGCTGAAATTTCCGTTATTTGGGGGCAAAAAGGGAGAAATTTCCCTTATTTTGGGGAAAAATTGCAGAAATTTCACTTATTTCAGGGTAATAAGTCAGAAACTTTCCTTATTTTGGGGCAAAAATACAGAAATTCCCTTTTTTTGGGGGGACAAAGACAGAAATTCCACATATTTAGAGGCATAAAAGCAAAAATTCTCTTTATTTTGGAGCAAAAATGAAGAAATTTTCCTTTTTTATGGCAAATAGTTATGCATTCTTCTTATTTTCGGGCAAAAAGGCAGAAATTTCCTTTATTTGGGGCAAAATTCCAGAAATTTCCCTTATTTCATGGTAATAAGTCAGAAATTTTCCTTATTTTGCGCAAAAAAGACAGAAATTCCCTTTGTTTTTGGGAAAAATACATAAATTCCACTTAATTAGAGACAAAAAAGCAGAAATTCCCCTTATTTTGGGGCAAAATTGCATAAATTTCACTTACTTCAGGGTAATAAGTCAGAAAATTTCCTTATTTTTGGGCAAAAAAGACAGAAATTACCTTTGTTTTGGGGGAAAAAGACAGAAATTCCACTTATTTAAAGGCAAAAAAGCAAAAATTCCCATTATTTTGGAGCAAAAATGAAGAAATTTTCCTTTTTTATGGCAAAAAGGTATGCATTCTTATTTTCGGGCAAAAAGACAGAAATTCCCTGTATTTTGGAGCAAAATAGCAGAAATTCCCCTAATTGTGGGGCAAAAAGGCAGAAATTCCCTATATGTTGGGGCAAAATTACAGTAATTCTCCTTATTTTGTGGCAAAACTCAGAAATTCCACTTATTTTGAGGCAAAATTCCAGAAATTTCCCTTATTTTGTGGAAAAATTGTAGAAATTTCACTTATTTTGGGGCAAAATTGCAGAAATTTTACTTATTTTGGGGCAAAATTGCAGAAATTTAACTTATTTCAGTGTAATAAGTCACAAATTTTCCTTATTTTGGAGCAAAAAGACAGAAATTCTATTTGTATTGGGTGACAAAGACAGAAATTCCACATATTTAGAGGCATAAAAGCAGAAATTCCCCTTATTTTGGAGCAAAAATGAAGAAATTTTCCTTTTTTATGGCAAAAAGGTATGCATTCTTCTTATTTTCGGGCAAAAAGGCAGAAATTCCCCGTATTTTGGAGCAAAATTGCAGAAATTGCCTTAATTGTGGTGTAAAAAGTCAGAAATTCCCTATATGTTGAGGCAAAAAGACAGAAATTCTCCTTATTTTGGGTCAAAACTATGAAATTCCAATTATCTTGAGGCAAAATTCCAGAAATTTCACTTATTTTGGGGCAAAATTGAAGAAATTTCACCTATTTTGGGGAAAAATTTCAGAAATTTCACTTATTTCAGAAAAAAAGCAGAAATTTTCTTATTTGGAAGCAAAAAGGCAGAAATTTCTTTTATTTTGGTACAAAATTGCAGAAATTTCCCTTATTTTGGGGCAAAATTGCAGAAATTTCACTTATTTTGGGGCAAAATTTCAGAAATTTCACTTATTTCAGGAAAAAAAGGCAGAAATTTTCCTTATTTTGGGGCAAAAAGGCAGAAATTCCTAATATTTTGTGGGAAAAATGCAGAAATTCCCCTTATTTTGAGGTAAAAAGGCTGAAATTCCCCTTATTTGGGGGCAAAAAGGCAGAAATTTCCCTTTTTTGGGGCAAAATTGGAGAAATTTCACTTACTTCAGGGTAATAAGTCAGAAATTTTCCTTATTTTGGAACAAAAAAGACAGAAATCCCCTTTTTTTGCGGGGGAAAAAGACAGAAATTCCACTTATTTAGAGTCAAAAAGCAGAAATTCCTTTTATTTTGGAGCAAAAATGAAGAAATTTTCCTTTTTTATGGCAAAAAGGTATGCATTCTTATTTTCGGGCAAAAAGGCAGAAATTCCCCGTATTTTGGAGCAAAATTGCAGAAATACCCCTAATTGTGGGGCAAAAAGGCAGATATTCCCTATATGTTGGGGAAAAGAGACAGAAATTCTCCTTATTTTAGGGTAAAACTCAGAAATTCCACTTATTTTGCGGCAAAATTCCAGAAATTTCACTTATTTTGGGGCAAAATTCTAGAAATTTCACTTATTTTGGGAGAAAATTTCAGAAATTTGACTTATTTTCAGAAAAAAAAATAGAAATTTTTCTATTTGGAAGCAAAAATGCAGAAATTTCTTTTATTTTGGTACAAAATTGCAGAAATTTTTCTTATTTTGGGGCAAAAAGGCAGAAATTTCCCATATTTTGGGGCAAAAATTCAGAAATTCCCCTTATTTTGAGGTAAAAAGGCTGAAATTCCCGTTATTTGGAGGCAAAAAGGGAGAAATTTCCCTCATTTTGGGGAAAAATTGCAGAAATTTCACTTATTTCAGGGTAATAAGTCAGAAACTTTCCTTATTTTGGGGCAAAAATACAGAAATTCCCTTTGTTTTGGGGGACAAAGACAGAAATTCCACATATTTAGAGGCATAAAAGCAAAAATTTTCTTTATTTTGGAGCAAAAATGAAGAAATTTTCCTTTTTTATGGCAAATAGTTATGCATTCTTCTTATTTTCGGGCAAAAAGGCAGAAATTTCCCTTATTTGGGGCAAAATTCCAGAAATTTCCCTTATTTCATGGTAATAAGTCAGAAATTTTCCTTATTTTGCGCAAAAAATACAGAAATTCCCTTTGTTTTGGGGAAAAATACATAAATTCCACTTAATTAGAGACAAAAAATCAGAAATTCCCCTTATTTTGGGGCAAAATTGCATAAATTTCACTTACTTCAGGGTAATAAGTCAGAAATTTTCCTTATTTTTGTGCAAAAAAGACAGAAATTACTTTTGTTTTGGGGGAAAAAGACAGAAATTCCACTTATTTAGAGGCAAAACAGCAAAAATTCCCTTTATTTTGGAGCAAAAATGAAGAAATTTTCCTTTTTTATGGCAAAAAGGTATGCATTCTTATTTTCGGGCAAAAAGGCAGAAATTCCCCGTATTTTGGAGCAAAATTGCAGAAATTCCCCTAATTGTGGGGCAAAAAGGCAGAAATTCCCTATATGTTGAGGCAAAAAGACAGAAATTCTTTTTATTTTCGGGCAAAACTCAGATATTCCACTTATTTTGGGGCAAAATTCCAGAAATTTCACTTATTTTGGGGCAAAATTGTAGAAATTTCACTTATTTTGGGGCAAAATTGCAGATATTTTACTTATTTTGGGACAAAATTGCAGAAATTTAACTTATTTCAGGCTAATAAGTCACAAATTTTCCTTATTTTGGAGCAAAAAGACAGAAATTCTATTTGTATTCGGGACAAAGACAGAAATTCCACATATTTAGAGGCATAAAAGCAGAAATTCCCCTTATTTTGGAGCAAAAATGAAGAAATTTTCCTTTTTTATGGCAAAAAGGTATGCATTCTTCTTATTTTCGGGCAAAAAGGCAGGAATTCCCCGTATTTTGGAGCAAAATTGCAGAAATTGCCTTAATTGTTGTGTAAAAAGTCAGAAATTCCCTATATGTTGAGGCAAAAAGACAGAAATTCTCCTTCTTTTGGGTCAAAACTATGAAATTCCAATTATCTTGAGGCAAAATTCCAGAAATTTCACTTATTTTGGGGCAAAATTGTAGAAATTTCACTTATTTTGGGGAAAAATTTCAGAAATTTAACTTATTTCAGAAAAAAAGCAGAAATTTTCTTATTTGGAAGCAAAAAGGCAGAAATTTCTTTTATTTTGGTACAAAATTGCAGAAATTTCCCTTATTTTGGGGCAAAATTGCAGAAATTTCACTTATTTTGGGGCAAAATTTCAGAAATTTCACTTATTTCAGGAAAAAAAGGCAGAAATTTTCCTTATTTTGGGGCAAAAAGGCAGAAATTCCTAATATTTTGTGGCAAAAATGCAGAAATTCCCCTTATTTTGAGGTAAAAAGGCTGAAATTCCCCTTATTTGGGGGCAAAAAGGCAGAAATTTCCCTTTTTTGGGGCAAAATTGTAGAAATTTCACTTACTTCAGGGTAATAAGTCAGAAATTTTTTTTTATTTTGGGGCAAAAAAGACAGAAATTCCTTTTGTTTTGGAGGAAAAAGACCAAAATACCACTTTTTTAGAGGCAAAAAAGCAGAAATTTTCCTTATTTTGGAGCAAAAATTAAGAAATTTCCCTTTTTTATGGCAAAAAGGTATGCATTCTACTTATTTTCGGGCAAAAAGGCAAAAATTCCTTGTATTTTGGAGCAAAATTGCAGAAATTCCCCTAATTGTCGGGCAAAAAGGTAGAAATTCCATATATGTTGGGGCAAAAAGACAGAAATTCTCCTTATTTTGGGGCGAAACTCAGAAATTCCACTTATTTGGGGCAAAATTCCAGAAATTTACCTTATTTCAGGGCAAAATTGCAGAAATTTCACTTATTTTGGGACAAAATTGCAGAAATTTCACTTATTTCAGGGAAAAAAAGCAGAAATTTTCTTTATTTTGGGGCAAAAAACAGAAATTCCTTATATTTTGTGGTAAAAATGCAGAAATTCCCCTTATTTTGAGGTAAAAAGGCTGAAATTCCCCTTATTTGGGGGCAAAAAGGCAGTAATTTCCCTTATTTTGGGGCAAAATTGATGAAATTTCACTTATATCAGGGTAATAAGTAAGAAATTTTCCTTATTTTGGAACAAAAAAGACAGAAATTCCCTTTGTTTTAGGGGAAAAATACATAAATTCCACTTATTTAGAGGCAAAAATGCAGAAATACCCCTTATTTTGGAGCAAAAATGAAGAAATTTTCCTTTTTTTATGGCAAAAAGGTATGCATTCTTCTTATTTTCAGGCAAAAAGGCAGAAATTCCCTGTATTTTGAGCAACATTGCAGAAATTCCCCTAATTGTGGGGCAAAAAGGCAGAAATTCCCTATAAGTTGGGGCAAAAAGACAGACATTCTTCTTATTTTGGGGCAAAACTCAGAAATTCCATTTTTTTTGGGGCAAAATTCCAGAAATTTTCCATATTTTGGGGCCAAATTGCAGAAATTTCACTTATTTTGGGGCAAAATTGCAGAAATTTCACTTATTTCAGGGAAAAAAAAGCAGAATTTTTTTATTTTGGGGCAAAAAGGCAGAAATTTCCCATATTTTGAAGCAAAAATACAGAAATTCCCCTTATTTTGAGGTAAAAAGGCTGAAATTCCCCTTATTTGGGTGCAAAAAGGCAGAAAATTCTCTTATTTTGAGGCAAAATTGCAGAAATTTCACTTATTTCATGGTAATAAATCAGAAATTTTCTTTATTTTGTGGCAAAAAAGACAGAAATTCTATTTGTTTTGGGGGAAAAAACAGAAATTCGAATTATTTAGAGGAAAAAAGCAGAAATTCTTCTTATTTTGGAGCAAAAATGAAAAAATTTCCCTTTTTTATGGCAAAAAGGTATGCATTCTTCTTATTTTCAGACAAAAAGGCAGAAATTCCCCATATTTTGGAGCAAAATTGCAGAAATTCCTCTAATTGTTGGGCAAAAAGGCAGAAATTCCTTATATGTTGGGGCAAAATGACAGAAATTCTCCTTATTTTGTGGCAAAACTCAGAAATTTCACTTATTTTGGGACAAAATTGCAGAAATTTCAGTTATTTCAGAAAAAAAAGCAGAAATTTTCTTATTTTGGGGCAAAAAGACAGAAATTTCCCATATTTTGGGGCAAAAATGCAGAAATTTCCCATATTTTGGGGCAAAAATGCAGAAATTCCCCTTATTTTGGGGTAAAAAGTCTGAAATTCCCTTATTTGGGGGCAAAAAAGCAGAAATTTCACTTATTTAAGGAAAAAAAGTCAGAAATTTTCTTTATTTTGGGGCAAAAAGACAGAAATTCCTTTTGTTTTAGAGAAAAAAGAGAGAAATTCCACTTATTTGGAGCCAAAAAAGCAGAAATTCCCCTTATTTTGAGGTAAAAAGGCTGAAATTCCCCTTATTTGGGGGCAAAAAGGCAGAAATTTCACTTATTTCAGGGTAATAAGTCAGAAATTTTCCTTATTTTGGGGCAAAAAAGACAGAAATTCCCTTTGTTTTGGGGGAAAAAGACAGAAATTCCACTTATTTAGAGGCAAATGCAGAAATTCCCCTTATTTTGGAGCAAAAATGAAGAAATTTCCCTTTTTTATGGCAAAAAGGTATGCATTCTTCTTATTTTCGGACAAAAAGGCAGAAATTCTCCGTATTTTGAAGCAAAATTGAAGAAATTCCCCTAATTGTGGGGCAAAAAGGCAGAAATTCCCTATATGTTGGGGCAAAAGGATAGAAATTCTCCTTATTTTGTGGCAAAACTCAGAAATACCACTTATTTTGAGGCAAAATTCCAGAAATTTCCCTTATTTTGTGGAAAAATTGCAGAAATTTCACTTATTTTGGGCAAAATTGCAGAAATTTCACTTATTTCAGAAAAAAAGCAGAATTTTTTTTATTTCGGGGCAAAAAGGCAGAAATTTCTTTTATTTTGGTACAAAATTGAAGAAATTTTTCTTATTTTGGGGCAAAAACGCAGAAATTTCCCATATTTTGGGGCAAAACTGCAGAAATTTCCCTTTTTTTGACGCAAAATGGCTGAAATTCTCCTTATTTGGGGGCAAAAAGAAAGAAATTTTTCTTATTTTGAGGAAAAATTGCAGCAATTTCACTTATTTCAGGGTAATAAGTCAGAAATTTTCCTTATCTTGGGGCAAAAAATAGAGAAATTCCCTTTGTTTTGGGGGAAAAAGACAGAAATTCCACTTATTTTGGGGCAAAATTCCAGAAATTTCACTTATTTTGGGGCAAAATTGTAGAAATTTCAATTATTTTGGGGCAAAATTTCAGAAATTTCACTTTTTTCAGAAAAAAAAGTAGAAATTTTTCTATTTGGAAGCAAAAAGGCAGAAATTTCTTTTATTTTGGTACAAAATTGCAGAAATTTTTCTTATTTTGGGGCAAAAAGGCAGAAATTTCCCATATTTTGGGGCAAAAATGCAGAAATTCCCCTTATTTTGAGGTAAAAAGGCTAAAATTCCCCTTATTTGGGGGCAAAAAGGCAGAAATTTCACTTATTTTGGGCCAAAATTGCGGAAATTTCACTCATTTCAGGGAAAAAAGGCAGAAATTTTCCTTATTTTGGGGCAAAAAGGCAGAAATTCCTAATATTTTGTGGCAAAAATGCAGAAATTCCCTTTATTTTGAGGTAAAAAGGGTGAAATTCCCCTTATTTGGGGGTAAAAAGGCCGAAATTTCGCTTATTTTGGGGCAAAATTGCAGAAATTTCACTTATTTCAGGGAAAAAAGGCAGATATTTTCCTTATTTTGGGGCAAAAATCAGAAATTCCTAATACTTTGTGGCAAAAATGCAGAAATTCCTCTTATTTTGAGGTAAAAATGCTGAAATTACCCTTATTTGGGGGCAAAAAGGCAGTAATTTCCCTTATTTTGAGGCAAAATTGAAGAAATTTCAGTTATTTCAGGGTAATAAGTAAGAAATTTTTTTTTATTTTGGAAGAAAAAAGACAGAAATTCCCTTTGTTTTGGGGGAAAAAGACAGAAATTCCACTTATTTAGAGTCAAAATGCAGAAAATCACCTTATTTTGAAGCAAAAATGAAGAAATTTCCCTTTTTTATGGCAAAAAGGTATGCATTCTTCTTATTTTCAGGCAAAAAGGCAGAAATTCCCTGTATTTTGAGCAACATTGCAGAAATTCCCCTAATTGTGGGGAAAAAGGCAGAAATTCCCTATATTTGGGGCAAAAAGACAGACATTCTTCTTATTTTGGGGCAAAATTGAGAAATACCACTTATTTTGGGGCAAAATTCCAGAAATTTCCCATATTTTGGGGCCAAATTGCAGAAATTTCACTTATTTTGGGGCAAAAGTTCAGAAATTTCACTTATTTCAGGGAAAAAAAAGCAGAAATTTTTTTATTTTGGTGCAAAAAGGCAGAAATTTCCCATATTTTGAAGCAAAAATGCAGAAATTCCCTTTATTTTGAGGTAAAAAGGCTGAAATTCCCCTTATTTGGGTGCAAAAAGGCAGAAATTTCTCTTATTTAGAGGCAAAATTGCAGAAATTTCACTTATTTCAGGGTAATAAATCAGAAATTTTCTTTATTTTGGGGCAAAAAAGACAGAAATTCTATTTGTTTTGGAGGAAAAAACAGAAATTCGAATTATTTAAAGGGAAAAAGCAGAAATTCTTCTTATTTTGGAGCAAAAATGAAAAAATTTCCCTTTTTATGGCAAAAAGGTATGCATTCTTCTTATTTTCAGACAAAAAGGCAGAAATTCCCCGTATTTTGGAGCAAAATTGCAGAAATTCCTCTAATTGTGGGGCAAAAAGGCAGAAATTCCTTATATGTTGGGGCAAAAAGACAGAAATTCTCCTTATTTTGGGACAAAACTCAGAAATTTCATTTATTTTGCGGCAAAATTGCAGAAATTTCAGTTATTTCAGAAAAAAAAGTATAAATTTTCTTATTTTGGGGCAAAAAGGCAGAAATTTCTTTTATTTTGTTACAAAATTGCAGAAATTTTTCTTATTTTGGGGCAAAAAGGCAGAAATTTCCCATATTTTGGGGCAAAAATGCAGAAATTCCGCTTATTTGGGGTAAAAATCTGAAATTCCCTTATTTGGGGGCAAAAAAGCAGAAATTTCAATTATTTAAGAAAAAAAAGTCAGAAATTTTCCTTATTTTGGGGCAAAAACACAGAAATTCCTTTTGTTTTAGAGAAAAAAGACAGAAATTCCACTTATTTAGAGGCAAAAAAGCAGAAATTCCCCATATTTTGAGGTAAAAAGGCTGAAATTCCCCTTATTTGGGGGCAAAAAGGCAGAAATTTCCTTTATTTTGGGGCAAAATTGCAGAAATTTCACTTATTTCAGGGTAATAAGTCAGAAATTTTCCTTATTTTGGGGCAAAAAAGACAGAAATTCCCTTTGTTTTGGGGGAAAAAGACAGAAATTCCACTTATTTAGAGGCAAATGCAGAAATTCCCCTTATTTTGGAGCAAAAATGAAAAAATTTCCCTTTTTTATGGCAAAAAGGTATGCATTCTTCTTATTTTCGGATAAAAAGGCAGAAATTCTCCGTATTTTGGAGCAAAATTGCAGAAATTCCCCTAATTGTGGGTCAAAAAGGCAGAAATTCCCTATATGTTGGGGCAAAAGGACAGAAATTCTCCTTATTTTGTGGCAAAACTCAGAAATACCACTTATTTTGAGGCAAAATTCCAGAAATTTCCCTTATTTTGGGGCAAAATTGCAGAAATTTCACTTATTTTGGGCAAAATTGCAGAAATTTCACTTATTTCAGAAAAAAAGCAGAATTTTTTTTATTTTGGGGCAAAAAGGTAGAAATTTCTTTTATTTTGGTACAAAATTGAAGAAATTTTTCTTATTTTGGGGCAAAAACGCAGAAAGTTCCCATATTTTGGGGCAAAAATGCAGAACTTTCCCTTATTTTGACGTAAAAAGGATGAAATTCCCATTATTTGGGCGCAGAGAGAGAGAAATTTTTCTTTTTTGAGGCAAAATACAGCAATTTCACTTATTTCAGGGTGATAAGTCAGAAATTTTCCTTATCTTGGGGCAAAAAATACAGAAATTCCCTTTGTTTTGGGGGGAAAAGACAGAAATTTCAGTTATTTAGAGGCAAAAAAGCAGAAATTCCCCTTATTTTGAAGCAAAAATGAAGATTTCTCTTTTTTGTGGCAAAAGGTATACATTCCCCTTATTTTCGGGCTAAAAAGCAGAAATTCCCCGTATTTTGGAGCAAAATTCTAGAAATTCCCCTAATTGTGGGGCAAAAAAACAGAAATTCCCTATATGTTAGGGCAAAAAGACAGAAATTCTCCTTATTTTTGGGCAAAACTCAGAAATTCCACTTATTTTGGGGCAAAATTCCAGAGATGTCCCTTATTTTGGGGCAAAATTGCAGAAATTTCCCTTATTTTGGGGCAAAATTGCAGAAATTTCACTTATTTCAGAGTAATAAGTAAGAAAATTTCTTTATTTTGTTGCAAAAAAGATAGAAATTTTCTTTGTTTTTGTGGAAAAAGAGAGAAACTCCACATATTTAGAGGCAAAAAGCAGAAATTCCCGTTATTTTGGAGCAAAATTACAGAAATTTCCCTTTTTTATGGCAAAAAGGTATGCATTCTTCTTATTTTCGGGTAAAAAGGCAGAAATTCTCTGTATTTTGGAACAAAATTTCAGAAATTAACCTAATTGTGGGGCAAAAAGGCTGAAATTCCCTATATGTTGGGGCAAACAGACAGAAATTCTGCTTATTTTGGGGCAAAACTCAGAAATTCCACATATTTTGGGGCAAAATTCCAGAAATTTCCCTTATTTTGGGGTAAAATTGCAGAAATTGCACTTATTTTGGGACAAAATTGGAGAAATTTCACTTATTTCAGAGAAAAAAGGCAGAAATTTTCCTTAATTTGGGGCAAAAAGGCAGAAATTTCCCATATTTTGGTACAAAATTGCAGAAATTTTTTCTTATTTTTGGCAAAAAGGCAAAAATTTCCCATATTTTGGGGAAAAAATGCAGAAATTCCCCTTATTTTGAGGTAAAATGCTGAAATTCCCCTTATTTAAGGTTAAAAAACAGAAATTTCTTTTATTTTGGGGCAAAATTTCAGAAATTTCACTTATTTCAGGGTAATAAGTCAGAAATTTTCCTTATTTTGGGGCAAAAAAGACAGAAAGTCCCTTTGTTTTGGTGGAAAAAGACATAAATTCCACTTATTTAGAGGCATAAAAGCAAAAATTCCCCTCATTTTAGACAAAAATGAAGAAAATTCTCTTTTATATGGCAAAAAGGAATGCATTATTATTATTTTCGGACAAAAAAGGCAGAGATTCCCCGTATTTTAGAGCAAAATTGCCAAAATTCCCCTAATTGTGAGGCAAAAAGGCAGAAATTCCCTATATGTTAGTGCAAAAAGACAGAAATCCTTCATTGTTTTCGGGCAAAACTCAGAAATTCCACTTATTTTGGGGCAAAATTCCAGAAATTTAACTTATTTTGGGGGCAAAATTGTAGAAATTTCACTTATTTTGGGGCAAAATTTCAGAAATTTCACTTTTTTCAGAAAAAAAAGTAGAAATTTTTTTATTTGGAAGCAAAATGGCAGAAATTTCTTATATTTTGGTAAAAAATTTCAGAAATTTTTCTTATTTTGGGGCAAAAATGCAGAAATTCCCTTTATTTTGAGGTAAAAAGGCTAAAATTCCCCTTATTTGGGGGCAAAAAGGCAGACATTTCCTTTATTTTGGGGCAAAATTGCAGAAATTTCACATATTTCAGGGAAAAAAGGCAGAACTTTTCCTTATTTTGGGGCAAAATTGCAGAAATTTCACTTATTTTGGGGCAAAATTGGAGAAATTTCACTTATGTCAGGGTAATAAGTCAGAAATTTTTTTTATTTTGGGGCAAAAAAGACAGAAATTCCCTTTGTTTTGGGGGAAAAAGACAGAAATTCCACTTATTTAGAGGCAAAAAAGCAGAAATTCCCCTTATTTTGGAGCAAAAATGAAGAAATTTCCCTTCTTTATGGCAAAAAGGTATACATTCTTCTTATTTTCGGGCAAATACCAGAAATTTCTCGTATTTTGGAGCAAAATTGCAGAAATTCCTCTAATTGTGGGGCAAAAAGGCAGAAATTCCCTATATTTTATGGCATAAAGACAGAAATTCTTCTTATTTTGGGGCAAAACTCAGAAATTCCACTTATTTTAAGGCAAAATTCCAGAAATTTCCCTTATTTTGGGGCAAAATTGCAGAAATTTCACTTATTTTGGGGCAAAATTGCAGAAATTTCACTTATTTAAGGGAATAAAAGCAGAAATTTTCTTCTTCTGGGGCAAAAAGGCAAAAATTTCTTTTATTTTGGTACAAAATTGCAGAAAATTTTTTTATTTTGGGCAAAAAGGCAGAAATTTCCCATATTTTGGGGCAAACATGCAGAAATTCCCCTTATTTTGAGGTAAAAAGGCTGAAATTCCCGTTATTTGGGGGCAAAAAGGGAGAAATTTCCCTTATTTTGGGGAAAAATTGCAGAAATTTCACTTATTTCAGGGTAATAAGTCAGAAATTTTCCTTATTTTGGGGCAAAAATACAGAAATTCCCTTTTTTTTGGGGGACAAAGACAGAAATTCCACATATTTAGAGGCATAAAAGCAAAAATTCTCTTTATTTTGGAGCAAAAATGAAGAAATTTTCCTTTTTTATGGCAAATAGTTATGCATTCTTCTTATTTTCGGGCAAAAAGGCAGAAATTTCCCTTATTTGGGGCAAAATTCCAGAAATTTCCCTTATTTCATGGTAATAAGTCAGAAATTTTCCTTATTTTGCGCAAAAAAGACATAAATTCCCTTTGTTTTGGGGGAAAAATACATAAATTCCACTTATTTAGAGACAAAAAAGCAGAAATTCCCCTTATTTTGGGGCAAAATTGCATAAATTTCACTTACTTCAGGGTAATAAGTCAGAAATTTTCCTTATTTTTGGGCAAAAAAGACAGAAATTACCTTTGTTTTGGGGGAAAAAGACAGAAATTCCACTAATTTAGAGGCAAAAAAGCAAAAATTCCCTTTATTTTGGAGCAAAAATGAAGAAATTTTCCTTTTTTATGGCAAAAAGGTATGCATTCTTATTTTCGGACAAAAAGGCAGAAATACCCCATATTTTGGAGCAAAATTGCAGAAATTCCCCTAATTGTGGGGCAAAAAGGCAGAAATTCCCTATATGTTGAGGCAAAAAGACAGAAATTCTCCTTATTTTGGGTCAAAACTATGAAATTCCAATTATTTTGAGGCAAGATTCCAGAAATTTCACTTATTTTGGGGCAAAATTGTAGAAATTTCACTTAATTTGGGGAAAAATTTCAGAAATTTCACTTATTTCAGAAAAAAAGCAGAAATTTTCTTATTTGGAAGCAAAAAGGCAGAAATTTCTTTTATTTTGGTACAAAATTGCAGAAATTTCTCTTATTTTGGGGCAAAATTGCAGAAATTTCACTTATTTTGGGGCAAAATTTCAGAAATTTCACTTATTTCAGGAAAAAAAGGCAGAAATTTTTTTTTATTTTGGGGCAAAAAGGCAGAAATTCCTAATATTTTGTGGCAAAAATGCAGAAATTCCCCTTATTTTGAGGTAAAAATGCTGAAATTCCCCTTATTTGAAGGCAAAAAGGCAGAAATTTTCTTTTTTTGGGGCAAAATTGTAGAAATTTCACTTACTTCAGGGTAATAAGTCAGAAATTTTCATTATTTTGGAACAAAAAAAACAGAAATTCCCTTTGTTTTGGGGGAAAAAGACAGAAATTCCACTTATTTAGAGTCAAAAAGGCAGAAATTCCTTTTATTTTGGAGCAAAAATGAAGAAATTTTCCTTTTTTATGGCAAAAAGGTATGCATTCTTATTTTCGGGCAAAAAGGCAGAAATTCCCCGTATTTTGGAGCAAAATTGCAGAAATTCCCCTAATTGTGGTGCAAAAAGGCAGAAAATCCCTATATGTTGGGGCAAAAAGACAGAAATTCTCCTTATTTTGGGGTAAAACTCAGAAATTCCACTTATTTTGGGGCAAAATTCCAGAAATTTCACTTATTTTGGGGCAAAATTCTAGAAATTTCACTTATTTTGGGCCAAAATTTCAGAAATTTGACTTATTTTCAGAAAAAAAAATAGAAATTTTTCTATTTGGAAGCAAAAATGCAGAAATTTCTTTTATTTTGGTACAAAATTGCAGAAATTTTTCTTATTTTGGGGCAAAAAGGCAGAAATTTCCCATATTTTGGGGCAAAAATTCAGAAATTCCCCTTATTTTGAGGTGAAAAGGCTGAAATTCCCGTTATTTGGGGGCAAAAAGGCAGAAATTTCACTTATTTTGGGCCAAAATTGCGGAAATTTCACTTATTTTAGGGAAAAAAGGCAGAAATTTTCCTTATTTTGGGGCAAAAAGGCAGAAATTCCTTATATTTTGTGGCAAAAATACAGAATTTCCCTTTATTTTGAGGTAAAAAGGGTGAAATTCCCCTTATTTGGGGGTAAAAAGGCCGAAATTTCCCTATTTTGGTGCAAAATTGCAGAAATTTCACTTATTTCAGGGTAATAAGTCAGAAATTTTTTTTATTTTGGGGCAAAAAAGACAGAAATTCCCTTTGTTTTGGAAGAAAAAGACCGAAATACCACTTATTTAGAGGCATAAAAGCAGAAATTTTCCTTATTTTGGAGCAAAAATGAAGAAATTTCCCTTTTTTATGGCAAAAAGGTATGCATTCTACTTATTTTCGGGCAAAAAGGCAAAAATTCCTTGTATTTTGGAGCAAAATTGCAGAAATTCCCCTAATTGTCGGGCAAAAATGTAGAAATTCCATATATGTTGGGGCAAAAAGACAGAAATTCTCCTTATTTTGGGGCGAAACTCAGAAATTCCACTTATTTGGTGCAAAATTCCAGAAATTTACCTTATTTTAGGGCAAAATTGCAGAAATTTCACTTATTTTGGGGCAAAATTGCAGAAATTTCACTTATTTCAGGGAAAAAAGGCAGAAATTTTCCTAATTTTGGGGCAAAAAACAGAAATTCCTAATATTTTGTGGTAAAAATGCAGAAATTCCCCTTATTTTGAGGTAAAAAGGCTTAAATTCCCCTTATTTGGGGGCAAAAAGGCAGTAATTTTCCTTATTTTGGGGCAAAATAGCAGAAATTTCACTTATTTCAGGGTAATAAGCAAGAAATTTTCCTTATTTTGGAACAAAAAAGACAGAAATTCCCTTTGTTTTGGGGGAAAAAGACAGAAATTCCACTTATTTAGAGTCAAAAATGCAGATATACCCCTTATTTTGGAGCAAAAATGAAGAAATTTCCCTTTTTTATGGCAAAAAGGTATGCATTCTTTTTATTTTCAGGCAAAAAGGCAGAAATTCCCTGTATTTTGAGCAACATTGCAGAAATTCCCCTAATTGTGAGGCAAAAAGGCAGAAATTCCCTATATGTTGGGGCAAAAAGACAGACATTCTTCTTATTTTGGGGCAAAACTCAGAAATTCCATTTATTTTGGGGCAAAATTCCAGAAATTTCCCATATTTTGGGGCCAAATTGCAGAAATTTCACTTATTTTGGGGCAAAATTTCAGAAATTTCACTTATTTCAGGGAAAAAAAGCAGAAATTTTCTTATTTTGGGGCAAAAAGCCAGAAATTTCCCATATTTTGGGGCAAAAATGCAGAAATTCCCCTTATTTTGGGGTAAAAAGTCTGAAATTCCCTTATTTGGGGGAAAAAAGCAGAAATTTCACTTATTTAAGGAAAAAAAGTCAGAAATTTTCCTTATTTTGGGGCAAAAAGACAGAAATTCCTTTTGTTTTAGAGAAAAAAGACAGAAATTCAACTTATTTAGAGGCAAAAACCAGAAATTCCCCTTATTTTGAGGTAAAAAGGCTGAAATTCCCCTTATTTGGGGGCAAAAAGGCAGAAATTTCCTTTATTTTGGGGCAAAATTGCAGAAATTTCACTTATTTCAGGGTAATAAGTCAGAAATTTTCCTTATTTTGGGGCAAAAAAGACAGAAATTCCACTTATTTAGAGGCAAATGCAGAAATTCCCCTTATTTTGGAGCAAAAATGAAGAAATTTCCCTTTTTTATGGCAAAAAGGTATGCATTCTTCTTATTTTCGGACAAAAAGGCAGAAATTCCCCGTATTTTGGAGCAAAATTGAAGAAATTCCCCTAATTGTGGGGCAAAAAGGCAGAAATTCCCTATATGTTGGGGCAAAAGTACAGAAATTCTCCTTATTTTGTGGCAAAACTCAGAAATAACACTTATTTTGAGGCAAAATTCCAGAAATTTTCCTTATTTTGTGGAAAAATTGCAGAAATTTCACTTATTTTGGGCAAAATTGCAGAAATTTCACTTATTTCAGAAAAAAAGCAGAATTTTTTTTATTTTGGGGCAAGAAGGCAGAAATTTCTTTAATTTTGGTACAAAATTGAAGAAATTTTTCTTATTTTGGGGCAAAAACGCAGAAATTTCCCATATTTTGGGGCAAAACTGCAGAAATTTCCCTTTTTTTGACGTAAAAAGGCTGAAATTCCCCTTATTTGGGGGCAAAAAGGGAGAAATTTTTTTAATTTTGAGGCAAAATTGCAGCAATTTCACTTATTTCAGGGTAATAAGTCAGAAATTTTCTTTATCTTGGGGCAAAAAATACAGAAATTCCCTTTGTTTTGGGGGAAAAAGACAGAAATTCCACTTATTTTGGGGCAAAATTCCAGAAATTTCACTTATTTTGGGGCAAAATTGTAGAAATTTCACTTATTTTGGGGCAAAATTTCAGAAATTTAACTTTTTTCAGAAAAAAAAGTAGAAATTTTTCTATTTGGAAGCAAAAAGTCAGAAATTTCTTTTATTTTGGTACAAAATTGCAGAAATTTTTCTTATTTTGGGGCAAAAAGGCAGAAATTTCCCATATTTTGGGGCAAAAATTCAGAAATTCCCCTTATTTTGAGGTGAAAAGGCTGAAATTCCCGTTATTTGGGGGCAAAAAGGCAGAAATTTCACTTATTTTGGGCCAAAATTGCGGAAATTTCACTTATTTTAGGGAAAAAAGGCAGAAATTTTCCTTATTTTGGGGCAAAAAGGCAGAAATTCCTTATATTTTGTGGCAAAAATACAGAATTTCCCTTTATTTTGAGGTAAAAAGGGTGAAATTCCCCTTATTTGGGGGTAAAAAGGCCGAAATTTCCCTATTTTGGTGCAAAATTGCAGAAATTTCACTTATTTCAGGGTAATAAGTCAGAAATTTTTTTTATTTTGGGGCAAAAAAGACAGAAATTCCCTTTGTTTTGGAAGAAAAAGACCGAAATACCACTTATTTAGAGGCATAAAAGCAGAAATTTTCCTTATTTTGGAGCAAAAATGAAGAAATTTCCCTTTTTTATGGCAAAAAGGTATGCATTCTACTTATTTTCGGGCAAAAAGGCAAAAATTCCTTGTATTTTGGAGCAAAATTGCAGAAATTCCCCTAATTGTCGGGCAAAAATGTAGAAATTCCATATATGTTGGGGCAAAAAGACAGAAATTCTCCTTATTTTGGGGCGAAACTCAGAAATTCCACTTATTTGGTGCAAAATTCCAGAAATTTACCTTATTTTAGGGCAAAATTGCAGAAATTTCACTTATTTTGGGGCAAAATTGCAGAAATTTCACTTATTTCAGGGAAAAAAGGCAGAAATTTTCCTAATTTTGGGGCAAAAAACAGAAATTCCTAATATTTTGTGGTAAAAATGCAGAAATTCCCCTTATTTTGAGGTAAAAAGGCTTAAATTCCCCTTATTTGGGGGCAAAAAGGCAGTAATTTTCCTTATTTTGGGGCAAAATAGCAGAAATTTCACTTATTTCAGGGTAATAAGCAAGAAATTTTCCTTATTTTGGAACAAAAAAGACAGAAATTCCCTTTGTTTTGGGGGAAAAAGACAGAAATTCCACTTATTTAGAGTCAAAAATGCAGAAATACCCCTTATTTTGGAGCAAAAATGAAGAAATTTCCCTTTTTTATGGCAAAAAGGTATGCATTCTTTTTATTTTCAGGCAAAAAGGCAGAAATTCCCTGTATTTTGAGCAACATTGCAGAAATTCCCCTAATTGTGAGGCAAAAAGGCAGAAATTCCCTATATGTTGGGGCAAAAAGACAGACATTCTTCTTATTTTGGGGCAAAACTCAGAAATTCCATTTATTTTGGGGCAAAATTCCAGAAATTTCCCATATTTTGGGGCCAAATTGCAGAAATTTCACTTATTTTGGGGCAAAATTTCAGAAATTTCACTTATTTCAGGGAAAAAAAGCAGAAATTTTCTTATTTTGGGGCAAAAAGCCAGAAATTTCCCATATTTTGGGGCAAAAATGCAGAAATTCCCCTTATTTTGGGGTAAAAAGTCTGAAATTCCCTTATTTGGGGGAAAAAAGCAGAAATTTCACTTATTTAAGGAAAAAAAGTCAGAAATTTTCCTTATTTTGGGGCAAAAAGACAGAAATTCCTTTTGTTTTAGAGAAAAAAGACAGAAATTCAACTTATTTAGAGGCAAAAACCAGAAATTCCCCTTATTTTGAGGTAAAAAGGCTGAAATTCCCCTTATTTGGGGGCAAAAAGGCAGAAATTTCCTTTATTTTGGGGCAAAATTGCAGAAATTTCACTTATTTCAGGGTAATAAGTCAGAAATTTTCCTTATTTTGGGGCAAAAAAGACAGAAATTCCACTTATTTAGAGGCAAATGCAGAAATTCCCCTTATTTTGGAGCAAAAATGAAGAAATTTCCCTTTTTTATGGCAAAAAGGTATGCATTCTTCTTATTTTCGGACAAAAAGGCAGAAATTCCCCGTATTTTGGAGCAAAATTGAAGAAATTCCCCTAATTGTGGGGCAAAAAGGCAGAAATTCCCTATATGTTGGGGCAAAAGTACAGAAATTCTCCTTATTTTGTGGCAAAACTCAGAAATAACACTTATTTTGAGGCAAAATTCCAGAAATTTTCCTTATTTTGTGGAAAAATTGCAGAAATTTCACTTATTTTGGGCAAAATTGCAGAAATTTCACTTATTTCAGAAAAAAAGCAGAATTTTTTTTATTTTGGGGCAAGAAGGCAGAAATTTCTTTAATTTTGGTACAAAATTGAAGAAATTTTTCTTATTTTGGGGCAAAAACGCAGAAATTTCCCATATTTTGGGGCAAAACTGCAGAAATTTCCCTTTTTTTGACGTAAAAAGGCTGAAATTCCCCTTATTTGGGGGCAAAAAGGGAGAAATTTTTTTAATTTTGAGGCAAAATTGCAGCAATTTCACTTATTTCAGGGTAATAAGTCAGAAATTTTCTTTATCTTGGGGCAAAAAATACAGAAATTCCCTTTGTTTTGGGGGAAAAGACAGAAATTCCACTTATTTTGGGGCAAAATTCCAGAAATTTCACTTATTTTGGGGCAAAATTGTAGAAATTTCACTTATTTTGGGGCAAAATTTCAGAAATTTAACTTTTTTCAGAAAAAAAAGTAGAAATTTTTCTATTTGGAAGCAAAAAGTCAGAAATTTCTTTTATTTTGGTACAAAATTGCAGAAATTTTTCTTATTTTGGGGCAAAAAGGCAGAAATTTCCCATATTTTGGGGCAAAAATGCAGAAATTCCCCTTATTTTGTGGTAAAAAGGCTAAAATTCTCCTTATTTGGGGGCAAAAAGGCAGAAATTACACTTATTTTGGGCCAAAATTGCGGAAATTTCACTTATTTCAGGGAAAAAAGGCAGAAATTTTCCTTATTTTGGGGCAAAAAGGCAGAAGTTCCTAATATTTTGTGGCAAAAATGCAGAAATTCAATTTATTTTGAGGTAAAAAGGGTGAAATTCCCCTTATTTGGGGGTATAAAGGCCGAAATTTCCCTTATTTTGGGGCAAAATTGCATAAATTTCACTTATTTCAGGGTAATCAGTAAGAAATTTTCCTTATTTTGGGGCAAAAAAGACAGAAATTTCCTTTGTTTTGGGGGAAAAAGACAGAAATACCACTTATTTAGAGGCAAAAAAGCAGAAATTTTCCTTATTTTGGAGCAAAAATGAAGAAATTTCCCTTTTTTATGGCAAAAAGGTATGCATTCTTCTTATTTTCGGGCAAAAAGGCAAAAATTCCTTGTATTTTGGAGCAAAATTGCAGAAATTCCCCTAATTGTCGGGCAAAAATGTAGAAATTCCATATATGTTGGGGCAAAAAGACCGAAATTCTACTTAATTTGGGGCAAAACTCAGAAATTCCACTTATTTGGGGCAAAATTCCAGAAATTTACCTTATTTTAGAACAAAATTGCAGAAATTTCATTTATTTTGGGGCAAAATTGCAGAAATTTCACTTATTTCAGGGAAAAAAGCAGAAATTTTCTTTATTTTGGGGCAAAAATCAGAAATTCCTAATATTTTGTGGCAAAAATGCAGAAATTCCCCTTATTTTGAGGTAAAAAGGCTGAAATTACCCTTATTTGGGGGCAAAGAGGCAGTAATTTCCCTTATTTTAGGGCAAAATTGAAGAGATTTCAGTTATTTCAGGGTAATAAGTAAGAAATTTTTTTTATTTTGGAAGAAAAAAGACAGAAATTCCCTTTGTTTTGGGGGAAAAAGACAGAAATTCCACTTATTTAGAATCAAAAATGAAGAAATTCCCCTTATTTTGAAGCAAAAATGAAGAAATTTCCTTTTTTTATTGCAAAAAGGTATGCATTTTTCTTATTTTCAGGCAAAAAGGCAGAAATTCCTCGTATTTTGGAGCAAAATTGCAGAAATTCCTCTAATTGTGGGGGAAAAAAGCAGAAATTCCTTATATGTTGGGGCAAAAAGACAGAAATTCTCCTTATTTTGTGGCAAAACTCAGAAATTTCACTTATTTTGGGGCAAAATTGCAGAAATTTCAGTTATTTCAGAAAAAAAAGCATAAATTTTCTTATTTTGGGGCAAAAAGACAGAAATTTCTTTTATTTTGGTACAAAATTGCAGAAATTTTTCTTATTTTGGGGCAAAAAGGCAGAAATTTCCCATATTTTGGGGAAAAATGCAAAAATTCCCCTTATTTTGGCGTAAAAAGTCTGAAATTCCCTTATTTGTGGGCAAAAAAGCCGAAATTTCACTTATTTAAGGAAAAAAAGTCAGAAATTTTCCTTATTTTGGGGCAAAAAGACAGAAATTCTTTTTGTTTTAGAGAAAAAAGACAGAAATTCCACTTATTTAGAGGCAAAAAAGCAGATATTCCCCTTATTTTGAGGTAAAAAGGCTGAAATTCCCCTTATTTGGGGGCAAAAAGGCAGAAATTTCCTTTATTTTGGGGCAAAATTGCAGAAATTTCACATATTTCAGGGTAATAAGTCAGAAATTTTCCTTATTTTGGGGCAAAAAAGACAGAAATTTCCTTTGTTTTGGGGGAAAAAGACAGAAATTCCACTTATTTAGAGGCAAATGCAGTAATTCCCCTTATTTTGGAGCAAAAATGAAGAAATTTCCCTTTTTTATGGCAAAAAGGTATGCATTCTTCTTATTTTCGGCCAAAAGGCAGAAATTCTCCGTATTTTGGAGCAAAATTGCAGAAATTCCCCTAATTGTGGGGCAAAAAGGCAGAAATTCCCTATATGTTGGGGCAAAAGGACATAAATTCTCCTTATTTTGTGGCAAAACTCAGAAATACCACTTATTTTGAGGTAAAATTCCAGAAATTTCCCTTATTTTGGGGCAAAATTGCAGAAATTTCACTTATTTTGGGCAAAATTGCAGAAATTTCACTTATTTCAGAAAAAAAGCAGAAATTTTTTTATTTTGGGGCAAAAAGGCAGAAATTTCTTATATTTTGGTACAAAATTGAAGAAATTTTTCTTATTTTGGAACAAAAACGCAGAAAGTTCCCATATTTTGGGGCAAAAATGCAGAAATTTCCCTTTTTTTGACGTAAAAGGGCTGAAATTCCCCTTATTTGGGGGCAAAAAGGGAGAAATTTTTCTTATTTTGAGGCAAAATACAGCAATTTCACTTATTTCAGGGTGATAAGTCAGAAATTTTTCTTATCTTGGGGCAAAAAATACAGAAATTCCCTTTGTTTTGGGGGAAAAAGACAGAAATTCCACTTATTTAGAGGCAAAAAAGCAGAAATTCCCCTTATTTTGAAGCAAAAATGAAGATTTCCCTTTTTTGTGGCAAAAGGTATACATTCCCTTTATTTTCGGCCTAAAAAGCAAAAATTCCCCGTATTTTGGAGCAAAATTCTAGAAATTCTCCTAATTGTGGGGCAAAAAGGCAGAAATTCCCTATATGTTAGGGCAAAAATACATAAATTCTCCTTATTTTTGGGCAAAACTCAGAAATTCCACTTATTTTGGGGCAAAATTCCAGAGATGTCCCTTATTTTGGGGCAAAATTGCAGAAATTTCACTTATTTCAGGAAAAAAGGCAGAAATTTTCCTTATTTTGGGGCAAAAAGGCAGAAATTCCTAATATTTTGTTGCAAAAATGCAGAAATTCTCCTTATTTTGAGGTAAAAGGGTGAAATTCCTCTTATTTGGGGGCAAAAGGGCAGAAATTTCCCTTATTTTGGGGCAAAATTGCAGAAATTTCACTTATTTCAGGGTAATAAGTAAGAAAATTTCTTTATTTTGTT
Source organism: Micromys minutus (assembly GCF_963924665.1). Taxonomy (NCBI): domain Eukaryota; kingdom Metazoa; phylum Chordata; class Mammalia; order Rodentia; family Muridae; genus Micromys; species Micromys minutus. Next base: position 346,062 of record NW_027667255.1, on the reverse strand, counting down.
GCAAAAAAGACAGAAATTTTCTTTGTTTTGGGGGAAAAAGAGAGAAACTACACATATTTAGAGGCAAAAAGCAGAAATTCCCCTTATTTTGGAGCAAAATTACAGAAATTTCCCTTTTTTATGGCAAAAAGGTATGCATTCTTCTTATTTTCGGGCAAAAAGGCAGAAATTCTCTGTATTTTGGAACAAAATTGCAGAAATTAACCTAATTGTGGGGCAAAAAGGCAGAAATTCTCTATATGTTGGGGCAAAAAGACAGAAATTCTGCTTATTTTGGGGCAAAACTCAGAAATTCCACATATTTTGGGGCAAAATTCCAGAAATTTCCCTTATTTTGGGGCAAAATTGCAGAAATTGCACTTATTTTGGGACAAAATTGGAGAAATTTCACTTATTTCAGAGAAAAAAGGCAGAAATTTTCCTTATTTTGGGGCAAAAAGTCAGAAATTTCCCATATTTTGGTACAAAATTGCAGAAATTTTTTCTTATTTTTGGCAAAAAGGCAAAAATTTCCCATATTTTGGGGAAAAAATGCAGAAATTCCCCTTATTTTGAGGTAAAATGCTGAAATTCCCCTTATTTGGGGTTAAAAAACAGAAATTTCTCTTATTTTGGGGCAAAATTGCAGAAATTTCACTTATTTCAGAGTAATAAGTCCGAAATTTTCCTTATTTTGGGGCAAAAAAGACAGAAATTCCCTTTGTTTTTTGGGGAAAAAGACAGAAATTCCACTTATTTAGAGGCATAAAAGCAAAAATTCCCCACATTTTGGAGAAAAATGAAGAAAATTCCCTTTTTTATGGCAAAAAGGTATGCATTATTATTATTTTCGGACAAAAAAGGCAGAAATTCCCCGTATTTTAGAGCAAAATTGCGAAAATTCCCCTAATTGTGGCGCAAAAATGCAGTAATTCCCTATATGTTGGGGCAAAAAGACAGAAATTCTCCTTATTTTAGGGCAAAACTCAGAAATTTAAATTATTTTGGGGCAAAATTGCAGAAATTTCACTTATTTCAGAAAAAAAAAGCAGAAATTTTCTTATTTTGGGGCCAAAAGGCAGAAATTTCTTTTATTTTGTTACAAAATGCAGAATTTTTTTTTTATTTTGGGGCAAAAAGGCAGAAATTTCCCATATTTTGGGGTAAAAATGCAGAAATTTCTCTTATTTTGAGGTAAAAGGCTGAAATTCCCTTTATTTGGGGTCAAAAAGGCAGAAATTTCTCTTATTTTGGGGCAAAATTGCAGAAATTTCACTTATTTCAGGGTAATAAGTCAGAAATTTAACTTATTTTGGAGCCAGAAAACAGAAATAACCTTTGTTTTGGGGGGAAAAAGACAGAAATTCCACTTTTTTTAGAGGCAAAAAAGCAGAAATTCCCCTTATTTTGGAGCAAAAATTAAGAAATTTCACTTTTTAAGTGCATAAAGGTATGCATTCTTCTTATTTTTGGGCAAAAAGGCAGAAATTCCCCTTATTTTAGAGCAAAATTGCAGAAATTTCCCAAATTGTGGGGCAAAAATGCAGAAATTCCCAATATGTTGAGGCAAAAATACAGAAATTCTCCTTATTTTTGTGCAAAACTCAGAAATTCCACATATTTTGGGGCAAAATTCCAGAAATTTCACTTTTTTGGGGCAAAATTGTAGAAATTTCACTTATTTTGGGGCAAAATTTCAGAAATTTCACTTTTTTCATAAAAAAGTAGAAATTTTTTTATTTGGAAGCAAAAGGGCAGAAATTTCTTTTATTTTGGTACAAAATTGCAGAAATTTTTCTGAGTTTGGGGCAAAAAGGCAGAAATTTCCCATATTTTGGGGCAAAAATGCAGAAATTCCCCTTATTTTGAGGTAAAAAGGCTAAAATTCCCCTTATTTGGGGGCAAAAAGGCAGAAATTTCAATTATTTTGGGCCAAAATTGCAGAAATTTCACTTATTTCAGGGAAAGAAGGCAGAAATTTTCCTTACTTTGGGGCAAAAATTCAGAAATTCCTAATATTTTGTGGCAAAAATGCAGAAATTCCCTTTATTTTGGGGTAGAATCGGTGAAATTCCCGTTATTTGGGGTTAAAAAACAGAAATTTCTCTTATTTTGGGGCAAAATTGGAGAAATTTCACTTATTTCAGAGTAATAAGTCAGAAATTTTCCTTATTTTGGGGCAAAAAAGACAGAAATTCCCTTTGTTTTGGGGGAAAATACAGAAATTCCACTTATTTAGAGGCATAAAAGCAAAAATTCCCCACATTTTGGAGAAAAATGAAGAAAATTCCCTTTTTTATGGCAAAAAGGTATGCATCATTATTATTTTCGGACAAAAAAGGCAGAAATTCCCCGTATTTTAGAGCAAAATTTCGAAAATTCCCCTAATTGTGGCGCAAAAATGCAGTAATTCCCTATATGTTGGGGCAAAAAGACAGAAATTCTCCTTATTTTAGGGCAAAACTCAGAAATTTAAATTATTTTGGGGCAAAATTGCAGAAATTTCACTTATTTCAGAAAAAAAAGCAGAAATTTTCTTATTTTGGGGCCAAAAGGCAGAAATTTCTTTTATTTTGTTACAAAATGCAGAATTTTTTTTTATTTTGGGGCAAAAAGGCAGAAATTTCCCATATTTAGGGGTAAAAATGCAGAAATTTCTCTTATTTTGAGGTAAAAGGCTGAAATTCCCTTTATTTGGGGGCAAAAAGGCAGAAATTTCTCTTATTTTGGGGCAAAATTGCAGAAATTTCACTTATTTCAGGGTAATAAGTCAGAAATTGAACTTATTTGGAGCCAGAAAACAGAAATAACCTTTGTTTTGGGGGGAAAAAGACAGAAATTCCACTTTTTTAGAGGCAAAAAAGCAGAAATTCCCCTTATTTTGGAGCAAAAATTAAGAAATTTCACTTTTTAAGGGCATAAAGGTATGCATTCTTCTTATTTTTGGGCAAAAAGGCAGAAATTCCCCTTATTTTAGAGCAAAATTGCAGAAATTTCCCAAATTGTGGGGCAAAAATGCAGAAATTCCCAATATGTTGAGGCAAAAATACAGAAATTCTCCTTATTTTTGTGCAAAACTCAGAAATTCCACTTATTTTGGGGCAAAATTCCAGAAATTTCACTTATTTTGGGGCAAAATTGTAGAAATTTCACTTATTTTGGGGCAAAATTTCAGAAATTTCACTTTTTTCAGAAAAAAAGTAGAAATTTTTTTATTTGGAAGCAAAAGGGCAGAAATTTCTTTTATTTTGGTACAAAATTGCAGAAATTTTTCTTAGTTTGGGGCAAAAAGGCAGAAATTTCCCATAATTTGGGGCAAAAATGCAGAAATTCCCCTTATTTTGAGGTAAAAAGGCTAAATTTCCCCTTATTTGGGGGCAAAAAGGCAGAAATTTCACTTATTTTGGGCCAAAATTGCAGAAATTTCACTTATTTCAGGGAAAAAAGGCAGAAATTTTCCTTATTTTGGGGCAAAAATTCAGAAATTCCTAATATTTTGTGGCAAAAATGCAGAAATTCCCTTTATTTTGAGGTAGAATCGGTGAAATTCCCCTTATTTGGGGGTAAAAAGGCCGAAATTTTCCTTATTTTGGGGCAAAATTGCAGAAATTTCACTTATTTCAGGGTAATAAGTCAGAAATTTTCCTTATTTTGGGGCAAAAACGACAGAAATTCCCTCTGTTTTGGGGGAAAAAACAGAAATTACACTTATTTAGAGGCAAAAAAGCAGAAATTTTCCTTATTTTGGAGCAAAAATGAAGAAATTTCTTTTTTATATGGCAAAAAGGTATGCATTCTTCTTATTTTCAGGCAAAAAGGCAGAAATTCCCCGTATTTTGGAGCAAAATTGCAGAAATTCCCCTAATTGTCGGGCAAAAAGGTAGAAATTCCATATATGTTGGAGCAAAAAGACAGAAATTCTCCTTATTTTGGGGCAAAACTCAGAAATTCCACTTATTTGGGGCAAAATTCCAGAAATTTACCTTATTTTAGAACAAAATTGCAGAAATTTCACTTATTTTGGGGCAAAATTGCAGAAATTTCACTTATTTCAGGGAAAAAAGGCAGAAATTTTCCTTATGTTGGGGCAAAAATCAGAAATTCCTAATATTTTGTGGCAAAAATGCAGAAATTCCCCTTATTTTGAGGTAAAAAGGCTGAAATTACCCTTATTTGGGGGCAAAAAGGCAGTAATTTCCCTTATTTTGGGGCAAAATTGAAGAAATTTCAGTTATTTCAGGGTAATAAGTAAGAAATTTTTTTTTATTTTGGAAGAAAAAAGACAGAAATTCCCTTTGTTTTGGGGGAAAAAGACAGAACTTCCACTTATTTAGAGTCAAAAATGCAGAAATTCCCCTTATTTTGAAGCAAAAATGAAGAAATTTTTTTTATGGCAAAAAGGTATGCATTCTTCTTATTTTCAGGCAAAAAGGCAGAAATTCCCTGTATTTTGAGCAACATTGCAGAAATTCCCCTAATTGTGGGGCAAAAAGGCAGAAATTCCCTATATGTTGGGGCAAAAAGACAGACATTCTTCTTATTTTGGGGCAAAACTGAGAAATTCCACTTATTTTGGGGCAAAATTCCAGAATTTTCCTATATTTTGGGGCCAAATTGCAGAAATTTCACTTATTTTGGGGCAAAATTTCAGAAATTTCACTTATTTCAGGGAAAAAAAGCAGAAATTTTTTTATTTTGGGGCAAAAGGCAGAAATTTCCCATATTTTGAATCAAAAATGCAGAAATTCCCATTATTTTGAGGTAAAAAGGCTGAAATTCCCCTTATTTGGGTGCAAAAAGGCAGAAATTTCTCTTATTTAGAGGCAAAATTGCAGAAATTTCACTTATTTCAGGGTAATAAATAAGAAATTTTCTTTATTTTGGGGCAAAAAAGACAGAAATTCTATTTGTTTTGGGGGAAAAAACAGAAATTCGAATTATTTAGAGGAAAAAAGCAGAAATTCTTCTTATTTTGGAGCAAAAATGAAAAAATTTCCCTTTTTTATGGCAAAAAGGTATGCATTCTTCTTATTTTCAGACAAAAAGGCAGAAATTCCTTGTATTTTGGAGCAAAATTGCAGAAATTCCTCTAATTGTGGGGCAAAAAGGCAGAAATTCCTTATATGTTGGGGCAAAGAGACAGAAATTCTCCTTATTTTGTGGCAAAACTCAGAAATTTCACTTATTTTGCGGCAAAATTGCAGAAATTTCAGTTATTTCAGAAAAAAAAAGCATAAATTTTCTTATTTTCGGGCAAAAAGGCAGAAATTTCTTTTATTTTGGTACAAAATTGCATTAATTTTTCTTATTTTGGGGCAAAAAGGCAGAAATTTCCCATATTTTGGGGCAAAAATGCAAAAATTCCCCTTATTTTGGGGTAAAAAGTCTGAAATTCCCTTATTTGGGGGCAAAAAAGCAGAAATTTCACTTATTTAAGGAAAAAAAGTCAGAAATTTTCCTTATTTTGGGGCAAAAAGACAGAAATTCCTTTTGTTTTAGAGAAAAAAGACAGAAATTCCACTTATTTAGAGGCAAAAAAGCAGAAATTCCCCTTATTTTGAGGTAAAAAGGCTGAAATTCCCCTTATTTGGGGGCAAAAAGGCAGAAATTTCCCTTATTTTGGGGCAAAATTGCAGAAATTTCACTTATTTCAGGGTAATAAGTCAGAAATTTTCCTTATTTTGGGGCAAAAAAGACAGAAATTTCCTTTGTTTTGGGGGAAAAAGACAGAAATTCCACTTATTTAGAGGCAAATGCAGAAATTCCCCTTATTTTGAAGCAAAAATGAAGAAATTTCCCTTTTTTATGGCAAAAAGGTATGCATTCTTCTTATTTTCGGACAAAAAGGCAGAAATTCTTCGTATTTTGGAGCAAAATTGCAGAAATTCCCCTAATTGTGGGGCAAAAAGGCAGAAATTCCCTATATGTTGGGGCAAAAGGACAGAAATTCTCCTTATTTTGTGGCAAAACTCAGAAATACCATTTATTTTGAGGCAAAATTCCAGAAATTTCCCTTATTTTGGGGCAAAATTGCAGAAATTTCACTTATTTTGGGCAAAATTGCAGAAATTTCACTTATTTCAGAAAAAAAGCAGAAATTTTTTTATTTTGGGGCAAAAAGGCAGAAATTTCTTTTATTTTGGTACAAAATTGAAGAAATTTTTCTTATTTTGGAACAAAAACGCAGAAAGTTCCCATATTTTGGGCAAAAATGCAGAAATTTCTTTTTTTTTTGACGTAAAAAGGCTGAAATTCCCCTTATTTGGGGGCAAAAAGGGAGAAATTTTTCTTATTTTGAGGCAAAATACAGCAATTTCACTTATTTCAGGGTGATAAGTCAGAAAATTTCCTTATCTTGGGGCAAAAAATACAGAAATTCCCTTTGTTTTGGGGGAAAAAGACAGAAATTCCACTTATTTAGAGGCAAAAAAGCAGAAATTCCCCTTATTTTGAAGCAAAAATGAAGATTTCCCTTTTTTGTGGCAAAAAGTATACATTCCCTTTATTTTCGGCCTAAAAAGCAAAAATTCCCCGTATTTTGGAGCAAAATTCTAGAAATTCCCCTAATTGTGGGGCAAAAAGGCAGAAATTCCCTATATGTTAGGGCAAAAAGACATAAATTCTCCTTATTTTTGGGCAAAACTCAGAAATTCCACTTATTTTGGGGCAAAATTCCAGAGATGTCCCTTATTTTGGGGCAAAATTGCAGAAATTTCACTTATTTCAGGGAAAAAAGGCAGAAATTTTCCTTATTTTGGGGCAAAAAGGCAGAAATTCCTAATATTTTGTTGCAAAAATGCAGAAATTCTCCTTATTTTGAGGTAAAAGGGTGAAATTCCTCTTATATGGGGGCATAAGGGCAGAAATTTCCCTTATTTTGGGGCAAAATTGCAGAAATTTCACTTATTTCAGGGTAATAAGTCAGAAAATTTCTTTATTTTGTTGCAAAAAAGACAGAAATTTTCTTTGTTTTGGGGGAAAAAGAAAGAAACTACACATATTTAGAGGCAAAATGCAGAAATTCCCCTTATTTTGGAGCAAAATTACAGAAATTTCCCTTTTTTATGGCAAAAAGGTATGCATTCTTCTTATTTTCGGGCAAAAAGGCAGAAATTCTCTGTATTTTGGAACAAAATTGCAGAAATTAACCTAATTGTGGGGCAAAAAGGCAGATATTCCCTATATGTTGGGGCAAAAAGACAGAAATTCTGCTTATTTTGGGGCAAAACTCAGAAATTCCACATATTTTGGGACAAAATTCCAGAAATTTCCCTTATTTTGGGGCAAAATTGCAGAAATTGCACTTATTTTGGGACAAAATTGGAGAAATTTCACTTATTTCAGAGAAAAAAGGCAGAAATTTTCTTTATTTTGGGGCAAAAACTCAGAAATTTCCCATATTTTGGTACAAAATTGCAGAAATTTTTTCTTATTTTTGGCAAAAAGGCAAAAATTTCCCATATTTTGGGGAAAAAAATGCAGAAATTCCCCTTATTTTGAGGTAAAATGCTGAAATTCCCCTTATTTGGGGTTAAAAAACAGAAATTTCTCTTATTTTGGGGCAAAATTGCAGAAATTTCACTTATTTCAGAGTAATAAGTCAGAAATTTTCCTTATTTTGGGGCAAAAAAGACAGAAATTCCCTTTGTTTTGGGGGAAAAAGACAGAAATTCCACTTATTTAGAGGCATAAAAGCAAAAATTCCCCTCATTTTGGAGAAAAATGAAGAAAATTCCCTTTTTTATGGCAAAAAGGTATGCATTATTATTATTTTCGGACAAAAAAGGCAGAAATTCCCCGTATTTTGGAGCAAAATTGCAGAAATTCCCCTAATTGTGGGGCAAAAAGGCAGAAATTCCCTATATGTTGGGGCAAAAAGACAGACATTCTTCTTTTTTTTGGGTCAAAACTGAGAAATTCCACTTATTTTGGGGCAAAATTCTAAAGATTTCCCTTATTTTTGGGCAAAATTGCAGAAATTTCACTTATTTCAAAAAAAAGCAGAAATTTTCTTATTTTGGGGCAAGAAGGCAGAAATTTCTTTTATTTTGGTAAAAAATTGCAGAAATTTTTCTTATTTTGGAGCAAAAGAGCAGAAATTTCCCATATTTTGGGGCAAAAATGCCGAAATTCCCCTTATTTTGATGAAAAAGGCTGAAATTTCCCTTAATTGGAAGCAAAAAGTCAGAAATTTCCTTATTTTGGGGCAAAATTGCAAAAATTTCACTTAATTCAGGGTAATAAGTAAGAAATTTTCATTAATTTGGGGCAAAAAGGCAGAAATTCCTAATATTTTGTGGCAAAAATGCAAAAATTCCCCTTATTTTGAAGTAAAAAGGCTGAAATTCCCATTATATGGGGGCAAAAAGGCAGAAATTTCCCTTATTTTGGGGCAAAATTGCAGAAATTTCACTTATTTCAGGATAATAAGTCAGAAATTTTCCTTATTTTGGGCAAAAAAGACAGAAATTCCCTTTGTTTTGGGGGAAAAATACATAAATTCCACTTATTTAGAGGCAAAAAAGCAGAAATTCCCCTTATTTAGGAGCAAAAACGAAGAAATTTCCCTTTTTTTATGGCAAAAAGGTATGCATTCTTCTTATTTTCGGCAAAAAGGCAGAAATTCCCCGTATTTTGGAGCAAAATTGCAGAAATTCCCCTAATTGTGGGGCAAAAAGGCAGAAATTCCCTATATGTTAAGGCAAAAAGACAGAAATTCTCTTTATTTTGGGGCAAAACTCAGAAATTCCTCTTATTTTGGAGCAAAATTCCAGAAATTTCACTTATTTTGGGGCAAAAAGGCAGTAATTTCTATTATTTTGGTAAAAAATTGTAGAAATTTTTTTATTTTGTTGCAAAAAGTCAGAAATTTCCCATATTTTGGGGCAAAATTGCAGATATTTCACTTATTTCAGGGTAATAAGTCAGAAATTTTCCTTATTTTGGGGCAAAAAGGCAGAAATTCCTAATATTTTGTGGCAAAAATGCAGAAATGTTACTTATTTTGAGGTAAAAAGGCTGAAATTCCCCTTATTTGAAGGCAAAAAGGCAGAAATTTCCCAAATTTTGGGGCAAAATTGCAGAAATTTTACTTATTTCAGGGTAATAAATCAGAAATTTCCCTTATTTTGGGGCAAAAAAGACAGAAATTCCTTTTGTTTTGGGGGAAAAAACAGAAATTCCAATTATTTAGAGGAAAAAAGCAGAAATTCCTCTTATTTTGGAGCAAAAATGAAAAAATTTCACTTTTTTATGGCAAAAAGGTATGCATTCTCATTTTCGGACAAAAAGGCAGAAATTGCTCGTATTATGGAGCAAAACTGCATAAATTCCCCTAGTTGTGGGGCAAAAAGGCAGAAATTCCTTATATGTTGGGGCAAAAAGACAGAAATTCTCTATATTTTGTAGCAAAACTCAGAAATTTCACTTATTTTGGGGCAAAATTGCAGAAATTTCAGTTATTTCAGAAAAAAAAGCAGAAATTTTCTTATTTTGGGGCAAAAAGGCAGAAATTTCTTTTATTTTGGTACAAAATTGCAGAATTTTTTCTTCTTTTGGGGCAAAAAGGCAGAAATTTCCCATATTTTGGGGCAAAAATGCAGAAATTTCCCTTATTTTGGGGTAAAAAGGCTGAAATTCCCTTATTTGGGGGCAAAAAAGCAGAAATTTCACTTATTTTGGGGCAAAATTGCAAAAATTTTCCTTATTTTGGTGCAAAAAAGACATAAATTCCCTTTGTTTTGGGGGAAAAAGACAGAAATTCCACTCATTTAGAGGCAAAATAAAGCGGAAATTCCCCTCATTTTGGAGCAAAAATGAAGAAATTTCTCTTTTTTATGGCAAAAAGGTATGCATTCTTTTTATTTTCGGGCAAAAAGGCAGAAATTACCCGTATTTTGGAGCAAAATTGCAGAAATTCCCCTAATTGTGGGGCAACAAGGCAGAAATTCCCTATATGTTGGGGCAAAAATACAGAAATTCTCATTATTTTGGGGCAAAACTCAAAAATTCCACATATTTGGGGGCAAAATTCCATAAATTTCCCTTATTTTGGGACAAAATTGCAGAAATTTCACTTATTTGGGTGCAAAATTTCAGAAATTTCAATTATTTCAGGGAAAAAAGGCAGTAATTTTCTACATTTTGAAGCAAAAAGGCTGAAATTCCTAATATTTTGTGGCAAAAATGCAGAAATTCTTCTTACTTTTAGGTAAAAAGGCTGAAATTTCCCATATTTGGGGGTAAAAAGGCAAAAATTTCCCTTATTTTGGGGCAAAATTGCAGAAATTTCACTTATTTCAGGGTAATAAGTCAGAAATTTTTTTAATTTTGGGGCAAAAAAGACAGAAGTTTCCTTTGTTTTGGGGCAAAAAGACAGAAATTCCACTTATTTAGAGGCAAAAATGCGAAAATTTTCCTTATTTTGGAGCAAAAATGAAGAAATTTCCCTTTTTTATGGCAAAAAGGTATGCATTCTTCTTATTTTCGGACAAAAAGGCAGAAATTCCCCATATTTTGGAGCAAAATTGCAGAAATTCCCCTAATTGTGGGTCAAAAAGGCAGAAATTCCCTATATGTTGGGGCAAAAAGACAGAAATTCTCCTTATTTTGGGGCAAAACTCAGAAATTCCACTTATTTTGGGGCAAAATTCCAGAAATTTCCCTTATTTTGGGGCAAAATTGCAGAAATTTCACTTATTTTGGGACAAAATTGGAGAAATTTCACTTATTTCAGGGAAAAAAGGCAGAAATTTTCTTTATTTTGGGGCAAAAGGGCTGAAATTCCTAATATTTTGTGGCAAAAATGCAGAAATTTCCCTTACTTTTAGGTAAAAAGGCTGAAATTCCCCATATTTGGGGGCAAAAGGGCAGAAATTTCCCTTATTTTGGGGCAAAATTGCAGAAATTTCACTTATTTCAGGGTAATAAGTCAGAAATTTTTTTTTATTTAGGGCAAAAAAGACAAAAATTCCCTTTGTTTTGGGGGAAAAAGAGAGAAATTACACTTATTTAGAGGCAAAAAAGCAGAAATTCCCCTTATTTTGAAGCAAAAATGAAGAAATTTCCATTTTTTATGGCAAAAAGGTATGCATTCTTCTTATTTTCGGACAAAAAGGCAGAAATTCCCCGTATTTTGGAGCAAAATTGCAGAAATTCCCTTAAAGGTGGGGCAAAAAGGCTGAAATTCCCTATATGTTGGGGCAAAAGGACAGAAATTCTCCTTATTTTGGGGCAAAACTCAGAAATACCACTTATTTTGGAGCAAAATTCCAGAAATTTCCCTTATTGTGGAACAAAATTGCAGAACTTTCACTTATTTTGGGCAAAATTGCAGAAATTTAACTTATTTTAGAAAAAAAGCAGAAATTTTCTTATTTTGGGGCAAAAAGGCAGAATTTTCTTTATTTTGGTACAAAATTGCAGAATTTTTCTTATTTTGGGGCTAAAACGCAGAAATTTCCCATATTTTGGGGCAAAAATGCAAAAATTTCACTTATTTTAGGGTAATAAGTCAGAAATTTTCTTTATTTTGGGCAAAAAAGACAGAATTTCCCTTTGTTTTGGGGGAAAAATACATAAATTCCACTTATTTAGAGTCAAAAAAGCAGAAATTCTCCTTATTTTGGGGCAAAATTGCAGAAATTTCACTTACTTCAGGGTAATAAGTCAGAAATTTTCCTTATTTTGTGGCAAAAAATACAGAAATTACCTTTGTTTTCGTGGAAAAAGACAGAAATTCCACTTATTTAGAGGCAAAAAAGCAGAAATTCCCCTTATTTTGGAGCAAAAATGAAGAAATCTCCCTTTTTTATGGCAAAAAGTTATGCATTCTTCTTATTTTCAGGCAAAAAGGCAGAAATTCCCCGTATTTTGGAGCAAAATTGCAGAAATTCCCCTAATTGTGGAGCAAAAAGGCAGAAATTCCCTATATGTTGGGGCAAAAAGACAGAAATTCTCCTAATTTTGGGGCAGAACTCAGAAATTCCACTTATTTGGGGGCAAAATTCTAAAGATTTCCCTTATTTTTGGGCAAAATTGCAGAAATTTCACTTATTTCAAAAAAAAGCAGAAATTTTCTTATTTTGGGGCAAGAAGGCAGAAATTTCTTTTATTTTGGTAAAAAATTGCAGAAATTTTTCTTATTTTAGAGCAAAAAAGCAGAAATTTCCCATATTTTGGAGCAAAAATGTCGAAATTCCCCTTATTTTGATGAAAAAGGCTGAAATTCCCCGTAATTGGAAGCAAAAAGTCAGAAATTTCCTTATTTTGGGGCAAAATTGCAAAAATTTCACTTAATTCAGGGTAATAAGTAAGAAATTTTCCTTATTTTGGGGCAAAAAGGCAGAAATTCCTAATATTTTGTGACAAAAATGCAAAAATTCCCCTTATTTTGAGGTAAAAAGGCTGAAATTCCCATTATATGGGGGCAAAAAGGCAGAAATTTCCCTTATTTTGGGGCAAAATTGCAGAAATTTCACTTATTTCAGGATAATAAGTCAGAAATTTTCCTTATTTTGGGCAAAAAAGACAGAAATTCCCTTTGTTTTGGGGGAAAATACATAAATTCCACTTATTTAGAGGCAAAAAAGCAGAAATTCCCCTTATTTAGGAGCAAAAATGAAGAAATTTCCCTTTTTTATGGCAAAAAGGTATGCATTCTTCTTATTTTCGGGCAAAAAAGCAGAAATTCCCCGTATTTTGGAGCAAAATTGCAGAAATTCCCCTAATTGTGGGGCAAAAAGGCAGAAATTCCCTATATGTTAAGGCAAAAAGACAAAAATTCTCTTTATTTTGGGGCAAAACTCAGAAATTCCTCTTATTTTGGAGCAAAATTCCAGAAATTTCACTTATTTTGGGGCAAAAAGGCAGTAATTTCTATTATTTTGGTACAAAATTGTAGAAATTTTTCTTATTTTGTAGCAAAAAGGCAGAAATTTCCCATATTTTGGGGCAAAAATGCAGAAATTCCCCTTATTTTGAGGTAAAAAGGCTGAAATTCCCCTTATTTGGGGGCAAAAAGGCAGAAATTTCCATTATTTTGGGGCACAATTGCAGAAATTTCACTTATTTCAGGGTAATAAGTCAGGAATTTTCCTTATTTTGGTGCAAAAAAGACAGAAATTCCCTTTGTTTTGGGGGAAAAATACATAAATTCCACTTATTTAGAGGCAAAAAAGCAGAAATTCCTTTTATTTTGGAGCAATAATGAAGAAATTTCATTTTTTTTATGGCAAAAAGCTATGCATTCTTCTTATTTTCGGGCAAAAAGGCAGAAATTCCCCATATTTTGGAGCAAAATTGCAGAAATTCCCCTAATTGTGGGGCAAAAAGACAGAAATTCTCTTTATTTTGGGGCAAAACTCAGAAATTCCTCTTATTTTGGAGCGAAATTCCAGAAATTTCACTTATTTTGGGGCAAAAAGGCAGAAATTTCTATTATTTTGGTACAAAATTGTAGAAATTTTTCTTATTTTGTAGCAAAAAGGCAGAAATTTCTCATATTTTGGGGCAAAAATGCAGAAATTCCCCTTATTTTGAGGAAAAAGCCTGAAATTCCCCTTAATTGGGGGCAAACTGGCAGAAATTTCCTTATTTTGTGGCAAAAATGCAAAAATTTCACTTACTTCAGGGTAATAAGTCAGAAATTTTCCTTATTTTGGGGCAAAAAGGCAGAAATTCCTAATATGTTGTGGCAAAAATGCAGAAATTCCCCTTATTTTGAGGTAAAAAGGCTGAAATTAACTTTATTTGGGGGCCAAAAGGCAGAAATTTCTTTTATTTTGTTACAAAATTGCAGAATTTTTTTTATTTTGGGGCAAAAAGGCAGAAATTTCCCATATTTTGGGGCAAAAATGCAGAAATTTCTCTTATTTTGAGGTAAAAGGCTGAAATTCCCCTTATTTGGGGGCAAAAAGGCAGAAATTTCTCTTATTTTGGGGCAAAATTGCAGAAATTTCACTTATTTTAGGGTAATAAGTCAGAAATTTTCCATATTTTGGGGCCAAAAATCAGAAATAACCTTTTTTTGGGGAAAAAGACAGTAATTCCACTTTTTTAGAGGCTAAAAGCAGAAATTCCCCTTAATTTGGAGCAAAAATGAAGAAATTTCAATTATTAAGGGCAAAAAGGTATGCATTCTTCTTATTTTTGGGCAAAATAGCAGAAATTCCCCTTATTTTGGGTCAAAATTGCAGAAATTTCCCAAATTGTGGGGCAAAAATGCAGAAATTCCCAATATGTTGGGGCAAAAATACAGAAATTCTCCTTATTTTGGGGCAAAACTCAGAAATTCCACTTATTTTGGTGCATAATTCCAATAATTTCCCTTATTTTGGGGCAAAATTGCAGAAATTCACTTATTTTGGGCAAACTTGCAGAAAATTCACTTATTTCAGAAAAAAAGCATAAATTTTTTTTATTTTGGGGCAAAATTGCAGAAATTTCACTTATTTCAGTGTAATAAGTCAGAAATTTTCCTTATTTTGGGGCAAAAAGGCAGAAATTCCTAATATTTTGTGGCAAAAATGCAGAAATTCCCCTTATTTTGAGGTAAAAATGCTGAAATTCCCCTTATTTGGGGGCAAAAAGGCAGAAATTTCCATTATTTTGGGCCACAATTGCAGAAATTTCACTTATTTCAGGGTAATAAGTCAGGAATTTTCCTTATATTGGTGCAAAAAAGACAGAAATTCCCTTTGTTTTGGGGGAGAAATACATAAATTCCACTTATTTAGAGGCAAAAAAGCAGAAATTCCTTTTATTTTGGAGCAATAATGAAGAAATTTCACTTTTTTATGGCAAAAAGCTATGCATTCTTCTTATTTTCGGGCAAAAAGGCAGAAATTCCCCATATTTTGGAGCAAAATTGCAGAAATTCCCCTAATTGTGGGGCAAAAATGCAGAAATTCACTATATGTTAAGGCAAAAAGACAGAAATTCTCTTTATTTTAGGGCAAAACTCAGAAATTCCTCTTATTTTGGAGCGAAATTCCAGAAATTTCACTTATTTTGGGGCAAAAAGGCAGAAAATTCTATTATTTTGGTACAAAATTTAAAAATTTTTCTTATTTTGTAGCAAAAAGGCAGAAATTTCCCATATTTTGGGGCAAAAATGCAGAAATTTCCCTTATTTTGAGGAAAAGGGCTGAAATTCCCTTTAATTGGGGGCAAACAGGCAGAAATTTCCTTATTTTGTGGCAAAATTGCAGAAATTTCACTTACTTCAGGGTAATAAGTCAGAAATTTTCCTTATTTTGTGGCAAAAAATACAGAAATTACCTTTGTTTTCGGGGAAAAAGACAGAAATTCCACTTATTTAGAGGCAAAAAAGCAGAAATTCCCCTTATTTTGGAGCAAAAATGAAGAAATTTCCCTTTTTTATGGCAAAAAGTTATGCATTCTTCTTATTTTCAGCAAAAAGGCAGAAATTCCCCGTATTTTGGAGCAAAATTGCAGAAATTCCCCTAATTGTGGGGCAAAAAGGCAGAAATTCCCTATATGTTGGGGCAAAAAGACAGAAATTCTCCTAATTTTGGGGCAGAACTCAGAAATTCCACTTATTTTGGGGCAAAATTCTAAAGATTTCCCTTATTTTTGGGCAAAATTGCAGAAATTTCACTTATTTCAAAAAAAGCAGAAATTTTCTTATTTTGGGGCAAGAAGGCAGAAATTTCTTTTATTTTGGTAAAAAATTGCAGAAATTTTTCTTATTTTGGAGCAAAAGAGCAGAAATTTCCCATATTTTGGGGCAAAAATGCCGAAATTCCCCTTATTTTGATGAAAAAGGCTGAAATTTCCCTTAATTGGAAGCAAAAAGTCAGATATTTCCTTATTTTGAGGCAAAATTGCAAAAATTTCACTTAATTCAGGGTAATAAGTAAGAAAATTTCCTTAATTTGGGGCAAAAAGGCAGAAATTCCTAATATTTTGTGGCAAAAATGCAAAAATTCCCCTTATTTTGAGGTAAAAAGGCTGAAATTCCCATTATTTGGGGGCAAAAAGGCAGAAATTTCCCTTATTTTGGGTCAAAATTGCAGAAATTTCACTTATTTCAGGATAATAAGTCAGAAATTTTCCTTATTTTGGGCAAAAAAGACAGAAATTCCCTTTGTTTTGGGGGAAAAATACATAAATTCCACTTATTTAGAGGCAAAAAAGCAGAAATTCCCCTTATTTAGGAGCAAAAATGAAGAAATTTCCCTTTTTTATGGCAAAAAGGTATGCATTCTTCTAATTTTCGGGCAAAAAGGCAGAAATTCCCCGTATTTTGGAGCAAAATTGCAGAAATTCCCCTAATTGTGGGGCAAAAAGGCAGAAATTCCCTCTATGTTAAGGCAAAAAGACAGAAATTCTCTTTATTTTGGGGCAAAACTCAGAAATTCCTCTTATTTTGGAGCAAAATTCCAGAAATTTCACTTATTTTGGGGCAAAAAGGCAGTAATTTCTATTATTTTGGTACAAAATTGTAGAAATTTTTCTTATTTTGTAGCAAAAAGGCAGAAATTTCCCATATTTTGGGGCAAAATTGCAGATATTTCACTTATTTCAGGGTAATAAGTCAGAAATTTTCCTTATTTTGGGGCAAATGGCAGAAATTCCTAATATTTTGTGGCAAAAATGCAGAAATGTTACTTATTTTGAGGTAAAAAGGCTGAAATTCCCCTTATTTGAAGGCAAAAAGGCAGAAATTTCCCAAATTTTGGGGCAAAATTGCAGAAATTTTACTTATTTCAGGGTAATAAATCAGAAATTTCCCTTATTTTGGGGCAAAAAAGACAGAAATTCCTTTTGTTTTGGGGAAAAAAACAGAAATTCCAATTATTTAGAGGAAAAAAGCAGAAATTCCTCTTATTTTGGAGCAAAAATGAAAAAATTTCACTTTTTTATGGCAAAAAGGTATGCATTCTCATTTTCGGACACAAAGGCAGAAATTGCTCGTATTATGGAGCAAAACTGCATAAATTCCCCTAATTGTGGGGCAAAAAGGCAGAAATTCCTTATATGTTGGGGCAAAAAGACAGAAATTCTCTATATTTTGTAGCAAAACTCAGAAATTTCACTTATGTTGGGGCAAAATTGCAGAAATTTCAGTTATTTCAGAAAAAAAAGCAGAAATTTTCTTATTTTGGGGCAAAAAGGCAGAAATTTCTTTTATTTTGGTACAAAATTGCAGAATTTTTTCTTATTTTGGGGCAAAAAGGCAGAAATTTCCCATATTTTGGGGCAAAAATGCAGAAATTCCCCTTATTTTGGGGTAAAAAGGCTGAAATTCCCTTATTTGAGGGCAAAAAAGCAGAAATTTCACTTATTTTGGGGCAAAATTGCAGAAATTTTCCTTATTTTGGTGCAAAAAAGACATAAATTCCCTTTGTTTTGGGGGAAAAAGACAGAAATACCACTCATTTAGAGGCAAAAAAAGCTGAAATTCCCCTCATTTTGGAGCAAAAATGAAGAAATTTCTCTTTTTTATGGCAAAAAGGTATGCATTCTACTTATTTTCGGGCAAAAAGGCAGAAATTCCCCGTATTTTGGAGCAAAATTGCAGAAATTCCCCTAATTGTGGGGCAAAAAGGCAGAAATTCCCTAAATGTTGGGGCAAAAATACAGAAATTCTCATTATTTTGGGGCAAAACTCAAAAATTCCATATATTTGGGGGCAAAATTCCATAAATTTCCCTTATTTTGGGACAAAATTGCAGAAATTTCACTTATTTGGGTGCAAAATTTCAGAAATTTCAATTATTTCAGGGAAAAAAGGCAGTAATTTTCTTTATTTTGAAGCAAAAAGGCTGAAATTCCTAATATTTTGTGGCAAAAATGCAGAAATTCTCCTTACTTTTAGGTAAAAAGGCTGAAATTTCCCATATTTGGGGGTAAAAAGGCAAAAATTTCCCTTATTTTGGGGCAAAATTGCAGAAATTTCACTTATTTCAGGGTAATAAGTCAGAAATTTTTTTAATTTTGGGGCAAAAAAGACAGAAGTTTCCTTTTTTTGGGGCAAAAAGACAGAAATTCCACTTATTTAGAGGCAAAAAAGCAGAAATTTTCCTTATTTTGGAGCAAAAATGAAGAAATTTCCCTTTTTTATGGCAAAAAGGTATGCATTCTTTTTATTTTCAGACAAAAAGGCAGAAATTCCCCATATTTTGGAGCAAAATTGCAGAAATTCCCCTAATTGTGGGTCAAAAAGGCAGAAATTCCCTATATGTTGGGGCAAAAAGACAGAAATTCTCCTTATTTTGGGGCAAAACTCAGAAATTCCACTTATTTTGGGGCAAAATTCCAGAAATTTCCCTTATTTTGGGGCAAAATTGCAGAAATTTCACTTATTTTGGGACAAAATTGGAGAAATTTCACTTATTTCAGGGAAAAAAGGCAGAAATTTTCTTTATTTTGGGGCAAAAGGGCTGAAATTCCTAATATTTTGTGGCAAAAATGCAGAAATTTCCATTACTTTTAGGTAAAAAGGCTGAAATTCCCCATATTTGGGGGCAAAAGGGCAGAAATTTCCCTTATTTTGGGGCAAAATTGCAGAAATTTCACTTATTTCAGGGTAATAAGTCAGAAATTTTTTTTTATTTAGGGCAAAAAAGACAAAAATTCCCTTTGTTTTGGGGGAAAAAGAGAGAAATTACACTTATTTAGAGGCAAAAAAGCAGAAATTCCCCTTATTTTGAAGCAAAAATGAAGAAATTTCCATTTTTTATGGCAAAAAGGTATGCATTCTTCTTATTTTCGGACAAAAAGGCAGAAATTCCCCGTATTTTGGAGCAAAATTGCAGAAATTCCCTTAAAGGTGGGGCAAAAAGGCAGAAATTCCTTATATGTTGGGGCAAAAGGACAGAAATTCTCCTTATTTTGGGGCAAAACTCAGAAATACCACTTATTTTGGAGCAAAATTCCAGAAATTTCACCTTATTGTGGAACAAAATTGCAGAACTTTCACTTATTTTGGGCAAAATTGCAGAAATTTAACTTATTTTAGAAAAAAAGCAGAAATTTTCTTATTTTGGGGCAAAAAGGCAGAATTTTCTTTATTTTGGTACAAAATTGCAGAAATTTTTCTTATTTTGGGGCTAAAACGCAGAAATTTCCCATATTTTGGGGCAAAAATGCAAAAATTTCACTTATTTTAGGGTAATAAGTCAGAAATTTTCTTTATTTTGGGCAAAAAAGACAGAATTTCCCTTTGTTTTGGGGGAAAAATACATAAATTCCACTTATTTAGAGTCAAAAAAGCAGAAATTCTCCTTATTTTGGGGCAAAATTGCAGAAATTTCACTTACTTCAGGGTAATAAGTCAGAAATTTTCCTTATTTTGTGGCAAAAAATACAGAAATTACCTTTGTTTTCGTGGAAAAAGACAGAAATTCCACTTATTTAGAGGCAAAAAAGCAGAAATTCCCCTTATTTTGGAGCAAAAATGAAGAAATCTCCCTTTTTTATGGCAAAAAGTTATGCATTCTTCTTATTTTCAGGCAAAAAGGCAGAAATTCCCCGTATTTTGGAGCAAAATTGCAGAAATTCCCCTAATTGTGGAGCAAAAAGGCAGAAATTCCCTATATGTTGGGGCAAAAAGACAGAAATTCTCCTAATTTTGGGGCAGAACTCAGAAATTCCACTTATTTGGGGGCAAAATTCTAAAGATTTCCCTTATTTTTGGGCAAAATTGCAGAAATTTCACTTATTTCAAAAAAAAGCAGAAATTTTCTTATTTTGGGGCAAGAAGGCAGAAATTTCTTTTATTTTGGTAAAAAATTGCAGAAATTTTTCTTATTTTGGAACAAAAAAGCAGAAATTTCCCATATTTTGGGGCAAAAATGCCGAAATTCCCCTTATGTTGATGAAAAAGGCTGAAATTCCCCTTAATTGGAAGCAAAAAGTCAGAAATTTCCTTATTTTGGGGCAAAATTGCAAAAATTTCACTTAATTCAGGGTAATAAGTAAGAAATTTTCCTTATTTTGGGGCAAAAAGGCAGAAATTCCTAATATTTTGTGACAAAAATGCAAACATTCCCCTTATTTTGAGGTAAAAAGGCTGAAATTCCCATTATTTGGGGGCAAAAAGGCAGAAATTTCCCTTATTTTGGGACAAAATTGCAGAAATTTCACTCATTTCAGGATAATAAGTCAGAAATTTTCCTTATTTTGGGCAAAAAAGACAGAAATTCCCTTTGTTTTGTGGGAAAAATACATAAATTCCACTTATTTAGAGGCAAAAAAGCAGAAATTCCCCTTATTTAGGAGCAAAAATGAAGAAATTTCCCTTTTTTATGGCAAAAAGGTATGCATTCTTCTTATTTTCGGGCAAAAAAGCAGAAATTCCCCGTATTTTGGAGCAAAATTGCAGAAATTCCCCTAATTGTGGGGCAAAAAGGCAGAAATTCCCTATATGTTAAGGCAAAAAGACAGAAATTCTCTTTATTTTGGGCAAAACTCAGAAATTCCTCTTATTTTGGAGCAAAATTCCAGAAATTTCACTTATTTTGGGGCAAAAAGGCAGAAATTTCCATTATTTTGGGGTAAAATTGCAGAAATTTCACTTATTTTAGGGTAATAAGTCAGAAATTTTCCTTATTTTGGGCAAAAAAGACAGAATTTCCCTTTGTTTTGGGGGAAAAATACATAGATTCCACTTATTTAGAGGCAAAAAAGCAGAAATTCTCCTTATTTTGGGGCAAAATTGCAGAAATTTCACTTACTTCAGGGTAATAAGTCAGAAATTTTCCTTATTTTGTGGCAAAAAATACAGAAATTACCTTTGTTTTCGGGGAAAAAGACAGAAATTCCACTTATTTAGAGGCAAAAAAGCAGAAATTCCCCTTATTTTGGAGCAAAAATGAAGAAATTTCCCTTTTTTATGGCAAAAAGTTATGCATTCTTCTTATTTTCAGGCAAAAAGGCAGAAATTCCCCGTATTTTGGAGCAAAATTGCAGAAATTCCCCTAATTGTGGGGCAAAAAGGCAGAAATTCCCTATATGTTGGGGCAAAAAGACAGAAATTCTCCTAATTTTGGGGCAGAACTCAGAAATTCCACTTATTTGGGGCAAAATTCTAAAGATTTCCCTTATTTTTGGGCAAAATTGCAGAAATTTCACTTATTTCAAAAAAAAGCAGAAATTTTCTTATTTTGGGGCAAGAAGACAGAAATTTCTTTTATTTTGGTAAAAAATTGCAGAAATTTTTCTTATTTTGGAGCAAAAGAGCAGAAATTTCCCATATTTTGGGGCAAAAATGCCGAAATTCCCCTTATTTTGATGAAAAAGGCTGAAATTCCCCTTAATTGGAAGCAAAAAGTCAGAAATTTCCTTATTTTGGGGCAAAATTGCAAAAATTTCACTTAATTCAGGGTAATAAGTAAGAAATTTTCCTTATTTTGGGGCAAAAAGGCAGAAATTCCTAATATTTTGTGACAAAAATGCAAAAATTCCCCTTATTTTGAGGTAAAAAGGCTGAAATTCCCATTATTTGGGGGCAAAAAGGCAGAAATTTCCCTTATTTTGGGGCAAAATTGCAAAATTTCACTTATTTCAGGATAATAAGTCAGAAATTTTCCTTATTTTGGGCAAAAATGACAGAAATTCCCTTTGTTTTGGGGGAAAAATACATAAATTCCACTTATTTAGAGGCAAAAAAGCAGAAATTCCCCTTATTTAGGAGCAAAAATGAAGAAATTTCCCTTTTTTATGGCAAAAAGGTATGTATTCTTCTTATTTTCGGGCAAAAAGGCAGAAATTCCCCGTATTTTGGAGCAAAATTGCAGAAATTCCCCTAATTGTGGGGCAAAAAGGCAGAAATTCCCTATATGTTAAGGCAAAAAGACAGAAATTCTCTTTATTTTGGGGCAAAACTCAGAAATTCCTCTTATTTTGGAGCAAAATTCCAGAAATTTCACTTATTTTGGGGCAAAAAGGCTGTAATTTCTATTATTTTGGTACAAAATTGTAGAAATTTTTCTTATTTTGTAGCAAAAAGGCAGAAATTTCCCATATTTTGGGGCAAAAATGCAGAAATTCCCCTTATTTTGAGGTAAAAAGGCTGAAATTCCCCTTATTTGGGGGCAAAAAGGCAGAAATTTCCATTATTTTGGGGAACAATTGCAGAAATTTCACTTATTTCAGGGTAATAAGTCAGGAATTTTCCTTATTTTGGTGCAAAAAAGACAGAAATTCCCTTTGTTTTGGGGGAAAAATACATAAATTCCACTTATTTAGAGGCAAAAAAGCAGAAATTCCCCTTATTTTGGAGCAATAATGAAGAAATTTCACTTTTTTATGGCAAAAAGCTATGCATTCTTCTTATTTTCGGGCAAAAAGGCAGAAATTCCCCATATTTTGGAGCAAAATTGCAGAAATTCCCCTAATTGTGGGGCAAAAAGGCAGAAATTCCCTATATGTTAAGGCAAAAAAGACAGAAATTCTCTTTATTTTGGGGCAAAACTCAGAAATTCCTCTTATTTTGGAGCGAAATTCCAGAAATTTCACTTATTTTGGGGCAAAAAGGCAGAAATTTCTATTATTTTGGTACAAAATTGTAGAAATTTTTCTTATTTTGTAGCAAAAAGGCAGAAATTTCCCATATTTTGGGGCAAAAATGCAGAAATTCCCCTTATTTTGAGGAAAAAGCCTGAAATTCCCCTTAATTGGGGTAAACAGGCAGAAATTTCCTTATTTTGAGGCAAAATTGCAAAAATTTCACTTACTTCAGGGAAATAAGTCAGAAATTTTTCTTATTTTGGGGCAAAAAGGCAGAAATTCCTAATATTTTGTGGCAAAATGCAGAAATTCCCCTTATTTTGAGATAAGAAGGCTGAAATTCCCCTTATTTGGGGGCAAAAAGGCAGAAATTTCCATTATTTTGGGGCAAAATTGCAGAAATTTCACTTATTTTAGGGTAATAAGTCAGAAATTTTCCTTATTTTGGGCAAAAAAGACAGAATTTCCCTTTGTTTTGGGGGAAAAATACATAGATTCCACTTATTTAGAGGCAAAAAAGCAGAAATTTTCCTTATTTTGGGGCAAAATTGCAGAAATTTCACTTACTTCAGGGTAATAAGTCAGAAATTTTCCTTATTTTGTGGCAAAAAATACAGAAATTACCTTTGTTTTCGGGGAAAAAGACAGAAATTCCACTTATTTAGAGGCAAAAAAGCAGAAATTCCCCTTATTTTGGAGCAAAAATGAAGAAATTTCCCTTTTTTATGGCAAAAAGTTATGCATTCTTCTTATTTTCAGGCAAAAAGGCAGAAATTCCCCGTATTTTGGAGCAAAATTGCAGAAATTCCCCTAATTGTGGGGCAAAAAGGCAGAAATTCCCTATATGTTGGGGCAAAAAGACAGAAATTCTCCTAATTTTGGGGCAGAACTCAGAAATTCCACTTATTTGGGGGCAAAATTCTAAAGATTTCCCTTATTTTTGGGCAAAATTGCAGAAATTTCACTTATTTCAAAAAAAAGCAGAAATTTTCTTATTTTGGGGCAAGAAGACAGAAATTTCTTTTATTTTGGTAAAAAATTGCAGAAATTTTTCTTATTTTGGAGCAAAAAAGCAGAAATTTCCCATATTTTGGGTCAAAAATGCCGAAATTCCCCTTATTTTGATGAAAAAGGCTGAAATTCCCCTTAATTGGAAGCAAAAAGTCAGAAATTTCCTTATTTTGGGGCAAAATTGCAAAAATTTCACTTAATTCAGGGTAATAAGTAAGAAATTTTCCTTATTTTGGGGCAAAAAGGCAGAAATTCCTAATATTTTGTGACAAAAATGCAAAAATTCCCCTTATTTTGAGGTAAAAACGCTGAAATTCCCATTATTTGGGGGCAAAAAGGCAGAAATTTCCCTTATTTTGGGGCAAAATTGCAAAATTTCACTTATTTCAGGATAATAAGTCAGAAATTTTCCTTATTTTGGGCAAAAATGACAGAAATTCCCTTTGTTTTGGGGGAAAAATACATAAATTCCACTTATTTAGAGGCAAAAAAGCAGAAATTCCCCTTATTTAGGAGCAAAAATGAAGAAATTTCCCTTTTTTATGGCAAAAAGGTATGTATTCTTCTTATTTTCGGGCAAAAAGGCAGAAATTCCCTATATGTTAAGGCAAAAAGACAGAAATTCTCTTTATTTTGGGGCAAAACTCAGAAATTCCTCTTATTTTGGAGCAAAATTCCAGAAATTTCACTTATTTTGGGGCAAAAAGGCTGTAATTTCTATTATTTTGGTACAAAATTGTAGAAATTTTTCTTATTTTGTAGCAAAAAGGCAGAAATTTCCTATATTTTGGGGCAAAAATGCAGAAATTCCCCTTATTTTGAGGTAAAAAGGCTGAAATTCCCCTTATTTGGGGGCAAAAAGGCAGAAATTTCCATTATTTTGGGGAACAATTGCAGAAATTTCACTTATTTCAGGGTAATAAGTCAGGAATTTTCCTTATTTTGGTGCAAAAAAGACAGAAATTCCCTATGTTTTGGGGGAAAAATACATAAATTCCACTTATTTAGAGGCAAAAAAGCAGAAATTCCCCTTATTTTGGAGCAATAATGAAGAAATTTCACTTTTTTATGGCAAAAAGCTATGCATTCTTCTTATTTTCGGGCAAAAAGGCAGAAATTCCCCATATTTTGGAGCAAAATTGCAGAAATTCCCCTAATTGTGGGGCAAAAAGGCAGAAATTCCCTATATGTTAAGGCAAAAAAGACAGAAATTCTCTTTATTTTGGGGCAAAACTCAGAAATTCCTCTTATTTTGGAGCGAAATTCCAGAAATTTCATTTATTTTAGGCCAAAAAGGCAGAAATTTCTATTATTTTGGTACAAAATTGTAGAAATTATTCTTATTTTGTAGCAAAAAGGCTGAAATTTCCCATATTTTGGGGCAAAACGCAGAAATTCCCCTTATTTTGAGGAAAAAGCCTGAAATTCCCCTTAATTGGGGGCAAACAGGCAGAAATTTCCTTATTTTGTGGCAAAATTGCAAAAATTTCACTTACTTCAGGGTAATAAGTCAGAAATTTTTCTTATTTTGGAGCAAAAAGGCAGAAATTCCTAATATTTTGTGGCAAAATGCAGAAATTCCCCTTATTTTGAGATAAGAAGGCTGAAATTCCCCTTATTTGGGGGCAAAAAGGCAGAAATTTCCATTATTTTGGGACAAAATTGCAGAAATTTCACTTATTTTAGGGTAATAAGTCAGAAATTTTCCTTATTTTGGGCAAAAAAGACAGAATTTCCCTTTGTTTTGGGGGAAAAATACATAGATTCCACTTATTTAGAGGCAAAAAAGCAGAAATTCTCCTTATTTTGGGGCAAAATTGCAGAAATTTCACTTACTTCAGGGTAATAAGTCAGAAATTTTCCTTATTTTGTGGCAAAAAATACAGAAATTACCTTTGTTTTCGGGGAAAAAGACAGAAATTCCACTTATTTAGAGGCAAAAAAGCAGAAATTCCCCTTATTTTGGAGCAAAAATGAAGAAATTTCCCTTTTTTATGGCAAAAAGTTATGCATTCTTCTTATTTTCAGGCAAAAAGGCAGAAATTCCCCGTATTTTGGAGCAAAATATCAGAAATTCCACTAATTGTGGGGCAAAAAGGCAGAAATTCCCTATATGTTGGGGCAAAAAGACAGAAATTCTCCTAATTTTGGGGCAGAACTCAGAAATTCCACTTATTTTGGGGCAAAATTCTAAAGATTTCCCTTATTTTTGGGCAAAATTGCAGAAATTTCACTTATTTCAAAAAAAAGCAGAAATTTTCTTATTTTGGGGCAAGAAGGCAGAAATTTCTTTTATTTTGGTAAAAAATTGCAGAAATTTTTCTTATTTTGAGGCAAAAAAGCAGAAATTTCCCATATTTTGGGGCAAAAATGCCGAAATTCCCCTTATGTTGATGAAAAAGGCTGAAATTCCCCTTAATTGGAAGCAAAAAGTCAGAAATTTCCTTATTTTGGGGCAAAATTGCAAAAATTTCACTTAATTCAGGGTAATAAGTAAGGAATTTTCCTTATTTTGGGGCAAAAAGGCAGAAATTCCTAATATTTTGTGACTAAAATGCAAAAATTCCCCTTATTTTGAGGTAAAAAGGCTGAAATTCCCATTATTTGTGGGCAAAAAGGCAGAAATTTCCCTTATTTTGGGGCAAAATTGCAAAATTTCACTTATTTCAGGATAATAAGTAAGAAATTTTCCTTATTTTGGGCAAAAAAGACAGAAATTCCCTTTGTTTTGGGGGAAAAATACATAAATTCCACTTATTTAGAGGCAAAAAAGCAGAAATTCCCCTTATTTAGGAGCAAAAATGAAGAAATTTCCCTTTTTCATGGCAAAAAGGTATGCATTCTTCTTATTTTCGGGCAAAAAGGCAGAAATTCCCCGTATTTTGGAGCAAAATTGCAGAAATTCCCCTAATTGAGGGTCAAAAATGCAGAAATTCCCTATATGTTGGGGCAAAAAGACAGAAATTCTCCTTATTTTGGGGCAAAACTCAGAAATTCCACTTATTTTGGGGCAAAATTCCAGAAATTTCTCTTATTTTGGGGCAAAATTGCAGAAATTTCACTTATTTTGGGACAAAATTTGAGAAATTTCACTTATTTAATGGAAAAAAGGCAGAAATTTTCTTTATTTTGGGGCAAAAGGGCTGAAATTCCTAATATTTTGTGGCAAAAATGCAGAAATTCCCCTTACTTTTAGGGAAAAATGCAGAAATTCCCCATATTTGGGGGCAAAAGGGCAGAAATTTCCCTTATTTTGGGGCAAAATTGCAGAAATTTCACTTATTTCAGGGTAATAAGTCAGAAATTTTTTTTATTTAGGGCAAAAAAGACAAAAATTCCCTTTTGTTTTGGGGGAAAAGGACAGAAATTACACTTATTTAGAGGCAAAAAAGCAGAAATTCCCCTTATTTTGAAGCAAAAATGAAGAAATTTCCATTTTTTATGGCAAAAAGTTATGCATTCTTCTTATTTTCGGACAAAAAGGCAGAAATTCCCCGTATTTTGGAGAAAAATTGCAGAAATTCCCTTAAAGGTGGGGCAAAAAGGCAGAAATTCCCAATATGTTGGGGCAAAAGGACAGAAATTCTCCTTATTTTGGGGCAAAACTCAGAAATACCACTTATTTTGGAGCAAAATTCCAGAAATTTCCCTTATTTTGGAACAAAATTGCAGAAATTTCACTTATTTTGGGCAAAATTGCAGAAATTTAACTTATTTTAGAAAAAAAGCAGAAATTTTCTTATTTTGGGGCAAAAAGGCAGAATTTTTTTTTATTTTGGTACAAAATTGCAGAAATTTTTCTTATTTTGGGGCTAAAACGCAGAAATTTCCCATATTTTGGGGCAAAAATGCAAAAATTTCACTTATTTTAGGGTAATAAGTCAGAAATTTTCCTTATTTTGGGCAAAAAAGACAGAATTTCCCTTTGTTTTGGGGGAAAAATACATAAATTCCACTTATTTAGAGGCAAAAAAGCAGAAATTCTCCTTATTTTGGGGCAAAATTGCAGAAATTTCACTTACTTCAGGGTAATAAGTCAGAAAATTTTCTTATTTTGTGGCAAAAAATACAGAAATTACCTTTGTTTTCGGGGAAAAAGACAGAAATTCCACTTATTTAGAGGCAAAAAAGCAGAAATTCCCCTTATTTTGGAGCAAAAATGAAGAAATTTCCCTTTTTTATGGCAAAAAGTTATGCATTCTTCTTATTTTCAGGCAAAAAGGCAGAAATTCCCCGTATTTTGGAGCAAAATTGCAGAAATTCCCCTAATTGTGGGGCAAAAAGGCAGAAATTCCCTATATGTTGGGGCAAAAAGACAGAAATTCTCCTAATTTTGGGGCAGAACTCAGAAATTCCACTTATTTTGGGGCAAAATTCTAAAGATTTCCCTTATTTTTGGGCAAAATTGCAGAAATTTCACTTTTTTGAAAAAAAAGCAGAAATTTTCTTATTTTGGGGCAAGAAGGCAGAAATTTCTTTTATTTTGGTAAAAAATTGCAGAAATTTTTCTTATTTTGGAGCAAAAAAGCAGAAATTTCCCATATTTTGGGGCAAAAATGCAGAAATTCCCCTTATTTTGAGGTAAAAAGGCTGAAATTCCCCTTATTTGGGGGCAAAAAGGCAGAAATTTCCATTATTTTGGGGCACAATTGCAGAAATTTCACTTATTTCAGGGTAATAAGTCAGGAATTTTCCTTATTTTGGTGCAAAAAAGACAGAAATTCCCTTTGTTTTGGGGGAAAAATACATAAATTCCACTTCTTTAGATGCAAAAAAGCAGAAATTCCCCTTATTTTGGAGCAATAATGAAGAAATTTCACTTTTTTATGGCAAAAAGCTATGCATTCTTCTTATTTTCGGGCAAAAAGGCAGAAATTCCCCATATTTTGGAGCAAAATTGCAGAAATTCCCCTAATTGTGGGGCAAAAAGGCAGAAATTCCCTATATGTTAAGGCAAAAAGACAGAAATTCTCTTTATTTTGGGGCAAAACTCAGAAATTCCTCTTATTTTGGAGCGAAATTCCAGAAATTTCACTTATTTTGGGGCAAAAAGGCAGAAATTTCTATTATTTTGGTACAAAATTGTAGAAATTTTTCTTATTTTGTAGCAAAAAGGCAGAAATTTCCCATATTTTGGGGCAAAAATCTAGAAATTCCCCTTATTTTGAGATAAAAAGGCTGAAATTCCCCTTATTTGGGGGCAAAAAGGCAGAAATTTCCATTATTTTGGGGCAAAAATGCAGAAATTTCACTTATTTTAGGGTAATAAGTCAGAAATTTTCCTTATTTTGGGCAAAAAAGACAGAATTTCCATTTGTTTTGGGGGAAAAATACATAAATTCCACTTATTTAGAGGCAAAAAAGCAGAAATGCTCCTTATTTTGGGGCAAAATTGCAGAAATTTCACTTACTTCAGGGTAATAAGTCAGAAATTTTCCTTATTTTGTGGCAAAAAATACAGAAATTACCTTTGTTTTCGGGGAAAAAGACAGAAATTCCACTTATTTAGAGGCAAAAAAGCAGAAATTCCCCTTATTTTGGAGCAAAAATGAAGAAATTTCCCTTTTTTATGGCAAAAAGTTATGCATTCTTCTTATTTTCAGGCAAAAAGGCAGAAATTCCCCGTATTTTGGAGCAAAATTGCAGAAATTCCCCTAATTGTGGGGCAAAAAGGCAGAAATTCCCTATATGTTGGGGCAAAAAGACAGAAATTCTCCTAATTTTGGGGCAGAACTCAGAAATTCCACTTATTTTGGGGCAAAATTCTAAAGATTTCCCTTATTTTTGGGCAAAATTGCAGAAATTTCACTTATTTCAAAAAAAAGCAGAAATTTTCTTATTTTGGGGCAAGAAGGCAGAAATTTCTTTTATTTTGGTAAAAAATTGCAGAAATTTTTCTTATTTTGGAGCAAAAAAGCAGAAATTTCCCATATTTTGGGGCAAAAATGCCGAAATTCCCCTTATGTTGATGAAAAAGGCTGAAATTCCCCTTAATTGGAAGCAAAAAGTCAGAAATTTCCTTATTTTGGGGCAAAATTGCAAAAATTTCACTTAATTCAGGGTAATAAGTAAGGAATTTTCCTTATTTTGGGGCAAAAAGGCAGAAATTCCTAATATTTTGTGACAAAAATGCAAAAATTCCCCTTATTTTGAGGTAAAAAGGCTGAAATTCCCATTATTTGGGGGCAAAAAGGCAGAAATTTCCCTTATTTTATGGCAAAATTGCAAAATTTCACTTATTTCAGGATAATAAGTAAGAAATTTTCCTTATTTTGGGCAAAAAAGACAGAAATTCCCTTTGTTTTGGGGGAAAAATACATAAATTCCACTTATTTAGAGGCAAAAAAGCAGAAATTCCCCTTATTTAGGAGCAAAAATGGAGAAATTTCCCTTTTTTATGGCAAAAAGGTATGCATTCTTCTTATTTTCGGGCAAAAAGGCAGAAATTCCCCGTATTTTGGAGCAAAATTGCAGAAATTCCCCTAATTGAGGGTCAAAAATGCAGAAATTCCCTATATGTTGGGGCAAAAAGACAGAAATTCTCCTTATTTTGGGGCAAAACTCAGAAATTCCACTTATTTGGGGGCAAAATTCCAGAAATTTCTCTTATTTTGGGGCAAAATTGCAGAAATTTCACTTATTTTGGGACAAAATTTGAGAAATTTCACTTATTTAATGGAAAAAAGGCAGAAATTTTCTTTATTTTGGGGCAAAAGGGCTGAAATTCCTAATATTTTGTGGCAAAAATGCAGAAATTCCCCTTACTTTTAGGGAAAAATGCAGAAATTCCCCATATTTGGGGGCAAAAGGGCAGAAATTTCCCTTATTTTGGGGCAAAATTGCAGAAATTTCACTTATTTCAGGGTAATAAGTCAGAAATTTTTTTTATTTAGGGCAAAAAAGACAAAAATTCCCTTTTGTTTTGGGGGAAAAGGACAGAAATTACACTTATTTAGAGGCAAAAAAGCAGAAATTCCCCTTATTTTGAAGCAAAAATGAAGAAATTTCCATTTTTTATGGCAAAAAGTTATGCATTCTTCTTATTTTCGGACAAAAAGGCAGAAATTCCCCGTATTTTGGAGAAAAATTGCAGAAATTCCCTTAAAGGTGGGGCAAAAAGGCAGAAATTCCCAATATGTTGGGGCAAAAGGACAGAAATTCTCCTTATTTTGGGGCAAAACTCAGAAATACCACTTATTTTGGAGCAAAATTCCAGAAATTTCCCTTATTTTGGAACAAAATTGCAGAAATTTCACTTATTTTGGGCAAAATTGCAGAAATTTAACTTATTTTAGAAAAAAAGCAGAAATTTTCTTATTTTGGGGCAAAAAGGCAGAATTTTTTTTTTATTTTGGTACAAAATTGCAGAAATTTTTCTTATTTTGGGGCTAAAACGCAGAAATTTCCCATATTTTGGGGCAAAAATGCAAAAATTTCACTTATTTTAGGGTAATAAGTCAGAAATTTTCCTTATTTTGGGCAAAAAAGACAGAATTTCCCTTTGTTTTGGGGGAAAAATACATAAATTCCACTTATTTAGAGGCAAAAAAGCAGAAATTCTCCTTATTTTGGGGCAAAATTGCAGAAATTTCACTTACTTCAGGGTAATAAGTCAGAAAATTTTCTTATTTTGTGGCAAAAAATACAGAAATTACCTTTGTTTTCGGGGAAAAAGACAGAAATTCCACTTATTTAGAGGCAAAAAAGCAGAAATTCCCCTTATTTTGGAGCAAAAATGAAGAAATTTCCCTTTTTTATGGCAAAAAGTTATGCATTCTTCTTATTTTCAGGCAAAAAGGCAGAAATTCCCCGTATTTTGGAGCAAAATTGCAGAAATTCCCCTAATTGTGGGGCAAAAAGGCAGAAATTCCCTATATGTTGGGGCAAAAAGACAGAAATTCTCCTAATTTTGGGGCAGAACTCAGAAATTCCACTTATTTTGGGGCAAAATTCTAAAGATTTCCCTTATTTTTGGGCAAAATTGCAGAAATTTCACTTTTTTGAAAAAAAAGCAGAAATTTTCTTATTTTGGGGCAAGAAGGCAGAAATTTCTTTTATTTTGGTAAAAAATTGCAGAAATTTTTCTTATTTTGGAGCAAAAAAGCAGAAATTTCCCATATTTTGGGGCAAAAATGCAGAAATTCCCCTTATTTTGAGGTAAAAAGGCTGAAATTCCCCTTATTTGGGGGCAAAAAGGCAGAAATTTCCATTATTTTGGGGCACAATTGCAGAAATTTCACTTATTTCAGGGTAATAAGTCAGGAATTTTCCTTATTTTGGTGCAAAAAAGACAGAAATTCCCTTTGTTTTGGGGGAAAAATACATAAATTCCACTTCTTTAGATGCAAAAAAGCAGAAATTCCCCTTATTTTGGAGCAATAATGAAGAAATTTCACTTTTTTATGGCAAAAAGCTATGCATTCTTCTTATTTTCGGGCAAAAAGGCAGAAATTCCCCATATTTTGGAGCAAAATTGCAGAAATTCCCCTAATTGTGGGGCAAAAAGGCAGAAATTCCCTATATGTTAAGGCAAAAAGACAGAAATTCTCTTTATTTTGGGGCAAAACTCAGAAATTCCTCTTATTTTGGAGCGAAATTCCAGAAATTTCACTTATTTTGGGGCAAAAAGGCAGAAATTTCTATTATTTTGGTACAAAATTGTAGAAATTTTTCTTATTTTGTAGCAAAAAGGCAGAAATTTCCCATATTTTGGGGCAAAAATCTAGAAATTCCCCTTATTTTGAGATAAAAAGGCTGAAATTCCCCTTATTTGGGGGCAAAAAGGCAGAAATTTCCATTATTTTGGGGCAAAAATGCAGAAATTTCACTTATTTTAGGGTAATAAGTCAGAAATTTTCCTTATTTTGGGCAAAAAAGACAGAATTTCCATTTGTTTTGGGGGAAAAATACATAAATTCCACTTATTTAGAGGCAAAAAAGCAGAAATGCTCCTTATTTTGGGGCAAAATTGCAGAAATTTCACTTACTTCAGGGTAATAAGTCAGAAATTTTCCTTATTTTGTGGCAAAAAATACAGAAATTACCTTTGTTTTCGGGGAAAAAGACAGAAATTCCACTTATTTAGAGGCAAAAAAGCAGAAATTCCCCTTATTTTGGAGCAAAAATGAAGAAATTTCCCTTTTTTATGGCAAAAAGTTATGCATTCTTCTTATTTTCAGGCAAAAAGGCAGAAATTCCCCGTATTTTGGAGCAAAATTGCAGAAATTCCCCTAATTGTGGGGCAAAAAGGCAGAAATTCCCTATATGTTGGGGCAAAAAGACAGAAATTCTCCTAATTTTGGGGCAGAACTCAGAAATTCCACTTATTTTGGGGCAAAATTCTAAAGATTTCCCTTATTTTTGGGCAAAATTGCAGAAATTTCACTTATTTCAAAAAAAAGCAGAAATTTTCTTATTTTGGGGCAAGAAGGCAGAAATTTCTTTTATTTTGGTAAAAAATTGCAGAAATTTTTCTTATTTTGGAGCAAAAAAGCAGAAATTTCCCATATTTTGGGGCAAAAATGCCGAAATTCCCCTTATGTTGATGAAAAAGGCTGAAATTCCCCTTAATTGGAAGCAAAAAGTCAGAAATTTCCTTATTTTGGGGCAAAATTGCAAAAATTTCACTTAATTCAGGGTAATAAGTAAGGAATTTTCCTTATTTTGGGGCAAAAAGGCAGAAATTCCTAATATTTTGTGACAAAAATGCAAAAATTCCCCTTATTTTGAGGTAAAAAGGCTGAAATTCCCATTATTTGGGGGCAAAAAGGCAGAAATTTCCCTTATTTTAGGGCAAAATTGCAAAATTTCACTTATTTCAGGATAATAAGTAAGAAATTTTCCTTATTTTGGGCAAAAAAGACAGAAATTCCCTTTGTTTTGGGGGAAAAATACATAAATTCCACTTATTTAGAGGCAAAAAAGCAGAAATTCCCCTTATTTAGGAGCAAAAATTGAGAAATTTCCCTTTTTTATGGCAAAAAGGTATGCATTCTTCTTATTTTCGGGCAAAAAGGCAGAAATTCCCCGTATTTTGGAGCAAAATTGCAGAAATTCCCCTAATTGTGGGTCAAAAAGGCAGAAATTCCCTATATGTTGGGGCAAAAAGACAGAAATTCTCCTTATTTTGGGGCAAAACTCAGAAATTCCACTTATTTTGGGGCAAAATTCCAGAAATTTCTCTTATTTTGGGGCAAAATTGCAGAAATTTCACTTATTTTGGGACAAAATTGGAGAAATTTCACTTATTTCAGGGAAAAAAGGCAGAAATTTTCTTTATTTTGGGGCAAAAGGGCTGATATTCCTAATATTTTGTGGCAAAAATGCAGAAATTCCCCTTACTTTTAGGTAAAAAGGCTGAAATTCCCCATATTTGGGGGCAAAAGGGCAGAAATTTCCCTTATTTTGGGGCAAAATTGCAGAAATTTCACTTATTTCAGGGTAATAAGTCAGAAATTTTTTTTATTTAGGGCAAACAGACAAAAATTCCCTTTGTTTTGGGGGAAAAAGACAGAAATTACACTTATTTAGAGGCAAAAAAGCAGAAATTCCCCTTATTTTGAAGCAAAAATGAAGAAATTTCCATTTTTTATGGCAAAAAGGTATGCATTCTTCTTATTTTCGGACAAAAAGGCAGAAATTCCCTGTATTTTGGAGCAAAATTGCAGAAATTCCCTTAAAGGTGGGGCAAAAAGGCAGAAATTCCCTTTATGTTGGGGCAAAAGGACAGAAATTCTCCTTATTTTGGGGCAAAACTCAGAAATACCACTTATTTTGGAGCAAAATTCCAGAAATTTCCCTCATTTTGGAACAAAATTGCAGAAATTTCACTTATTTTGGGCAAAATTGCAGAAATTTAACTTATTTTAGAAAAAAAGCAGAAATTTTCTTATTTTGGGGCAAAAAGGCAGAATTTTTTATATTTTGGTACAAAATTGCAGAAATTTTTCTTATTTTGGGGCTAAAACGCAGAAATTTCCCATATTTTGGGGCAAAAATGCAAAAATTTCACTCATTTTATGGTAATAAGTCAGAAATTTTCTTTATTTTGGGCAAAAAAGACAGAATTTCCCTTTGTTTTGGGGAAAAATACATAAATTCCACTTATTTAGAGGCAAAAAAGCAGAAATTCTCCTTATTTTGGGGCAAAATTGCAGAAATTTCAATTACTTCAGGGTAATAAGTCAGAAATTTTCCTTATTTTGTGGCAAAAAATACAGAAATTACGTTTGTTTTCGGGGAAAAAGACAGAAATTCCACTTATTTAGAGGCAAAAAAGCAGAAATTCCCCTTATTTTGGAGCAAAAATGAAGAAATTTCCCTTTTTTATGGCAAAAAGTTATGCATTCTTCTTATTTTCAGGCAAAAAGGCAGAAATTCCCCGTATTTTGGAGCAAAATATCAGAAATTCCCCTAATTGTGGGGCAAAAAGGCAGAAATTCCCTATATGTTGGGGCAAAAAGACAGAAATTCTCCTAATTTTGGGGCAGAACTCAGAAATTCCACTTATTTTGGGGCAAAATTCTAAAGATTTCCCTTATTTTTGGGCAAAATTGCAGAAATTTCACTTATTTCAAAAAAAAGCAGAAATTTTCTTATTTTGGGGCAAGAAGGCAGAAATTTCTTTTATTTTGGTAAAAAATTGCAGAAATTTTTCTTATTTTGGAGCAAAAAAGCAGAAATTTCCCATATTTTGGGGCAAAAATGCAGAAATTCCCCTTATTTTGAGGTAAAAAGGCTGAAATTCCCCTTATTTGGGGGCAAAAAAGGCAGAAATTTCCATTATTTTGGGGCACAATTGCAGAAATTTCACTTATTTCAGGGTAATAAGTCAGGAATTTTCCTTATTTTGGTGCAAAAAAGACAGAAATTCCCTTTGTTTTGGGGGAAAAATACATAAATTCCACTTATTTAGATGCAAAAAAGCAGAAATTCCCCTTATTTTGGAGCAATAATGAAGAAATTTCACTTTTTTATGGCAAAAAGCTATGCATTCTTCTTATTTTCGGGCAAAAAGGCAGAAATTCCCCATATTTTGGAGCAAAATTGCAGAAATTCCCCTAATTGTGGGGCAAAAAGGCAGAAATTCCCTATATGTTAAGGCAAAAAGACAGAAATTCTCTTTATTTTGGGGCAAAACTCAGAAATTCCTCTTATTTTGGAGCGAAATTCCAGAAATTTCACTTATTTTGGGGCAAAAAGGCAGAAATTTCTATTATTTTGGTACAAAATTGTAGAAATTTTTTTTATTTTGTAGCAAAAAGGCAGAAATTTCCCATATTTTGGGGCAAAAATGCAGAAATTCCCCTTATTTTGAGGAAAAAGCCTGAAATTCCCCTTAATTGGGGGCAAACAGGCAGAAATTTCCTTATTTTGTTGCAAAATTGCAAAAATTTCACTTACTTCAGGGTTATAAGTCAGAAATTTTTCTTATTTTGGGGCAAAAAGGCAGAAATTCCTAATATTTTGTGGCAAAATGCAGAAATTCCCCTTATTTTGAGATAAGAAGGCTGAAATTCCCCTTATTTGGGGGCAAAAAGGCAGAAATTTCCATTATTTTGGGGCAAAATTGCAGAAATTTCACTTATTTTAGGGTAATAAGTCAGAAATTTTCCTTATTTTGGGCAAAAAAGACAGAATTTCCCTTTGTTTTGGAGGAAAAATACATAGATTCCACTTATTTAGAGGCAAAAAAGCAGAAATTCTCCTTATTTTGTGGCAAAATTGCAGAAATTTCACTTACTTCAGGGTAATAAGTCAGAAATTTTCCTTATTTGTGGCAAAAAATACAGAAATTACCTTTGTTTTCGGGAAAAAAAAAAAGAAATTCCACTTATTTAGAGGCAAAAAAGCAGAAATTCCCCTTATTTTCGAGCAAAAATGAAGAAATTTCCCTTTTTTATGGCAAAAAGTTATGCATTCTTCTTATTTTCAGGCAAAAAGGCAGAAATTCCCCGTATTTTGGAGCAAAATTGCAGAAATTCCCCTAATTGTGGGGCAAAAAGGCAGAAATTCCCTATATGTTGGGGCAAAAAGACAGAAATTCTCCTTATTTTGGGGCAGAACTCAGAAATTCCACTTATTTTGGGGCAAAATTCTAAAGATTTCCCTTATTTTTGGGCAAAATTGCAGAAATTTCACTTATTTCAAAAAAAAGCAGAAATTTTCTTATTTTGGGGCAAGAAGGCAGAAATTTCTTTTATTTTGGTAAAAAATTGCAGAAATTTTTCTTATTTTGGAGCAAAAAAGCAGAAATTTCCCATATTTTGGGGCAAAAATGCCGAAATTCCCCTTATGTTGATGAAAAAGGCTGAAATTCCCCTTAATTGGAAGCAAAAAGTCAGAAATTTCCTTATTTTGGGGCAAAATTGCAAAAATTTCACTTAATTCAGGGTAATAAGTAAGGAATTTTCCTTATTTTGGGGCAAAAAGGCAGAAATTCCTAATATTTTGTGACAAAAATGCAAAAATTCCCCTTATTTTGAGGTAAAAAGGCTGAAATTCCCATTATTTGGGGGCAAAAAGGCAGAAATTTCCCTTATTTTAGGGCAAAATTGCAAAATTTCACTTATTTCAGGATAATAAGTAAGAAATTTTCCTTATTTTGGGCAAAAAAGACAGAAATTCCCTTTGTTTTGGGGGAAAAATACATAAATTCCACTTATTTAGAGGCAAAAAAGCAGAAATTCCCCTTATTTAGGAGCAAAAATTGAGAAATTTCCCTTTTTTATGGCAAAAAGGTATGCATTCTTCTTATTTTCGGGCAAAAAGGCAGAAATTCCCCGTATTTTGGAGCAAAATTGCAGAAATTCCCCTAATTGTGGGTCAAAAAGGCAGAAATTCCCTATATGTTGGGGCAAAAAGACAGAAATTCTCCTTATTTTGGGGCAAAACTCAGAAATTCCACTTATTTTGGGGCAAAATTCCAGAAATTTCTCTTATTTTGGGGCAAAATTGCAGAAATTTCACTTATTTTGGGACAAAATTGGAGAAATTTCACTTATTTCAGGGAAAAAAGGCAGAAATTTTCTTTATTTTGGGGCAAAAGGGCTGATATTCCTAATATTTTGTGGCAAAAATGCAGAAATTCCCCTTACTTTTAGGTAAAAAGGCTGAAATTCCCCATATTTGGGGGCAAAAGGGCAGAAATTTCCCTTATTTTGGGGCAAAATTGCAGAAATTTCACTTATTTCAGGGTAATAAGTCAGAAATTTTTTTTATTTAGGGCAAACAGACAAAAATTCCCTTTGTTTTGGGGGAAAAAGACAGAAATTACACTTATTTAGAGGCAAAAAAGCAGAAATTCCCCTTATTTTGAAGCAAAAATGAAGAAATTTCCATTTTTTATGGCAAAAAGGTATGCATTCTTCTTATTTTCGGACAAAAAGGCAGAAATTCCCTGTATTTTGGAGCAAAATTGCAGAAATTCCCTTAAAGGTGGGGCAAAAAGGCAGAAATTCCCTTTATGTTGGGGCAAAAGGACAGAAATTCTCCTTATTTTGGGGCAAAACTCAGAAATACCACTTATTTTGGAGCAAAATTCCAGAAATTTCCCTCATTTTGGAACAAAATTGCAGAAATTTCACTTATTTTGGGCAAAATTGCAGAAATTTAACTTATTTTAGAAAAAAAGCAGAAATTTTCTTATTTTGGGGCAAAAAGGCAGAATTTTTTATATTTTGGTACAAAATTGCAGAAATTTTTCTTATTTTGGGGCTAAAACGCAGAAATTTCCCATATTTTGGGGCAAAAATGCAAAAATTTCACTCATTTTATGGTAATAAGTCAGAAATTTTCTTTATTTTGGGCAAAAAAGACAGAATTTCCCTTTGTTTTGGGGAAAAATACATAAATTCCACTTATTTAGAGGCAAAAAAGCAGAAATTCTCCTTATTTTGGGGCAAAATTGCAGAAATTTCAATTACTTCAGGGTAATAAGTCAGAAATTTTCCTTATTTTGTGGCAAAAAATACAGAAATTACGTTTGTTTTCGGGGAAAAAGACAGAAATTCCACTTATTTAGAGGCAAAAAAGCAGAAATTCCCCTTATTTTGGAGCAAAAATGAAGAAATTTCCCTTTTTTATGGCAAAAAGTTATGCATTCTTCTTATTTTCAGGCAAAAAGGCAGAAATTCCCCGTATTTTGGAGCAAAATATCAGAAATTCCCCTAATTGTGGGGCAAAAAGGCAGAAATTCCCTATATGTTGGGGCAAAAAGACAGAAATTCTCCTAATTTTGGGGCAGAACTCAGAAATTCCACTTATTTTGGGGCAAAATTCTAAAGATTTCCCTTATTTTTGGGCAAAATTGCAGAAATTTCACTTATTTCAAAAAAAAGCAGAAATTTTCTTATTTTGGGGCAAGAAGGCAGAAATTTCTTTTATTTTGGTAAAAAATTGCAGAAATTTTTCTTATTTTGGAGCAAAAAAGCAGAAATTTCCCATATTTTGGGGCAAAAATGCAGAAATTCCCCTTATTTTGAGGTAAAAAGGCTGAAATTCCCCTTATTTGGGGGCAAAAAAGGCAGAAATTTCCATTATTTTGGGGCACAATTGCAGAAATTTCACTTATTTCAGGGTAATAAGTCAGGAATTTTCCTTATTTTGGTGCAAAAAAGACAGAAATTCCCTTTGTTTTGGGGGAAAAATACATAAATTCCACTTATTTAGATGCAAAAAAGCAGAAATTCCCCTTATTTTGGAGCAATAATGAAGAAATTTCACTTTTTTATGGCAAAAAGCTATGCATTCTTCTTATTTTCGGGCAAAAAGGCAGAAATTCCCCATATTTTGGAGCAAAATTGCAGAAATTCCCCTAATTGTGGGGCAAAAAGGCAGAAATTCCCTATATGTTAAGGCAAAAAGACAGAAATTCTCTTTATTTTGGGGCAAAACTCAGAAATTCCTCTAATTTTGGAGCGAAATTCCAGAAATTTCACTTATTTTGGGGCAAAAAGGCAGAAATTTCTATTATTTTGGTACAAAATTGTAGAAATTTTTTTTATTTTGTAGCAAAAAGGCAGAAATTTCCCATATTTTGGGGCAAAAATGCAGAAATTCCCCTTATTTTGAGGAAAAAGCCTGAAATTCCCCTTAATTGGGGGCAAACAGGCAGAAATTTCCTTATTTTGTTGCAAAATTGCAAAAATTTCACTTACTTCAGGGTTATAAGTCAGAAATTTTTCTTATTTTGGGGCAAAAAGGCAGAAATTCCTAATATTTTGTGGCAAAATGCAGAAATTCCCCTTATTTTGAGATAAGAAGGCTGAAATTCCCCTTATTTGGGGGCAAAAAGGCAGAAATTTCCATTATTTTGGGGCAAAATTGCAGAAATTTCACTTATTTTAGGGTAATAAGTCAGAAATTTTCCTTATTTTGGGCAAAAAAGACAGAATTTCCCTTTGTTTTGGAGGAAAAATACATAGATTCCACTTATTTAGAGGCAAAAAAGCAGAAATTCTCCTTATTTTGTGGCAAAATTGCAGAAATTTCACTTACTTCAGGGTAATAAGTCAGAAATTTTCCTTATTTGTGGCAAAAAATACAGAAATTACCTTTGTTTTCGGGAAAAAAAAAAGAAATTCCACTTATTTAGAGGCAAAAAAGCAGAAATTCCCCTTATTTTCGAGCAAAAATGAAGAAATTTCCCTTTTTTATGGCAAAAAGTTATGCATTCTTCTTATTTTCAGGCAAAAAGGCAGAAATTCCCCGTATTTTGGAGCAAAATTGCAGAAATTCCCCTAATTGTGGGGCAAAAAGGCAGAAATTCCCTATATGTTGGGGCAAAAAGACAGAAATTCTCCTTATTTTGGGGCAGAACTCAGAAATTCCACTTATTTTGGGGCAAAATTCTAAAGATTTCCCTTATTTTTGGGCAAAATTGCAGAAATTTCACTTATTTCAAAAAAAAGCAGAAATTTTCTTATTTTGGGGCAAGAAGGCAGAAATTTCTTTTATTTTGGTAAAAAATTGCAGAAATTTTTCTTATTTTGGAGCAAAAAAGCAGAAATTTCCCATATTTTGGGACAAAAATGCCGAAATTCCCCTTATGTTGATGAAAAAGGCTGAAATTCCCCTTAATTGGAAGCAAAAAGTCAGAAATTTCCTTATTTTGGGGCAAAATTGCAAAAATTTCACTTAATTCAGGGTAATAAGTAAGAAATTTTCCTTATTTTGGGGCAAAAAGGCAGAAATTCCTAATATTTTGTGACAAAAATGCAAAAATTCCCCTTATTTTGAGGTAAAAAGGCTGAAATTCCCATTATTTGGGGGCAAAAAGGCAGAAATTTCCCTTATTTTGGGGCAAAATTGCAAAATTTCACTTATTTCAGGATAGTAAGTAAGAAATTTTCCTTATTTTGGGCAAAAAAGACAGAAATTCCCCTTGTTTTGGGGGAAAAATACATAAATTCCACTTATTTAGAGGCAAAAAAGCAGAAATTCCCCTTATTTAGGAGCAAAAATGAAGAAATTTCCCTTTTTTATGGCAAAAAGGTATGCATTCTTCTTATTTTCGGGCAAAAAGGCAGAAATTCCCCGTATTTTGGAGCAAAATTGCAGAAATACCCCTAATTGTGGGTCAAAAAGGCAGAAATTCCCTATATGTTGGGGCAAAAAGACAGAAATTCTCCTTATTTTGGGGCAAAACTCAGAAATTCCACTTATTTTGGGGCAAAATTCCAGAAATTTCTCTTATTTTGGGGGAAAATTGCAGAAATTTCACTTATTTTGGGACAAAATTGGAGAAATTTCACTTATTTCAGGGAAAAAAGGCAGAAATTTTCTTTATTTTGGGGCAAAAGGGCTGAAATTCCTAATATTTTGTGGCAAAAATGCAGAAATTCCCCTTACT
Source organism: Micromys minutus (assembly GCF_963924665.1). Lineage (NCBI taxonomy): Eukaryota > Metazoa > Chordata > Mammalia > Rodentia > Muridae > Micromys > Micromys minutus. The sequence continues at coordinate 304,745 of NW_027667255.1, read as the reverse complement.
TTTAGGTAAAAAGGCTGAAATTCCCCATATTTGGGGGCAAAAGGGCAGAAATTTCCCTTATTTTGGGGCAAAATTGCAGAAATTTCACTTATTTCACGGTAATAAGTCAGAAATTTTTTTATTTAGGGCAAAAAAGACAAAAATTCCCTTTGTTTTGGGGGAAAAAGACAGAAATTACACTTATTTAGAGGCAAAAAAGCAGAAATTCCCCTTATTTTGAAGCAAAAATGAAGAAATTTCCATTTTTTATGGCAAAAAGGTATGCATTCTTCTTATTTTCCGACAAAAAGGCAGAAATTTCCCGTATTTTGGAGCAAAATTGCAGAAATTCCCTTAAAGGTGGGGCAAAAAGGCAGAAATTCCCTATATGTTGGGGCAAAAGGACAGAAATTCTCCTTATTTTGGGGCAAAACTCAGAAATACCACTTATTTTGGAGCAAAATTCCAGAAATTTCCCTTATTTTGGAACAAAATTGCAGAAATTTCACTTATTTTGGGCAAAATTGCAGAAATTTAACTTATTTTAGAAAAAAAGCAGAAATTTTCTTATTTTGGGGCAAAAAGGCAGAATTTTTTTTATTTTGGTACAAAATTGCAGAAATTTTTCTTATTTTGGGGCTAAAACGCAGAAATTTCCCATATTTTGGGGCAAAAATGCAAAAATTTCACTTATTTTAGGGTTATAAGTCAGAAATTTTCCTTATTTTGGGCAAAAAAGACAGAATTTCCCTTTGTTTTGGGGGAAAAATACATAAATTCCACTTATTTAGAGGCAAAAAAGCAGAAATTCTCCTTATTTTGTGGCAAAATTGCAGAAATTTCACTTACTTCAGGGTAATAAGTCAGAAATTTTTCTTATTTTGTGGCAAAAAATACAGAAATTACCTTTGTTTTCGGGGAAAAAGACAGAAATTCCACTTATTTAGAGGCAAAAAAGCAGAAATTCCCCTTATTTTGGAGCAAAAATGAAGAAATTTCTCTTTTTTATGGCAAAAAGTTATGCATTCTTCTTATTTTCAGGCAAAAAGGCAGAAATTCCCCGTATTTTGGAGCAAAATTGCAGAAATTCCCCTAATAGTGGGGCAAAAAGGCAGAAATTCCCTATATGTTAGGGCAAAAAGACAGAAATTCTCCTAATTTTGGAGCAGAACTCAGAAATTCCACTTATTTTGGGGCAAAATTCTAAAGATTTCCCTTATTTTTGGGCAAAATTGCAGAAATTTCACTTATTTCGAAAAAAGCAGAAATTTTCTTATTTTGGGGCAGGAAGGCAGAAATTTCTATTATTTTGGTAAAAAATTGCAGAAATTTTTCTTATTTTGGAGCAAAAAAGCAGAAATTTCCCATATTTTGGGGCAAAAATGCAGAAATTCCCCTTATTTTGAGGTAAAAAGGCTGAAATTCCCCATATTTGGGGGCAAAAAAGGCAGAAATTTCCATTATTTTGTGGAACAATTGCAGAAATTTCACTTATTTCAGGGTAATAAGTCAGGAATTTTCCTTATTTTGGTGCAAAAAAGACAGAAATTCCCTTTGTTTTGGGGGAAAAATACATAAATTCCACTTATTTAGATGCAAAAAAGCAGAAATTCCCCTTATTTTGGAGCAATAATGAAGAAATTTCACTTTTTTATGGCAAAAAGCTATGCATTCTTCTTATTTTCGGGCAAAAAGGCAGAAATTCCTCGTATTTTGGAGCAAAATCGCAGAAATTCCCCTAATTGTGGGGCAAAAAGGCAGAAATTCCCTATATGTTGGGGCAAAAAGACAGAAATTCTCCTAATTTTGGGGCAGAACTCAGAAATTCCACTTATTTTGGGGCAAAATTCTAAAGATTTCCCTTATTTTTGGGCAAAATTGCAGAAATTTCACTTATTTCAAAAAAAAGCAGAAATTTTCTTATTTTGGGGCAAGTAGGCAGAAATTTCTTTTATTTTGGTAAAAAATTGCAGAAATTTGTCTTATTTTGGAGCAAAAAAGCAGAAATTTCCCATATTTGGGGACAAAAATGCCGAAATTCCCCTTATGTTGATGAAAAAGGCTGAAATTCCCCTTAATTGGAAGCAAAAAGTCAGAAATTTTCTTTATTTTGGGGCAAAATTGCAAAAATTTCACTTAATTCAGAATAATAAGTAAGAAATTTTCCTTATTTTGGGGCAAAAAGGCAGAAATTCCTAATATTTTGTGGCACAAATGCAAAAATTCCCCTTATTTTGAGGTAAAAAGGCTGAAATTCCCATTATTTGGGGGCAAAAAGGCAGAAATTTCCCTTATTTTTGGGCAAAATTGCAGAAATTTCACTTATTTCAGGATAATAAGTCAGAAATTTTCCTTATTTGGGGCAAAAAAGACAGAAATTCCCTTTGTTTTGGGGGAAAAATACATAAATTCCACTTATTTAGAGGCAAAAAAGCAGAAATTCCCCTTATTTAGGAGCAATAATGAAGAAATTTCACTTTTTTATGGCAAAAAGGTATGCATTCTTCTTATTTTCGGGCAAAAAGGCAGAAATTCCCCGTATTTTGGAGCAAAATTGCAGAAATTCCCCTAATTGTGGGGCAAAAAGGCAGAAATTCCCTATATGTTAAGGCAAAAAGACAGAAATTCTCTTTATTTTGGGACAAAACTCAGAAATTCCTCTTATTTTGGAGCAATATTCCAGAAATTTCACTTATTTTGGGACAAAAAGGCAGTAATTTCTATTATTTTGGTACAAAATTGTAGAAATTTTTCTTATTTTGTAGGAAAAAAGGCAGAAATTTCCCATATTTTGGGGCAAAATTGCAGATATTTCACTTATTTTAGGGTAATAAGTCAGAAATTTCCTTATTTTGGGGCAAAAAGGCAGAAATTCCTAATATTTTGTGGCAAAAATGCAGAAATGTTACTTATTTTGAGGTAAAAAGACTGAAATTCCCCTTATTTGAAGGCAAAAACGCAGAAATTTCCCAAATTTTGGGGCAAAATTGCAGAAATTTTACTTATTTCAGGGTAATAAATCAGAAATTTCCCTTATTTTGGGGCAAAAAAGACAGAAATTCCTTTTGTTTTGGGGGAAAAAACAGAAATTCCAATTATTTAGAGGAAAAAAGCAGAAATTCCTCTTATTTTGGAGCAAAAATGAAAAAATTTCACTTTTTTATGGCAAAAAGGTATGCATTCTTATTTTCGGACAAAAAGGCAGAAATTCCTCGTATTATGGAGCAAAATTGCATAAATTCCCCTAATTGTGGGGCAAAAAGGCAGAAATTCCTTATATGTTGGGGCAAAATAACAGAAATTCTCTTTATTTTGTAGCAAAACTCAGAAATTTCACTTATTTTGGGGCAAAATTGCAGAAATTTCAGTTATTTCAGAAAAAAAAGCAGAAATTTTCTTATTTTAAGGCAAAAAGGCAGAAATTTCTTCTATTTTGGTAAAAAATTGCAGAATTTTTTCTTATTTTGGGGCAAAAAGGCAGAAATTTTCCATATTTTGGGGCAAAAATGCAGAAATTCCCCTTATTTTGGGGTAAAAATGCTGAAATTCCCTTATTTAGAGGCAAAAAAGCAGAAATTTCACTTATTTTGGGACAAAATTGCAGAAATTTTCCTTATTTTGGTGCAAAAAACACAGAAATTCCCTTTGTTTTGGGGGAAAAAGACAGAAATTCCACTCATTTAGAGGCAAAAAAAGTGGAAATTCCCCTCATTTTGGAGCAAAAATGAAGAAATTTCTCTTTTTTATGGCAAAAAGCTATGCATTCTACTTATTTTCGGGCAAAAAGGCAGAAATTCCCCGTATTTTGGAGCAAAATTGCAGAAATTCCCCTAATTGTGGGGCAACAAGGCAGAAATTCCCTATATGTTGGGGCAAAAATACAGAAATTCTCATTATTTTGGGGCAAAACTCAAAAATTCCACATATTTGGGGGCAAAATTCCATATTTTTCCCTTATTTTGGGACAAAATTGCAGAAATTTCACTTATTTGGGGGCAAAATTTCAGAAATTTCAATTATTTCAGGGAAAAAAGGCAGTAATTTTCTTTATTTTGAAGCAAAAAGGCTGAAATTCCTAATATTTTGTGGCAAAAATGCAGAAATTCCCCTTAGTTTTAGGTAAAAAGGCTGAAATTTCCCATATTTGGGGGCAAAAAGGCAGAAATTTCCCTTATTTTGGCGCAAAATTGCAGAAATTTCACTTATTTCAGGGTAATAAGTCAGAAATTTTTTTAATTTTGGGGCAAAAAAGACAGAAGTTCCCTTTGTTTTGGGGCAAAAAGACAGAAATTCCACTTATTTAGAGGCAAAAAAGCGAAAATTTTCCTTATTTTGGAGCAAAAATGAAGAAATTTCCCTTTTTTATGGCAAAAAGGTATGCATTCTTCTTATTTTCGGACAAAAAGGCAGAAATTCCCCATATTTTGGAGCAAAATTGCAGAAATTCCCCTAATTGTGGGTCAAAAAGGCAGAAATTCCCTATATGTTGGGGCAAAAAGACAGAAATTCTCCTTATTTTGGGGCAAAACTCAGAAATTCCACTTATTTTGGGGCAAAATTCCAGAAATTTCCCTTATTTTGGGGCAAAATTGCAGAAATTTCACTTATTTTGGGACAAAATTGGAGAAATTTCACTTATTTCAGGGAAAAAAGGCAGAAATTTTCTTTATTTTGGGGCAAAAGGGCTGAAATTCCTAATATTTTGTGGCAAAAATGCAGAAATTCCCCTTACTTTTAGGTAAAAAGGCTGAAATTCCCCATATTTGGGGGCAAAAGGGCAGAAATTTCCCTTATTTTGGGGCAAAATTGCAGAAATTTCACTTATTTCAGGGTAATAAGTCAGAAATTTTTTTTATTTAGGGCAAAAAAGACAAAAATTCCCTTTGTTTTGGGGGAAAAAACAGAAATTACACTTATTTAGAGGCAAAAAAGCAGAAATTCCCCTTATTTTGAAGCAAAAATGAAGAAATTTCCATTTTTTATGGCAAAAAGGTATGCATTCTTCTTATTTTCGGACAAAAAGGCAGAAATTCCCCGTATTTTGGAGCAAAATTGCAGAAATTCTCTTAAAGGTGGGGCAAAAAGGCAGAAATTCCCTATATGTTGGGGCAAAAGGACAGAAATTCTCCTTATTTTGGGGCAAAACTCAGAAATACCACTTATTTTGGAGCAAAATTCCAGAAATTTCCCTTATTTTGGAACAAAATTGCAGAAATTTCACTTATTTTGGGCAAAATTGAAGAAATTTCACTTATTTTATTAAAAAGCAGAAATTTTCTTATTTTGGGGCAAAAAGGCAGAATTTTTTTTTATTTTGGTACAAAATTGCCGAAATTTTTCTTATTTTGGGGCTAAAACGCAGAAATTTCCCATATTTTGGGGCAAAAATGCAGAAATTTCCCTTATTTTGAGGTAAATAGGCTGAAATTCCCCTTATTTGGGGGTAAAAAGGCAGCAAAAATTGCAGCAATTTCACTTATTTAAGGGTAATAAGTCAGAAATTTTCCTTATTTTGGGGCCAAAAAACAGAAATTCCTTTTGTTTGGGGGGAAAAGACAGAAATTCCACTGTTTTAGAGGCAAAAAGCAGAAATTCCCCTTATTTTGGAGCAAAAATGAAGAAATATCACTTTTTAAGGGCAAAAAGGTATGCATTCTTCTTATTTTTGGGCAAAAAGGCCAAAATTCCCCTTATTTTGGAGCAAAATTGCAGAAATTTCCCAAATTGTTGGACAGAAAGGCAGAAATTCCCAATAAGTTGGGGCAAAAAGACAGAAATTCTCCTTATTTTAGGGCCAAACTCAGAAATTCCACTTATTTTGGAGCAAAGTTCCAGAAATTTCACTTATTTTGGGGCAAAATTGCAGAAATTACACTTATTTTGTGGCAAAATTGCAGAAATTTCACTTATTTCAAAAAAAAATGAAATTTTCTTATTTTGGGGCAAAAAGGCAGAAATTTTTTTATTTTGGTACAAAATTGCAGAAATTTTTCTTATTTTGGAGTAAAAAGGCAGAAATTTCCTATATTTTGGGGCAAAAATGCAGAAATTCCCCTTATTTTGAGGAAAAAAGGCTGAAATTCCCCTTAATTGGGGGCAAATAGGCAGAAATTTCCTTATTTTGTGGCAAAATTGAAAAATTTCACTTATTTCAGGGTAATAAGTCAGAAATTTTCTTTATTTTGGGGCAAAAAGACAGAAATTCCCTTTGTTTTGGGGGAAAAGAACAGAAATTCCACTTATTTGGAGGCAAAAAAGCAGAAATTCCCCTTATTTTGGAGCAAAAATGAAGAAATTTCCCTTTTTCATGGCAAAAAGTTATGCATTCTTATTATTTTCGGGCAAAAAGTCAGAAATTCCCCTAATTGTGGGGCAAAAAGGCAGAAATTCCCTATATGTTGGGGCAAAAATACAGAAATTCTCCTTATTTGGGGGCAAAACTCAGAAATTCCACTTATTGTGGGGCAAAATTCCAGAGATTTCCTTTATTTTGGGGCAAAATTGCAGAAATTTCACTTATTTCAGGAAAAAAGGCAGAAATTTTTCTTATTTTGGGGCAAAAATGCAGAAATTCCTATTATTTTGTGGCAAAAATGCAGAAATTCCCCTTATTTTGAGGTAAAAGTGTGAAATTCCCCTTATTTGTGGGCAAAAAGGCAGAAATTTCCCTTATGTTGGGGCAAAATTGCAGAAATTTCACTTATTTTAGGGTAATAAGTCAGAAAATTTCCTTATTTTGGTGCAAAAAAGACAGAAATTCCTTTTGTTTTAAGGGAAAAAGACAGAAATTCCACATATTTAGAGGCAAAAAAGCAGAAATTCCTCTTATTTTGGAGCAAAATTACAGAAATTTGACTTTTTTATGGCAAAAATGTATGCATTCTTCTTATTTTCGGGCAAAAAGGCAGAAATTCCCCGTATTTTGGAGCAAAATTGCAGAAATTAACCTAATTGTGGGACAAAAAGGCAGAAATTTCCTATGTGTTGGGGCAAAAAGACAGAAATTCTCCTTATTTTTGGGGCAAAACTCAGAAATTCCACTTATTTTGGAGCAAAATTTCAGAAATTTTTTTTATTTTGGGGTAAAATTGAAGAAATTTCACTTATTTTGGGGCAAAATTGGAGAAATTTCACTTATTTCAGGGAAAAAAGCAGAAATTTTCTTATTTTGGGGCAAAAAGGCAGAAATTTCCCATATTTTGGTACAAAATTGCAGAAATTTTTCTTATTTTGGGCAAAAAGGCATAAATTTCTAATATTTTGAGGCAAAAATGCAGAAATTCTCCTTATTTTGTGGTAAAAAGGCTGAAATTCCCCTTATTTGGAGGTAAAAAGGCAGAAATTTCTCTTATTTTGGGGCAAAATTGCAGAAATTTCACTTATTTTAGGGCAAAAACTCAGAAATTTGCCTTATTTTTGGGCAAAAAGCAGAAATTCCCCTAATTTTGGGGCCAAAAACAGAAATTCCCCTTATTTTTGGGTAAAATTGCAGAAATTTCAAATATTTCAGTGCAAAAAGGCAGAAATTCCACTTAATTTTAGGCAATAAGGCAGAAATTTTCTGTATTTTGGAGCAAAATCTCAGAAATTCCCTTTATATTGGTGCAAAAATGGAGAAATTCCCATTATTTTGGTGTAATAAGGAAGAAATTCCCTGTGTTTGGAAGCAAAATTGCACAAATTCCCCTAATTTTGAGGGAAAATGCAGAAATTCAAATTATTTCGGGGCAAATAGACAGAAATTCTCCTTATTTCAGGGCATAACGTCAGAAATTCCCCTTATTTTGGGGCAAAATTACAGAAATATCCCTTATTTTGTGGCAAAATTGCAGAAATTTTTCTTATTTTGGGCAAAATTGCAGAAATTTCACTTATTTCAGGGAAAGAAGGCAGGAATTTCTCTTATTTTGGGGCAAAAAGGCAGAAATTTCTTTTATTTTGGTACCAAATTGCAGAAATTTTCTTTATTTTGGGGCAAAAATGCAGAAATTCCCCTTATTTTGTGGCAAAAATGCAGAAATTTCCCTTATTTTGAGGCAAAATTGCAGAAATTCCCTTTATTTTGGTGCAATAAGGCAGAAATTCCCCATATTTTGAAGCAAAATTGCACAAATTCCCCAAATTTTGAGAGAAAATGCAGAAATTCACATTATTTTGGGGCAAAAAGAAAGAAATTCTCCTTATTTCACGGCAAAAAGTCAGAAATTCCCCTTATTTTGGGGCAAAATTGCAGAAATTTCCCTTATTTTGTGGAAAAATTGCAGAAATTTTTCTTATTATGGGCAAAATTGCAGAAATTTCACTTATTTCAGGGAAAGAAGGCAGGAATTTCTTTTATTTTGGGGCAAAAAGGGAGAAATTTCTTTTATTTTGTTACAAAATTGAAGGAATTTTCTTTATTTTGAGGCAAAAATGCAGAAATTCCCCATATTTTGGGGCAAAAAGGCAGAGATTCCCCTTATTATGAGGTAAAAAGGCTGAAATTCCTTTTATTTTGGGGCAAAAAGACAGAAATTTCCCTTATTTTGTGGCAGAAAGGCAGAAATTTCCCTTATTTTGGGGCAAAATTGCAGAAATTTCCTTTATTTTCGGGCAAAATTTTTGAAATTTCTTTTATTTTGGTACAGAATTGCAGAAATTTTTCTTATTTTGTGGCAAAAAGGCAGAAATTCCTCATATTTTGGTGTAAAAAAGCTGAAATTCCCCTTATTTTGAGGTAAAATGCTAAAATTCCCCATATTATGGTGCAAAAAGGCAGAAATTCCCTACAGTTTGGGGCAAAAAGGCACAAATTTCCTTTATTTTTGGGCAAAATTGCAGAAATTTCACTTATTTTAGGGCAAAAAGTCAGAAATTTGCCTTATTTTGTGGCAAAAAGCAGAAATTCCCCTAATTTTGGGGCCAAAAACAGAAATTCCCCTTATTTTGGGGTAAAATTGCAGAAATTTCAAATATTTCAGTGCAAAAAGGCAGAAATTCCACTTAATTTTAGGCAATAAGGCAGAAATTTTCCGTATTTTGGAGAAAAATCTCAGAAATTCCCCTTATATTGGTGCAATGCAGAAATTCCCATTATTTTGGTGTAATAAGGCAGAAATTCCCCGTGTTTTGAAGCAAAATTGCACAAATTCATCTAATTTTGAGGGAAAATGCAGAAATTCAAATTATTTTGGGGCAAAAAGACAGAAATTCTCCTTATTTCAGAGCATAACGTCAGAAATTCTCCTTATTTTGGGGCAAAATTGCAGAAATATCCCTTATTTTGTGGCAAAATTGCAGAAATTTTTCTTATTTTGGGGAAAATTGCAGAAATTTCACTTATTTCAGGGAAAGAAGTTAGGAATTTTTCTTATTTTGGGGCAAAAGGGCAGAAATTTCTTTTATTTTGGTACAAAATTGCAGAAATTTTCTTTATTTTGGGGCAAAAATGCAGAAATTCCCCTGATTTTGTGGCAAAAAGGCAGAAATTTCCCTCATTTTGTGGCAAAATTGCAGAAATTTCACTTATTTCAAGGCAAAATTCAAAAATTCCTTTTAGTTTGGGGCAAAAAGACAGAAATTCCGTTTATTTTTGGGTAAAAACGCAGAAATTTCACTTATTTTGAGGTAAAAAAGGCAGAAATTACTCTTATTTTGGGGCTAAAATGAAGAAATTTCCCTTTTTTTGTGGCAAAATTGCAGAAATTTTTCTTATTTTGGGCAAAATTGCAGAAATTTCACTTATTTCAGGGAAAGAAGGCAGGAATTTCTCTTATTTTGTCGCAAAAAGGCAGAAATTTCACTTATTTCAAGGCAAAATTCAAAAATTCCTTTTATTTTGGGGCAAAAAGACAGAAATTCCATTTATTTTTGGGTAAAAGGGCAGAAATTTCACTTATTTTGAGGTAAAAAGGCAGAAATTACTCTTATTATGGGGTTAAAATGAAGAAATTTCCCTTTTTTGTTGCAAAAGGTATACATTCCCCTTATTTTCAGGCAAAAAAGCAGAAATTCCCCGTATTTTGAAGTAAAATTGCAGAAATTCCCCTAATTGTGAGGCAAAACGGCAGAAATTCCTTATATGTTGGGGCAAAAAGACAGAAATTCTCCTTATTTTGTGGCAAAACTCAGAAATTCCACTTATTTTGGGGCAAAATTCCAGAAATTTTCCTTATTTTAGGGCAAAAAGGCAGAAATTCCTAATATATTGTGGCAAAAATGCAGAAATTCCCCTTATTTTGAGGTAAAAAGGCTGAAATTCCTCTTATTTGGGGGCAAAAAGGAAAAATTTTTCTTTATTTTGTGGCAAAATTGCAGAAATTTCACTTATTTCAGGGTAATAAGTCAGAAATTCCCCTTATTTTGGGGCAAAAAAGACAGAAATTCCCTTTTTTAGGGGTAAAAAAGACAGAAATTCCACTTATTTAGAGGCAAAAGGCAGAAGTTCCTCTTAATTTGGCACAAAAATGAAGAAATTTCTCTTTTTTATGGCAAAAAGGTATGCATTCCTCTTATTTTCGGGCAAAATTGCAGAAACTCCCCTTATGTTGAAGCAAAATTGCAGAAATTCCCCTAATTTTGGGGCAAAAGGCAGACATTTCCTTTATTTTGGGGCAAAAATCAGAAATTCACCTTATTTTGGGGCAAAATTCCAGAAATTTCCTTTAATTTGGGGCAAAATTGCGGAAATTTATCTTATTTTGAGGCAAAAAGGCAGAAATTCCTTATATTTTGGGGAAAAAATCAGAAATTCCCCTTATTTTGAGATAAAATTGCAGAAATTTCCCTTATTTGGGGGCAAAAAGGCAGAAAATCCTTTTAATTTCGGGCCAAAAGGCAGAAATTCCCCGTATTTTGGAGCAAAATTGCAGAAATTCCCCTAATATCGGGGCAAAAATGCAGAAATTCCCTTTATTTGGTGCAAAAGCAGAAGTTCCCCTTATTTTCGGGAAAAAAGGCAGATATTCCTTGTATTTTGAAGCAAAATTGCAGAAACTCCCCTAATTTTGGGGCAAAAAGGCAGAAATTCCCTTTATTTTGGGGCAAAAATACAGAAATTCTCCTTATTTCGCGGCAAAAAGTCAGAAATTCCCCTTATTTTGGGGCAAAATTGAAGAACTTTCCTATATTTTGGGGCAAAATTGCAGAAATTTCCCTTATTTTGGGGCAAAATTTTAGAAATTTCTTTTATTTTGGTACAGAATTGCAGAAATTTTTCTTATATTGTGGCAAAAAGGCTAAAATTCCCCATATTTTGGTGCAAAAAGGCTGAAATTCCCCTTATTTTGAGGTAAAATGCTGAAATTCCCCATATTTTGGGGCAAAAAGGCAGAAATTCCTTATATTTTGGGGGCAAAAAGGCACAAATTTCCCTTATTTTCGGGCAAAATTGCAGAAATTTCATTTATTTCAGGGCAAAAAGTCAGAAATTCCTTTTATTTTGGGACAAAAAGCAGAAATTTCTTTTATCTTGGTACAAAGTTGAAAAAATTTTTCTTATTTTGGAACAAAAAGGCAGAAATTCCCCATATTTTGGGGCAAAAGGCAGAAATTCCCCTTATTTTGAGGTAAAAAGGCTGAAATTTCCCTTATTTTGGGGCAAAAAGGCAGAAATTCCCTTTATTTTGTGGCAAAAAGGAAGAAATTCCCGTTAATTGGTGAAGGAAAGCAGAAACTTTCTTTATTTGGGTGCAATAATGCAGAAATTCCCCATATTTTGTGGCAAAAAGGCAGAAATTCCCCTTATTTGGAGGTAAAATGCTGAAATTCCCCTTATTTTGGGCAAAAGGCAGAAATTCCCCTTATTTTGGGGCAAAATTGCAGAAATTTCACTTATTTTAGGGCAAAAAGTCAGAAATTTGCCTTATTTTGTGGCAAAAAGCAGAAATTCCCCTAATTTTGGGGCCAAAAACAGAAATTCCCCTTATTTTGGGGTAAAATTGCAGAAATTTCAAATATTTCAGTGCAAAAAGGCAGAAATTCCACTTAATTTTAGGCAATAAGGCAGAAATTTTTCGTATTTTGGAGCAAAATCTCAGAAATTCCCCTTTTATTGGTGCAAAAATGCAGAAATTCCCATTATTTTGGTGTAATAAGGCAGAAATTCCCCGTGTTTTGAAGCAAAATTGCACAAATTCATCTAATTTTGAGGGAAAATGCAGAAATTCAAATTATTTTGGGGCAAAAAGACAGAAATTCTCCTTATTTCAGAGCATAACGTCAGAAATTCCCTTGATTTTGGGGCAAAATTGCAGAAATATCCCTTATTTTGTGGCAAAATTGCAGAAATTTTTCTTATTTTGGGGAAAATTGCAGAAATTTCACTTATTTCAGGGAAAGAAGTTAAGAATTTTTCTTATTTTGGGGCAAAAGGGCAGAAATTTCTTTTATTTTGGTACAAAATTGCAGAAATTTGCTTTATTTTGGGGCAAAAATGCAGAAATTCCCCTGATTTGTGGCAAAAAGGCAGAAATTTCTCTTATTTTGGGGCAAAATTGCAGAAATTCCCTTTATTTTGGTGTAATAAGGCAGAAATTCCCTATATTTTGAAGCAAAATTGCACAAATTCCCCAAATTTTGAGAGAAAATGCAGAAATTCACATTATTTTGGGGCAAAAAGAAAGAAATTCTCCTTATTTCACGGGAAAAATTCAGAAATTCCCCTTATTTTGGGGCAAAATTGCAGAAATTTCCCTTATTTTGTGGAAAAATTGCAGAAATTTTTCTTATTATGAGCAAAATTGCAGAAATTTCACTTATTTCAGGGAAAGAAGGCAGGAATTTCTTTTATTTTGGGGCAAAAAGGCAGAAATTTCTCTTATTTTGGTACAAAATTGAAGAAATTTTCTTTATTTTGAGGCAAAAATGCAGAAATTCCCCATATTTTGGGGCAAAAAGATAAAAATTTCCCTTATTTTGTGGCTGAAAGGCAGAAATTTCCCTTATTTGGGGGCAAAATTGCAGAAATTTCCTCTATTTATGGGCAAAATTTTAGAAATTTCTTTTATTTTGGTACAGAATTGCAGAAATTTTTCTTATTTTGTGGCAAAAAGGCAGAAATTCCTCATATTTTGGTGCAAAAATGCTGAAATTCCCCTTATTTTGAGGTAAAATGCTAAAATTCCCCATATTATGGTGCAAAAAGGCAGAAATTCCCTACATTTTGGGGCAAAAAGGCACAAATTTCCCTTATTTTCGGGCAAAATTGCAGAAATTTCATTTATTTCAGGGCAAAAAGTCAGAAATTCCTTTTATTTTGGGGCAAAAAGCAGAAATTTCTTTTATTTTGGTACAAAGTTGAAGAAATTTTTCTTATTTTGGAACAAAAAGGCAGAAATTCTTCATATTTTGGGGCAAAAGGCAGAAATTCCCCTTATTTTGAGGTAAAAAGGCTGAAATGCCCCTTGTTTTGGGGCAAAAAGGCAGAAATTCCCTTTGTTTTGTGGCAAAAAGGCAGAAATTCTTTTTAATTTGGGCAGAAAAGCAGAAACTTTCCTTATTTGGGTGCAATAATGCAGAAATTCCCCATATTTTGTGGCAAAAATGCAGAAATTCCTCTTATTTGGAGGTAAAATGCTGAAATTCCCCTTATTTTGGGCAAAAGGCAGAAATTCCCCTTATTTTGGGGCAAAATTGCAGAAATTTCACTTATTTTAGGGCAAAAAGTCAGAAATTTGCCTTATTTTGTGGCAAAAAGCAGAAATTCCCCTAATTTTGGGGCCAAAAACAGAAATTTCCCTTATTTTGGGGTAAAATTGCAGAAATTTCAAATATTTCAGTGCAAAAAGGCAGAAATTCCACTTAATTTTAGGCAATAAGGCAGAAATTTTCTGTATTTTTGAGCAAAATCTCAGAAAATCCCCTTATATTGGTGCAAAAATGCAGAAATTCCCATTATTTTGGTGTAATAAGGCAGAAATTCCCCGTGTTTTGAAGCAAAATTGCACAAATTTATCTAATTTTGAGGGAAAATGCAGAAATTCAAATTATTTTGGGGCAAAAAGACAGAAATTCTCCTTATTTCAGGGCAAAAATTCAGAAATTCCCCTTATTTTGGGGCAAAATTCCAGAAATTTCCTTTAATTTGGGGCAAAATTGCAGAAATTTACCTTATTTTGGGGCAAAATTGCAGAAATTTACCTTATTTGGGGCAAAATTGCAGAAATTTAACTTATTTTCGTGTAAAAAGGCTGAAATTTCCTTTATTTTTGGGCAAAAAGTGAGAAATTCCCCTTATTTTGGGGCAAAATTGCAGAAATATTTCTTATTTTGGGGCAAAAAGGCAGTAATTCCTTATATTTTAGGGCAAAAAGGCAGAAATTCCCCTTTTTTGGGATAAAATTGCAGAAATTTCCCATATTTGGGGGCAAAAAGGCAGAAAATCCTGTTAATTTCGGGCAAAAATGCAGAAATTCCCCGTATTTTGAAGCAAAATTGCAGAAATTCCCCTAATATCGGGGCAAAAATGCAGAAATTCCCTTTATTTGGTGCAAAAGCAGAAGTTCCCCTTATTTTCAAGAACAAAGGCAGAAATTCCTTGTATTTTGAAGCAAAATTGCAGAAACTCCCCTAATTTTGGGGCAAAAAGGCAGAAATTCCCTTTATTTTGGGGCAAAAATACAGAAATTCTCCTTATTTCGCGGCAAAAAGTCAGAAATTCCCCTTATTTTGGGGCAAAATTGAAGAACTTTCCTATATTTTGGGGCAAAATTGCAGAAATTTCCCTTATTTTTGGGTAAAATTTTAGAAATTTCTTTTATTTTGGTACAGAATTGCAGAAATTTTTTTTATATTGTGGCAAAAAGGCTAAAATTCCCCATATTTTGGTGCAGAAAGGCTGAAATTCCCCTTATTTTGAGGTAAAATGCTGAAATTCCCCATATTTTGGGGCAAAAAGGAAGAAATTTCCCTCATTTTGGGGCAAAAAGGCACCAATTTTCCTTATTTTCGGGCAAAATTGCAGAAATTTCATTTATTTCAGGGCAAAAAGTCAGAAATTCCTTTTATGTTGGGACAAAAACAGAAATTTCTTTTATTTTGGTACAAAGTTGAAGAAATTTTTCATATTTTGGAATAAAAAGGCAGAAATTCCCCATATTTTGGGGTAAAGGGAAGAAATTCCCCTTATTTTGAGGTAAAAAGGATGAAATTCCCCTTATTTTAGCACAAAAAGGCAAAAATTTCCTTTACTTTGTGGCAAAAAGGCAGAAATTCTTGTTAATTGGGGCAGAAAAGCAGAAATTTTCTTTATTTGAAGGCAATAAGGCAGTAATTCACCATATTTTGTGGCAAAATGCAGAAATTCCCCTTATTTGGAGGTAAAATGCTGAAATTCCCCTTATTTTGGGCAAAGAGGCAGAAATTCCCCTTATTTTGGGACAAAATTGCAGAAATTTCACTTTTTTCAGGGCAAAAAGTCAGAAATTTGCCTTATTTTGGGGCAAAAAGCAGAAATTCGCCTAATTTTGGGGCCAAAAATGGAAATTCCCCTTATTTTGGGGTAAAATTGCAGAATTTCAAATATTTCAGGGAAAAAGGCAGAAATACCACTTAATTTCGGGCAATAAGGCAGAAATTTTCTGTATTTTGGAGCAAAATCTCAGAAATTCCCCTTTTATAGGTGCAAAAATGCAGAAATTCCCTTTATTTTGGTGCAATAAGGCTGAAATTCCCCTTATTTGGAGGTAAAATGCTGAAATTCCCTATATTTTGGGGCAAAAAGGCAGAAATTCCCTACATTTTGGGGCAAAAAGGCACAAATTTCTCTTATTTTCGGGCAAAATTGCAGAAATTTCTTTTATTTCAGTGCAAAAAGTCAGAAATTTTTTATTATTTTGGGGCAAAAAGCAGAAATTTCTTTTATTTTGGTACAAAGCTGAAGAAATTTTTTTTATTTTGGAACAAAAAGGCACAAATTCCCCATATTTTGGGGTAAAAGGCAGAAATTCCCCTTATTTTGAGGGAAAAAGGATGAAATTCCCCTTATTTTAGGGCAAAAAGGCAAAAATTTCCTTTACTTTGTGGCAAAAAGGCAGAAATTCTTGTTAATTGGAGCAGAAAAGCAGACATTTTCTTTATTTGAAGGCAATAAGGCAGTAATTCTCCATATTTTGTGGCAAAAAGGCAGAAATTCCCATTATTTGGAGGTAAAATGCTGAAATTCCCCTTATTTTGGGCAAAAGGCAGAAATTCCCTTTATTTTGGTGCAAAATTGCAGAAATTTCACTTATTTTAGGTAAAAAAGTGGGAAATTTCCCTTATTTTGTGGCAAAAAGCAGAAATTCCCCTAATTTTGGGGCCAAGAACAGAAATTCCCCTTATTTTGGGGTAAAATTGCAGAAATTTTAAATATTTCAGTGCAAAAAGGCAGAAATTCCACTTAATTTTAGGCAATAAGGCACAAATTTTCCGTATTTTGGAGCAAAATCTCAGAAATTCCCCTTATAATGGTGCAAAAATGCAGAAATTCCCTTTATTTTGGTGTAATAAGGCAGAAATTCCCCGTGTTTTGAAGCAAAATTGCACAAATTCATCTAATTTTGAGGGAAAATGCAGAAATTCAAATTATTTTGGGGCAAAAAGACAGAAATTCTCCTTATTTCAGGGCATAACGTTAGAAATTCCGCTTATTTTGGGGCAAAATTGCAGAAATTTTCCTTATTTTGTGGCAAAATTGCCAAATTTTTTATTTTTTGCAAACTTGCAGAAATTTCACTTATTTCAGGGAAAGAAGGCAGGAATTTCTCTTATTTTGGGGCAAAAGGGCAGAAGTTTCTTTTTTTGGTACAAAATTGGAGAAATTTTCTTTATTTTGGAGCAAAAATGCAGAAATTCCCCTGATTTTGTGGCAAAAAGGCAGAAATTTCCCTTATTTTGGGGCAAAATTGCAGAAATTTCACTTATTTCAAGGCAAAATTCAAAAATTCCTTTCATTTTGGGGCAAAAAGGCAGAAATTCCGTTTATTTTTGGGTAAAAAGGCAGAAATTTCACTTATTTTGAGGTAAAAAGGCAGAAATTACTCTTATTTTGGGGCTAAAATGAAGAAATTTCCAATTTTGTAGCAAAATTGCAGAAATTTTTCTTATTTTGGGCAAAATTGCAGAAATTTCACTTATTTCAGGGAAAGAAGGCAGGAATTTCTCTTATTTTGGGGCAAAAAGGCATAAATTTCTTTTATTTTCGTACAAAATTGCAGAAATTTTCTTTATTTTGGGGCAAAAATGCAGAAATTCCCCTTATTTTGTGGCAAAAAGGCAGAAATTTCCCTTATTTTGGGGCAAAATTGCAGAAATTTCACTTATTTCAAGGCAAAATTCAAAAATTCCTTTTATTTTGGGGCAAAAAGACAGAAATTCCATTTATTTTTGGGTAAAAAGGCAGAAATTTCACATATTTTGAGGTAAAAAGGCAGAAATTACTCTTATTTTGGGGTTAAAATGAAGAAATTTCCCTTTTTTGTGGCAAAAGGTATACATTCCCTTTATTTTCAGGCAAAAAAGCAGAAATTCCCCGTATTTTGAAGTAAAATTGCAGAAATTCCCCTAATTGTGAGGCAAAACGGCAGAAATTCCCTATATGTTGGGGCAAAAAGACAGAAATTCTCCTTATTTTGTGGCAAAACTCAGAAATTCCACTTATTTTGGGGCAAAATTCCAGAAATTTCCCTTATTTTAGGGCAAAAAGGCAGAAATTCCTAATATATTGTGGCAAAAATGCAGAAATTCCCCTTATTTTGAGGTAAAAACGCTGAAATTCCTCTTTTTTGGGGACAAAAAGGAAGAATTTTTCCTTATTTTGTGGCAAAATTGCAGAAATTTCACTTATTTCAAGGTAATAAGTCAGAAATTCCCCATATTTTCGGGCAAAAAAGACAGAAATTCCCTTTTTTTGGGGTAAAAAAGACAGAAATTCCACTTATTTAGAGGCAAAAGGCAGAAGTTCCTCTTAATTTGGCGCAAAAATAAAGAAATTTCCCTTTTTTATGGCAAAAAGGTATGCATTCCCCTTATTTTCGGGCAAAAGCAGAAATTCCCCTTATTTTGAAGCAAAATTGCAGAAATTCTCCTAATTTTGGGGCAAAAGGCAGACATTTTCTTTTATTTTGGGACAAAAATCAGAAATTCCCCTTATTTTGGGGCAAAATTCCAGAAATTTCCTTTAATTTGGGGCAAAATTGCAGAAATTTACCTTATTTTGGGGCAAAAAGGCAGAAATTCCTTATATTTTGGGGAAAAAAAGGCAGAAATTCCCCTTATTTTGGGATAAAATTGCAGAAATTTCCTTTATTTGGGGGCAAAAAGGCAGAAAATCGTTTTAATTTCGGGCAAAAAGGCAAAAATTCCCCGTATTTTGGAGCAAAATTGCAGAAATTTCCCTAATATCGGGGCAAAAATGCAGAAATTCCCTTTATTTGGTGCAAAAGCAGAAGTTCCCCTTATTTTCGGGAAAAAAGGCAGAAATTCCTTGTATTTTGAAGCAAAATTGCAGAAACTCCCCTAATTTTGGGGCAAAAAGGCAGAAATTCCCTTTATTTTGGGGCAAAAATACAGAAATTCTCCTTATTTCGCGGCAAAAAGTCAGAAATTCCCCTTATTTTGGGGCAAAATTGAAGAACTTTCCCTTATTTTGGGGCAAAATTGCAGAAATTTTCCTTATTTTGGGGCAAAATTTTAGAAATTTCTTTTATTTTGGTACAGAATTGCAGAAATTTTTCTTATATTGTGGAAAAAAGGCTAAAATTCCCCATATTTTGGTGCAAAAAGGCTGAAATTCCCCTTATTTTGAGGTAAAATGCTGAAATTCCCCATATTTTGGGGCAAAAAGGCAGAAATTCCCTACATTTTGGGGCAAAAAGGCACAAATTTCCCTTATTTTCGGGCAAAATTGCAGAAATTTCATTTATTTCAGGGCAAAAAGTCAGAAATTCCTTTTATTTTGGGGCAAAAAGCAGAAATTTCTTTTATCTTGGTACAAAGTTGAAGAAATTGTTCTTATTTTGGAACAAAAAGGCAGAAATTCCCCATATTTTGGGGCAAAAAGGCAGAAATTCCCTTTATTTTGTGGCAAAAATTCAGAAATTCTTGTTAATAGGGGCAGAAAAGTAGAAACTTTCCTTATTTTGGTGCAATAATGCAGAAATTCCCCATATTTTATGGCAAAAAGGCAGAAATTCCCATTATTTGGAGGTAAAATGCAGAAATTCCCCTTATTTTGGGCAAAAGGCAGAAATTCCCCTTATTTTGGGGCAAAATTGCAGAAATTTCATTTATTTTAGGGCAAAAAGTCAGAAATTTGCCTTATTTTGTGGCAAAAAGCAGAAATTCCCTTAATTTTGGGGCCAAAACCAGAAAATTCCTCTTATTTTGGGGTAAAATTGCAGAAATTTCAAATATTTCCGTGCAAAAAGGCAGAAATTCCACTCAATTTTAGGCAATAAGGCAGAAATTTTCCGTATTTTGGAGCAAAATCTCAGAAATTCCCCTTATATTGGTGCAAAAATGCAGAAATTCCCATTATTTTGGTGTAATAAGGCAGAAATTCCCCGTGTTTTGAAGCAAAATTGCACAAATTCATCTAATTTTGAGGGAAAATGCAGAAATTCAAATTATTTTCGGGCAAAAAGACAGAAATTCTCCTTATTTCAGAGCATAACGTCAGAAATTCTCCTTATTTTGGGGCAAAATTGCAGAAATATCCCTTATTTTGTGGCAAAATTGCAGAAATTTTTCTTATTTTGTGCAAAATTGCAGAAATTTCACTTATTTCAGGGAAAGAAGGCAGGAATTTCTCTTATTTTGGGGCAAAAGGGCAGAAATTTCTTTTATTTTGGTACAAAATTGAAGAAATTTTCTTTATTTTGGGGCAAAAATGTAGAAATTCCCCTGATTTTGTTGCAAAAAGGCAGAAATTTCCCTCATTTCGTGGCAAAATTGCAGAAATTTCACTTATTTCAAGGCAAAATTCAAAAATTCCTTTTATTTTGAGTTAAAAGACAGAAATTCCATTTATTTTTGGGTAAAAAGGCAGAAATTTCACTTATTTTGAGGTATAAAAGGCAGAAATTACTCTTATTTTGGGGCTAAAATGAAGAAATTTCCCTTTTTTGTGGCATAATTGCAGACATTTTTCTTATTTTGGGCAAAATTGCAGAAATTTCACTTATTTCAGGGAAAGAAGGCAGGAATTTCTCTTATTTTGGGGCAAAAAGGCAGAAATTTCTTTTATTTTGGTACAAAATTGCAGAAATTTTCTTTATTTTTGGGCAAAAATGCAGAAATTCCCCTTATTTTGTGGCAAAAAGGCAGAAATTTCCCTTATTTTGGGGCAAAATTGCAGAAATTTCACTTATTTCAAGGCAAAATTCAAAAATTCCTTTTATTTTGGGGCAAAAAGACAAAAATAAATTCCATTTATTTTTGGGTAAAAAGGCAGAAATTTCACTTATTTTGAGGTAAAAAGGCAGAAATTACTCTTATTTTGGGGTTAAAATGAAGAAATTTCCCTTTTTTGTGGCAAAAGGTATACATTCCCCTTGTTTTCAGGCAAAAAAGCAGAAATTCTCTGTATTTTGAAGTAAAATTGCAGAAATTCCCCTAATTGTGGGGCAAAAAGGTAGAAATTCCCTATATGTTGGGGCAAAAAGACAGAAATTCTCCTTATTTTGTGGCAAAACTCAGAAATTCTACTTATTTTGGGGCAAAATTCCAGAAATTTCCCTTATTTTAGGGCAAAAAGGCAGAAATTCCTAACATATTGTGGCAAAAATGCAGAAATTCCCCTTATTTTGAGGTAAAAAGGCTGAAATTTCTCTTATTTGGGGGCAAAAAATAAGAATTTTTCCTTATTTTGTGGCAAAATTGCAGAAATTTCACTTATTTGAGGGTAATAAGTCAGAAATTCCCCTTATTTTGGGGCAAAATAGACAGAAATTCCTTTTTTTGGGGTAAAAAATACAGAAATTCCACTTATTTAGAGGCAAAAGACAGAAGTTCATCTTAATTTGGCGCAAAAATGAAGACATTTCCCTTTTTTATGGCAAAAAGGTATGCATTCCCCTTATTTTAGGGCAAAAAGGCAGAAATTCCCCTCATTTTGAAGCCAAATTGCAGAAATTCCCCTAATTTTGGGGCAAAAGGCAGACATTTCTTTTATTTTGGGGCTAAAATCAGAAATTCCCCTTATTTTGGGGCAAAATTCCAGAAATTTTCTTTAATTTGGGGCAAAATTGCAGAAATTTACCTTATTTTATGGCAAAATTGCAGAAATTTCCTTTTGGGGCAAAATTGCAGAAATTTCACTTATTTTCAGGTAAAAAGGCTGAAATTTTTTTTAATTTGTGGGCAAAAAGTGAGAAATTCCCCTTATTTTGGGGCAAAATTGCAGAAATATTTCTTATTTTGGGGCAAAATGCAGAAATTCCTTATATTTTGGGGAAAAAAAGGCAGAAATTCCCCTTATTTTGGGATAAAATTGTAGAAATTTTCCTTATTTGGGGGCAAAAAGGCAGAAAATCCTTTTACTTTCGGGCAAAAATGCAGAAATTCCCCGTATTTTGGAGCAAAATTGCAGAATTTCCCCTAATATCGGGGCAAAAATGCAGAAATTCCCTTTATTTGGTGCAAAAGCAGAAGTTCCCCTTATTTTCGGGAAAAAAGGCAGAAATTCCTTGTATTTTGAAGCAAAATTGCAGAAACTCCCCTAATTTTGGGGCAAAAAGGCAGAAATTCCCTTTATTTTGGGGCAAAAATACAGAAATTCTCCTTATTTCGCGGCAAAAAGTCAGAAATTCCCCTTATTTTGGGGCAAAATTGAAGAACTTTCCTATATTTTGGGGCAAAATTGCAGAAATTTCCCTTATTTTGGGGCAAAATTTTAGAAATTTCTTTTATTTTGGTACAGAATTGCAGAAATTTTTCTTATATTGTGGCAAAAAGGCTAAAATTCCCCATATTTTGGTGCAAAAAGGCTGAAATTCCCCTTATTTTGAGGTATAATGCTGAAATTCCCCATATTTTGGGGCAAAAAGGCACACATTTGCCTCATTTTGGGGCAAAAAGGCACAAATTTTCCTTATTTTCGGGCAAAATTGCAGAAATTTCATTTATTTCAGGGCTAAAAGTCAGAAATTCCTTTTATTTTGGGACAAAAAGCAGAAATTTCTTTTATTTTGGTACAAAGTTGAAGAAATTTTTCATATATTTTAATAAAAAGGCAGAAATTCCCCATATTTTGGGGTAAAAGGCAGAAATTCCCCTTATTTTGAGGTAAAAAGGATGAAATTCCTCTTATTTTAGGGCAAAAAGGCAAAAATTTCCTTTACTTTGTGGCAAAAAGGCAGAAATTCTTGTTAATTGGGGCAGAAAAGCAGAAATTTTCCTTATTTGAAGGCAATAAGGCAGTAATTCCCCATATTTTGTGGCAAAAAGGCAGAAATTCCCCTTATTTGGGGGTAAAATGCTGAAATTCCCCTTATTTTGGGCAAAAAGGCAGATATTCCCCTTATTTTGGGACAAAATTGCAGAAATTTCACTTATTTCAAGGCAAAAAGTCAGAAATTTGCCTTATTTTGGGGCAAAAAGCAGAAATTCCCCTAATTTTGGGGCCAAAAATAGAAATTCCCCTTATTTTGGGGTAAAATTGCAGAAATTTCAAATATTTCAGTGCAAAAAGGCAGAAATTCCACTTAATTTCGGGCAATAAGGCAGAAATTTTCTGTATTTTGGAGCAAAATCTCAGAAATTCCCCTTATATTGGTGCAAAAATGCAGAAATTCCCTTTATTTTGGTGCAATAAGGCAGAAATTCCCCATATTTTGAAGCAAAATTGCACAAATTACCCTAATTTTGAGGGAAAATGCAGAAAATCACATTATTTTGGGGTAAAAAGACAGAAATTCTCCTTATTTCAAGGCAAAAAGTCAGAAATTCCCCTTATTTTGGGGCAAAATTGCAAAAATTTCCCTTATTTTGTGGCAAAATGGCAGAAATTTTTCTTATTTTGGGCAAAATTGCAGAAATTTCACTTATTTCAGGGAAATAAGGCAGGAATTTCTCTTATTTTGGGGCAAAAGGGCAGAAATTTCTATTATTTTGGTACGAAGTTGAAGAAATTTTTCTTATTTTGAAACAAATAGGCAGAAATTCCCCATATTTTGGGGCAAAAGGCAGAAATTCTTTTTATTTTGTGGCAAAAAGGCAGAAATTCCCATTAATTGGAGCAGAAAATCAGAAACTTTCCTTATTCGGGGGCAATAATGCAGAAATTCCCCATATTTTGTGGCAAAAAGGCAGAAATTCCCCTTATTTGGAGGCAAATGCTGAAATTCCCCTTATTTTGGGCAAAAGGCCGAAATTCCCTTTATTTTGGGGCAAAATTGCAGAAATTTCACTTATTTTAGGGCAAAAAGTCAGAAATTTGCCTTATTTTTGGGCAAAAAGCAGAAATTCCCATAATTTTGGGGCCAAAAACAGAAATTCCCCTTATTTTTGGGTAAAATTGCAGAAATTTCAAATATTTCAGTGCAAAAAGGCAGAAATTCCACTTAATTTTAGGCAATAAGCCACAAATTTTCCGTATTTTGGAGCAAAATCTCAGAAAATCCCCTTATATTGGTGCAAAAATGCAGAAATTCCCATTATTTTTGTGTAATAAGGCAGAAATTCCCCATGTTTTGAAGCAAAATTGCACAAATTCATCTAATTTTGAGGTAAAATGCAGAAATTCCAATTATTTTGGGGCAAAAAAGACAGAAATTCTACTTATTTCAGAGCATAACGTGAGAAATTCCCCTTATTTTGGGGCAAAATTGCAGAAATGTCCCTAATTTTGGGGCAAAATTGCAGAAATTTCACTTATTTCAAGGCAAAATTCAAAAATTCCTTTTATTTTGGGGCAAAAAGACAGAAATTCCATTTATTTTTGGGTAAAAAGGCAGAAATTTAACTTATTTTGAGGTAAAAAGGCAGAAATTACTCTTATTTTGGGGTTAAAATGAAGAAATTTCCCTTTTTTGTGGCAAAAGGTATACATTCCCTTTATTTTCAGGCAAAAAAGCAGAAATTCCCTGTATTTTGAAGTAAAATTGCAGAAATTCCCCTAATTGTGAGGCAAAACGGCAGAAATTCCCTATATGTTGGGGCAAAAAGACAGAAATTCTCCTTATTTTGTGGCAAAACTCAGAAATTCCACTTATTTTGGGGCAAAATTCCAGAAATTTCGCTTATTTTAGGGCAAAAAGGCAGAAATTCCTAACATATTGTGGCAAAAATGCAGAAATTCCCCTTATTTTGAGGTAAAAAGGCTGAAATTCCTCTTATTTGGGGGCAAAAAAGAAGAATTTTTCCTTATTTTGTGGCAAAATTGCAGAAATTTCACTTATTTCAGGGTAATAAGTCAGAAATTCCCCTTATTTTGGGGCAAAAAAGACAGAAATTTTTTGGGGGGGTAAAAAAGACAGAAATTCCATTTATTTAGAGGCAAAAGGCAGAATTTCATCTTAATTTGGCGCAAAAATGAAGAAATTTCCCTTTTTTATGGCAAAAAGGTATGCATTCCCCTTATTTTCGGGCAAATAGGCAGAAATCCCCCTTATTTTGAAGCAAAATTTCAGAAATTCCTCTAATTTTGGGGCAAAAGGCATACAATTTCTTTATTTTAGGGCAAAAATCAGAAATTCCCCTAATTTTGGGGCCAAAAACAGAAATTCCCCTTATTTTGGGGTAAAATTGCAGAAATTTCAAATATTTCAGTGCAAAAAGGCAGAAATTCCACTTAATTTTAGGCAATAAGGCAGAAATTTTCCGTATTTTGGAGAAAAATCTCAGAAATTCCCCTTATATTGGTGCAATGCAGAAATTCCCATTATTTTGGTGTAATAAGGCAGAAATTCCCCGTGTTTTGAAGCAAAATTGCACAAATTCATCTAATTTTGAGGGAAAATGCAGAAATTCAAATTATTTTGGGGCAAAAAGACAGAAATTCTCCTTACTTCAGAGCATAACGTCAGAAATTCTCCTTATTTTGGGGCAAAATTGCAGAAATATCCCTTATTTTGTGGCAAAATTGCAGAAATTTTTCTTATTTTGGGGAAAATTGCAGAAATTTCACTTATTTCAGGGAAAGAAGTTAGGAATTTTTCTTATTTTGGGGCAAAAGGGCAGAAATTTCTTTTATTTTGGTACAAAATTGCAGAAATTTTCTTTATTTTGGGGCAAAAATGCAGAAATTCCCCTGATTTTGTGGCAAAAAGGCAGAAATTTCCCTCATTTTGTGGCAAAATTGCAGAAATTTCACTTATTTCAAGGCAAAATTCAAAAATTCCTTATAGTTTGGGGCAAAAAGACAGAAATTCCGTTTATTTTTGGGTAAAAACGCAGAAATTTCACTTATTTTGAGGTAAAAAAGGCAGAAATTACTCTTATTTTGGGGCTAAAATGAAGAAATTTCCCTTTTTTGTGGCAAAATTGCAGAAATTTTTCTTATTTTGGGCAAAATTGCAGAAATTTCACTTATTTCAGGGAAAGAAGGCAGGAATTTCTCTTATTTTGTCGCAAAAAGGCAGAAATTTCACTTATTTCAAGGCAAAATTCAAAAATTCCTTTTATTTTGGGGCAAAAAGACAGAAATTCCATTTATTTTTGGGTAAAAGGGCAGAAATTTCACTTATTTTGAGGTAAAAAGGCAGAAATTACTCTTATTATGGGGTTAAAATGAAGAAATTTCCCTTTTTTGTTGCAAAAGGTATACATTCCCCTTATTTTCAGGCAAAAAAGCAGAAATTCCCCGTATTTTGAAGTAAAATTGCAGAAATTCCCCTAATTGTGAGGCAAAACGGCAGAAATTCCTTATATGTTGGGGCAAAAAGACAGAAATTCTCCTTATTTTGTGGCAAAACTCAGAAATTCCACTTATTTTGGGGCAAAATTCCAGAAATTTTCCTTATTTTAGGGCAAAAAGGCAGAAATTCCTAATATATTGTGGCAAAAATGCAGAAATTCCCCTTATTTTGAGGTAAAAAGGCTGAAATTCCTCTTATTTGGGGGCAAAAAGGAAAAATTTTTCTTTATTTTGTGGCAAAATTGCAGAAATTTCACTTATTTCAGGGTAATAAGTCAGAAATTCCCCTTATTTTGGGGCAAAAAAGACAGAAATTCCCTTTTTTAGGGGTAAAAAAGACAGAAATTCCACTTATTTAGAGGCAAAAGGCAGAAGTTCCTCTTAATTTGGCACAAAAATGAAGAAATTTCTCTTTTTTATGGCAAAAAGGTATGCATTCCTCTTATTTTCGGGCAAAATTGCAGAAACTCCCCTTATGTTGAAGCAAAATTGCAGAAATTCCCCTAATTTTGGGGCAAAAGGCAGACATTTCCTTTATTTTGGGGCAAAAATCAGAAATTCACCTTATTTTGGGGCAAAATTCCAGAAATTTCCTTTAATTTGGGGCAAAATTGCGGAAATTTATCTTATTTTGAGGCAAAAAGGCAGAAATTCCTTATATTTTGGGGAAAAAATCAGAAATTCCCCTTATTTTGAGATAAAATTGCAGAAATTTCCCTTATTTGGGGGCAAAAAGGCAGAAAATCCTTTTAATTTCGGGCCAAAAGGCAGAAATTCCCCGTATTTTGGAGCAAAATTGCAGAAATTCCCCTAATATCGGGGCAAAAATGCAGAAATTCCCTTTATTTGGTGCAAAAGCAGAAGTTCCCCTTATTTTCGGGAAAAAAGGCAGATATTCCTTGTATTTTGAAGCAAAATTGCAGAAACTCCCCTAATTTTGGGGCAAAAAGGCAGAAATTCCCTTTATTTTGGGGCAAAAATACAGAAATTCTCCTTATTTCGCGGCAAAAAGTCAGAAATTCCCCTTATTTTGGGGCAAAATTGAAGAACTTTCCTATATTTTGGGGCAAAATTGCAGAAATTTCCCTTATTTTGGGGCAAAATTTTAGAAATTTCTTTTATTTTGGTACAGAATTGCAGAAATTTTTCTTATATTGTGGCAAAAAGGCTAAAATTCCCCATATTTTGGTGCAAAAAGGCTGAAATTCCCCTTATTTTGAGGTAAAATGCTGAAATTCCCCATATTTTGGGGCAAAAAGGCAGAAATTCCTTATATTTTGGGGGCAAAAAGGCACAAATTTCCCTTATTTTCGGGCAAAATTGCAGAAATTTCATTTATTTCAGGGCAAAAAGTCAGAAATTCCTTTTATTTTGGGACAAAAAGCAGAAATTTCTTTTATCTTGGTACAAAGTTGAAAAAATTTTTCTTATTTTGGAACAAAAAGGCAGAAATTCCCCATATTTTGGGGCAAAAGGCAGAAATTCCCCTTATTTTGAGGTAAAAAGGCTGAAATTTCCCTTATTTTGGGGCAAAAAGGCAGAAATTCCCTTTATTTTGTGGCAAAAAGGAAGAAATTCCCGTTAATTGGTGAAGGAAAGCAGAAACTTTCTTTATTTGGGTGCAATAATGCAGAAATTCCCCATATTTTGTGGCAAAAAGGCAGAAATTCCCCTTATTTGGAGGTAAAATGCTGAAATTCCCCTTATTTTGGGCAAAAGGCAGAAATTCCCCTTATTTTGGGGCAAAATTGCAGAAATTTCACTTATTTTAGGGCAAAAAGTCAGAAATTTGCCTTATTTTGTGGCAAAAAGCAGAAATTCCCCTAATTTTGGGGCCAAAAACAGAAATTCCCCTTATTTTGGGGTAAAATTGCAGAAATTTCAAATATTTCAGTGCAAAAAGGCAGAAATTCCACTTAATTTTAGGCAATAAGGCAGAAATTTTTCGTATTTTGGAGCAAAATCTCAGAAATTCCCCTTTTATTGGTGCAAAAATGCAGAAATTCCCATTATTTTGGTGTAATAAGGCAGAAATTCCCCGTGTTTTGAAGCAAAATTGCACAAATTCATCTAATTTTGAGGGAAAATGCAGAAATTCAAATTATTTTGGGGCAAAAAGACAGAAATTCTCCTTATTTCAGAGCATAACGTCAGAAATTCCCTTTATTTTGGGGCAAAATTGCAGAAATATCCCTTATTTTGTGGCAAAATTGCAGAAATTTTTCTTATTTTGGGGAAAATTGCAGAAATTTCACTTATTTCAGGGAAAGAAGTTAAGAATTTTTCTTATTTTGGGGCAAAAGGGCAGAAATTTCTTTTATTTTGGTACAAAATTGCAGAAATTTGCTTTATTTTGGGGCAAAAATGCAGAAATTCCCCTGATTTTGTGGCAAAAAGGCAGAAATTTCTCTTATTTTGGGGCAAAATTGCAGAAATTCCCTTTATTTTGGTGTAATAAGGCAGAAATTCCCTATATTTTGAAGCAAAATTGCACAAATTCCCCAAATTTTGAGAGAAAATGCAGAAATTCACATTATTTTGGGGCAAAAAGAAAGAAATTCTCCTTATTTCACGGGAAAAATTCAGAAATTCCCCTTATTTTGGGGCAAAATTGCAGAAATTTCCCTTATTTTGTGGAAAAATTGCAGAAATTTTTCTTATTATGAGCAAAATTGCAGAAATTTCACTTATTTCAGGGAAAGAAGGCAGGAATTTCTTTTATTTTGGGGCAAAAAGGCAGAAATTTCTCTTATTTTGGTACAAAATTGAAGAAATTTTCTTTATTTTGAGGCAAAAATGCAGAAATTCCCCATATTTTGGGGCAAAAAGATAAAAATTTCCCTTATTTTGTGGCTGAAAGGCAGAAATTTCCCTTATTTGGGGGCAAAATTGCAGAAATTTCCTCTATTTATGGGCAAAATTTTAGAAATTTCTTTTATTTTGGTACAGAATTGCAGAAATTTTTCTTATTTTGTGGCAAAAAGGCAGAAATTCCTCATATTTTGGTGCAAAAATGCTGAAATTCCCCTTATTTTGAGGTAAAATGCTAAAATTCCCCATATTATGGTGCAAAAAGGCAGAAATTCCCTACATTTTGGGGCAAAAAGGCACAAATTTCCCTTATTTTCGGGCAAAATTGCAGAAATTTCATTTATTTCAGGGCAAAAAGTCAGAAATTCCTTTTATTTTGGGGCAAAAAGCAGAAATTTCTTTTATTTTGGTACAAAGTTGAAGAAATTTTTCTTATTTTGGAACAAAAAGGCAGAAATTCTTCATATTTTGGGGCAAAAGGCAGAAATTCCCCTTATTTTGAGGTAAAAAGGCTGAAATGCCCCTTGTTTTGGGGCAAAAAGGCAGAAATTCCCTTTGTTTTGTGGCAAAAAGGCAGAAATTCTTTTTAATTTGGGCAGAAAAGCAGAAACTTTCCTTATTTGGGTGCAATAATGCAGAAATTCCCCATATTTTGTGGCAAAAATGCAGAAATTCCTCTTATTTGGAGGTAAAATGCTGAAATTCCCCTTATTTTGGGCAAAAGGCAGAAATTCCCCTTATTTTGGGGCAAAATTGCAGAAATTTCACTTATTTTAGGGCAAAAAGTCAGAAATTTGCCTTATTTTGTGGCAAAAAGCAGAAATTCCCCTAATTTTGGGGCCAAAAACAGAAATTTCCCTTATTTTGGGGTAAAATTGCAGAAATTTCAAATATTTCAGTGCAAAAAGGCAGAAATTCCACTTAATTTTAGGCAATAAGGCAGAAATTTTCTGTATTTTTGAGCAAAATCTCAGAAAATCCCCTTATATTGGTGCAAAAATGCAGAAATTCCCATTATTTTGGTGTAATAAGGCAGAAATTCCCCGTGTTTTGAAGCAAAATTGCACAAATTTATCTAATTTTGAGGGAAAATGCAGAAATTCAAATTATTTTGGGGCAAAAAGACAGAAATTCTCCTTATTTCAGGGCAAAAATTCAGAAATTCCCCTTATTTTGGGGCAAAATTCCAGAAATTTCCTTTAATTTGGGGCAAAATTGCAGAAATTTACCTTATTTTGGGGCAAAATTGCAGAAATTTACCTTATTTGGGGCAAAATTGCAGAAATTTAACTTATTTTCGTGTAAAAAGGCTGAAATTTCCTTTATTTTTGGGCAAAAAGTGAGAAATTCCCCTTATTTTGGGGCAAAATTGCAGAAATATTTCTTATTTTGGGGCAAAAAGGCAGTAATTCCTTATATTTTAGGGCAAAAAGGCAGAAATTCCCCTTTTTTGGGATAAAATTGCAGAAATTTCCCTTATTTGGGGGCAAAAAGGCAGAAAATCCTGTTAATTTCGGGCAAAAATGCAGAAATTCCCCGTATTTTGAAGCAAAATTGCAGAAATTCCCCTAATATCGGGGCAAAAATGCAGAAATTCCCTTTATTTGGTGCAAAAGCAGAAGTTCCCCTTATTTTCAAGAACAAAGGCAGAAATTCCTTGTATTTTGAAGCAAAATTGCAGAAACTCCCCTAATTTTGGGGCAAAAAGGCAGAAATTCCCTTTATTTTGGGGCAAAAATACAGAAATTCTCCTTATTTCGCGGCAAAAAGTCAGAAATTCCCCTTATTTTGGGGCAAAATTGAAGAACTTTCCCATATTTTGGGGCAAAATTGCAGAAATTTCCCTTATTTTTGGGTAAAATTTTAGAAATTTCTTTTATTTTGGTACAGAATTGCAGAAATTTTTTTTATATTGTGGCAAAAAGGCTAAAATTCCCCATATTTTGGTGCAGAAAGGCTGAAATTCCCCTTATTTTGAGGTAAAATGCTGAAATTCCCCATATTTTGGGGCAAAAAGGAAGAAATTTCCCTCATTTTGGGGCAAAAAGGCACCAATTTTCCTTATTTTCGGGCAAAATTGCAGAAATTTCATTTATTTCAGGGCAAAAAGTCAGAAATTCCTTTTATGTTGGGACAAAAACAGAAATTTCTTTTATTTTGGTACAAAGTTGAAGAAATTTTTCATATTTTGGAATAAAAAGGCAGAAATTCCCCATATTTTGGGGTAAAGGGAAGAAATTCCCCTTATTTTGAGGTAAAAAGGATGAAATTCCCCTTATTTTAGCACAAAAAGGCAAAAATTTCCTTTACTTTGTGGCAAAAGGCAGAAATTCTTGTTAATTGGGGCAGAAAAGCAGAAATTTTCTTTATTTGAAGGCAATAAGGCAGTAATTCCCCATATTTTGTGGCAAAATGCAGAAATTCCCCTTATTTGGAGGTAAAATGCTGAAATTCCCCTTATTTTGGGCAAAGAGGCAGAAATTCCCCTTATTTTGGGACAAAATTGCAGAAATTTCACTTTTTTCAGGGCAAAAAGTCAGAAATTTGCCTTATTTTGGGGCAAAAAGCAGAAATTCGCCTAATTTTGGGGCCAAAAATGGAAATTCCCCTTATTTTGGGGTAAAATTGCAGAATTTCAAATATTTCAGGGAAAAAGGCAGAAATACCACTTAATTTCGGGCAATAAGGCAGAAATTTTCTGTATTTTGGAGCAAAATCTCAGAAATTCCCCTTTTATAGGTGCAAAAATGCAGAAATTCCCTTTATTTTGGTGCAATAAGGCTGAAATTCCCCTTATTTGGAGGTAAAATGCTGAAATTCCCTATATTTTGGGGCAAAAAGGCAGAAATTCCCTACATTTTGGGGCAAAAAGGCACAAATTTCTCTTATTTTCGGGCAAAATTGCAGAAATTTCTTTTATTTCAGTGCAAAAAGTCAGAAATTTTTTATTATTTTGGGGCAAAAAGCAGAAATTTCTTTTATTTTGGTACAAAGCTGAAGAAATTTTTTTTATTTTGGAACAAAAAGGCACAAATTCCCCATATTTTGGGGTAAAAGGCAGAAATTCCCCTTATTTTGAGGGAAAAAGGATGAAATTCCCCTTATTTTAGGGCAAAAAGGCAAAAATTTCCTTTACTTTGTGGCAAAAAGGCAGAAATTCTTGTTAATTGGAGCAGAAAAGCAGACATTTTCTTTATTTGAAGGCAATAAGGCAGTAATTCCCCATATTTTGTGGCAAAAAGGCAGAAATTCCCATTATTTGGAGGTAAAATGCTGAAATTCCCCTTATTTTGGGCAAAAGGCAGAAATTCCCTTTATTTTGGTGCAAAATTGCAGAAATTTCACTTATTTTAGGTAAAAAAGTGGGAAATTTCCCTTATTTTGTGGCAAAAAGCAGAAATTCCCCTAATTTTGGGGCCAAGAACAGAAATTCCCCTTATTTTGGGGTAAAATTGCAGAAATTTTAAATATTTCAGTGCAAAAAGGCAGAAATTCCACTTAATTTTAGGCAATAAGGCACAAATTTTCCGTATTTTGGAGCAAAATCTCAGAAATTCCCCTTATAATGGTGCAAAAATGCAGAAATTCCCTTTATTTTGGTGTAATAAGGCAGAAATTCCCCGTGTTTTGAAGCAAAATTGCACAAATTCATCTAATTTTGAGGGAAAATGCAGAAATTCAAATTATTTTGGGGCAAAAAGACAGAAATTCTCCTTATTTCAGGGCATAACGTTAGAAATTCCGCTTATTTTGGGGCAAAATTGCAGAAATTTTCCTTATTTTGTGGCAAAATTGCCAAATTTTTTATTTTTTGCAAACTTGCAGAAATTTCACTTATTTCAGGGAAAGAAGGCAGGAATTTCTCTTATTTTGGGGCAAAAGGGCAGAAGTTTCTTTTTTTGGTACAAAATTGGAGAAATTTTCTTTATTTTGGAGCAAAAATGCAGAAATTCCCCTGATTTTGTGGCAAAAAGGCAGAAATTTCCCTTATTTTGGGGCAAAATTGCAGAAATTTCACTTATTTCAAGGCAAAATTCAAAAATTCCTTTCATTTTGGGGCAAAAAGGCAGAAATTCCGTTTATTTTTGGGTAAAAAGGCAGAAATTTCACTTATTTTGAGGTAAAAAGGCAGAAATTACTCTTATTTTGGGGCTAAAATGAAGAAATTTCCAATTTTGTAGCAAAATTGCAGAAATTTTTCTTATTTTGGGCAAAATTGCAGAAATTTCACTTATTTCAGGGAAAGAAGGCAGGAATTTCTCTTATTTTGGGGCAAAAAGGCATAAATTTCTTTTATTTTCGTACAAAATTGCAGAAATTTTCTTTATTTTGGGGCAAAAATGCAGAAATTCCCCTTATTTTGTGGCAAAAAGGCAGAAATTTTCCTTATTTTGGGGCAAAATTGCAGAAATTTCACTTATTTCAAGGCAAAATTCAAAAATTCCTTTTATTTTGGGGCAAAAAGACAGAAATTCCATTTATTTTTGGGTAAAAAGGCAGAAATTTCACTTATTTTGAGGTAAAAAGGCAGAAATTACTCTTATTTTGGGGTTAAAATGAAGAAATTTCCCTTTTTTGTGGCAAAAGGTATACATTCCCTTTATTTTCAGGCAAAAAAGCAGAAATTCCCCGTATTTTGAAGTAAAATTGCAGAAATTCCCCTAATTGTGAGGCAAAACGGCAGAAATTCCCTATATGTTGGGGCAAAAAGACAGAAATTCTCCTTATTTTGTGGCAAAACTCAGAAATTCCACTTATTTTGGGGCAAAATTCCAGAAATTTCCCTTATTTTAGGGCAAAAAGGCAGAAATTCCTAATATATTGTGGCAAAAATGCAGAAATTCCCCTTATTTTGAGGTAAAAACGCTGAAATTCCTCTTTTTTGGGGACAAAAAGGAAGAATTTTTCCTTATTTTGTGGCAAAATTGCAGAAATTTCACTTATTTCAAGGTAATAAGTCAGAAATTCCCCATATTTTCGGGCAAAAAAGACAGAAATTCCCTTTTTTTGGGGTAAAAAAGACAGAAATTCCACTTATTTAGAGGCAAAAGGCAGAAGTTCCTCTTAATTTGGCGCAAAAATAAAGAAATTTCCCTTTTTTATGGCAAAAAGGTATGCATTCCCCTTATTTTCGGGCAAAAGCAGAAATTCCCCTTATTTTGAAGCAAAATTGCAGAAATTCTCCTAATTTTGGGGCAAAAGGCAGACATTTTCTTTTATTTTGGGACAAAAATCAGAAATTCCCCTTATTTTGGGGCAAAATTCCAGAAATTTCCTTTAATTTGGGGCAAAATTGCAGAAATTTACCTTATTTTGGGGCAAAAAGGCAGAAATTCCTTATATTTTGGGGAAAAAAAGGCAGAAATTCCCCTTATTTTGGGATAAAATTGCAGAAATTTCCTTTATTTGGGGGCAAAAAGGCAGAAAATCGTTTTAATTTCGGGCAAAAAGGCAAAAATTCCCCGTATTTTGGAGCAAAATTGCAGAAATTTCCCTAATATCGGGGCAAAAATGCAGAAATTCCCTTTATTTGGTGCAAAAGCAGAAGTTCCCCTTATTTTCGGGAAAAAAGGCAGAAATTCCTTGTATTTTGAAGCAAAATTGCAGAAACTCCCCTAATTTTGGGGCAAAAAGGCAGAAATTCCCTTTATTTTGGGGCAAAAATACAGAAATTCTCCTTATTTCGCGGCAAAAAGTCAGAAATTCCCCTTATTTTGGGGCAAAATTGAAGAACTTTCCCTTATTTTGGGGCAAAATTGCAGAAATTTTCCTTATTTTGGGGCAAAATTTTAGAAATTTCTTTTATTTTGGTACAGAATTGCAGAAATTTTTCTTATATTGTGGAAAAAAGGCTAAAATTCCCCATATTTTGGTGCAAAAAGGCTGAAATTCCCCTTATTTTGAGGTAAAATGCTGAAATTCCCCATATTTTGGGGCAAAAAGGCAGAAATTCCCTACATTTTGGGGCAAAAAGGCACAAATTTCCCTTATTTTCGGGCAAAATTGCAGAAATTTCATTTATTTCAGGGCAAAAAGTCAGAAATTCCTTTTATTTTGGGGCAAAAAGCAGAAATTTCTTTTATCTTGGTACAAAGTTGAAGAAATTGTTCTTATTTTGGAACAAAAAGGCAGAAATTCCCCATATTTTGGGGCAAAAAGGCAGAAATTCCCTTTATTTTGTGGCAAAAATTCAGAAATTCTTGTTAATAGGGGCAGAAAAGTAGAAACTTTCCTTATTTTGGTGCAATAATGCAGAAATTCCCCATATTTTATGGCAAAAAGGCAGAAATTCCCATTATTTGGAGGTAAAATGCAGAAATTCCCCTTATTTTGGGCAAAAGGCAGAAATTCCCCTTATTTTGGGGCAAAATTGCAGAAATTTCATTTATTTTAGGGCAAAAAGTCAGAAATTTGCCTTATTTTGTGGCAAAAAGCAGAAATTCCCTTAATTTTGGGGCCAAAACCAGAAAATTCCTCTTATTTTGGGGTAAAATTGCAGAAATTTCAAATATTTCCGTGCAAAAAGGCAGAAATTCCACTCAATTTTAGGCAATAAGGCAGAAATTTTCCGTATTTTGGAGCAAAATCTCAGAAATTCCCCTTATATTGGTGCAAAAATGCAGAAATTCCCATTATTTTGGTGTAATAAGGCAGAAATTCCCCGTGTTTTGAAGCAAAATTGCACAAATTCATCTAATTTTGAGGGAAAATGCAGAAATTCAAATTATTTTCGGGCAAAAAGACAGAAATTCTCCTTATTTCAGAGCATAACGTCAGAAATTCTCCTTATTTTGGGGCAAAATTGCAGAAATATCCCTTATTTTGTGGCAAAATTGCAGAAATTTTTCTTATTTTGTGCAAAATTGCAGAAATTTCACTTATTTCAGGGAAAGAAGGCAGGAATTTCTCTTATTTTGGGGCAAAAGGGCAGAAATTTCTTTTATTTTGGTACAAAATTGAAGAAATTTTCTTTATTTTGGGGCAAAAATGTAGAAATTCCCCTGATTTTGTTGCAAAAAGGCAGAAATTTCCCTCATTTCGTGGCAAAATTGCAGAAATTTCACTTATTTCAAGGCAAAATTCAAAAATTCCTTTTATTTTGAGTTAAAAGACAGAAATTCCATTTATTTTTGGGTAAAAAGGCAGAAATTTCACTTATTTTGAGGTATAAAAGGCAGAAATTACTCTTATTTTGGGGCTAAAATGAAGAAATTTCCCTTTTTTGTGGCATAATTGCAGACATTTTTCTTATTTTGGGCAAAATTGCAGAAATTTCACTTATTTCAGGGAAAGAAGGCAGGAATTTCTCTTATTTTGGGGCAAAAAGGCAGAAATTTCTTTTATTTTGGTACAAAATTGCAGAAATTTTCTTTATTTTTGGGCAAAAATGCAGAAATTCCCCTTATTTTGTGGCAAAAAGGCAGAAATTTCCCTTATTTTGGGGCAAAATTGCAGAAATTTCACTTATTTCAAGGCAAAATTCAAAAATTCCTTTTATTTTGGGGCAAAAAGACAAAAATAAATTCCATTTATTTTTGGGTAAAAAGGCAGAAATTTCACTTATTTTGAGGTAAAAAGGCAGAAATTACTCTTATTTTGGGGTTAAAATGAAGAAATTTCCCTTTTTTGTGGCAAAAGGTATACATTCCCCTTGTTTTCAGGCAAAAAAGCAGAAATTCTCTGTATTTTGAAGTAAAATTGCAGAAATTCCCCTAATTGTGGGGCAAAAAGGTAGAAATTCCCTATATGTTGGGGCAAAAAGACAGAAATTCTCCTTATTTTGTGGCAAAACTCAGAAATTCTACTTATTTTGGGGCAAAATTCCAGAAATTTCCCTTATTTTAGGGCAAAAAGGCAGAAATTCCTAACATATTGTGGCAAAAATGCAGAAATTCCCCTTATTTTGAGGTAAAAAGGCTGAAATTTCTCTTATTTGGGGGCAAAAAATAAGAATTTTTCCTTATTTTGTGGCAAAATTGCAGAAATTTCACTTATTTGAGGGTAATAAGTCAGAAATTCCCCTTATTTTGGGGCAAAATAGACAGAAATTCCTTTTTTTGGGGTAAAAAATACAGAAATTCCACTTATTTAGAGGCAAAAGACAGAAGTTCATCTTAATTTGGCGCAAAAATGAAGACATTTCCCTTTTTTATGGCAAAAAGGTATGCATTCCCCTTATTTTAGGGCAAAAAGGCAGAAATTCCCCTCATTTTGAAGCCAAATTGCAGAAATTCCCCTAATTTTGGGGCAAAAGGCAGACATTTCTTTTATTTTGGGGCTAAAATCAGAAATTCCCCTTATTTTGGGGCAAAATTCCAGAAATTTTCTTTAATTTGGGGCAAAATTGCAGAAATTTACCTTATTTTATGGCAAAATTGCAGAAATTTCCTTTTGGGGCAAAATTGCAGAAATTTCACTTATTTTCAGGTAAAAAGGCTGAAATTTTTTTTAATTTGTGGGCAAAAAGTGAGAAATTCCCCTTATTTTGGGGCAAAATTGCAGAAATATTTCTTATTTTGGGGCAAAATGCAGAAATTCCTTATATTTTGGGGAAAAAAGGCAGAAATTCCCCTTATTTTGGGATAAAATTGTAGAAATTTTCCTTATTTGGGGGCAAAAAGGCAGAAAATCCTTTTACTTTCGGGCAAAAATGCAGAAATTCCCCGTATTTTGGAGCAAAATTGCAGAATTTCCCCTAATATCGGGGCAAAAATGCAGAAATTCCCTTTATTTGGTGCAAAAGCAGAAGTTCCCCTTATTTTCGGGAAAAAAGGCAGAAATTCCTTGTATTTTGAAGCAAAATTGCAGAAACTCCCCTAATTTTGGGGCAAAAAGGCAGAAATTCCCTTTATTTTGGGGCAAAAATACAGAAATTCTCCTTATTTCGCGGCAAAAAGTCAGAAATTCCCCTTATTTTGGGGCAAAATTGAAGAACTTTCCTATATTTTGGGGCAAAATTGCAGAAATTTCCCTTATTTTGGGGCAAAATTTTAGAAATTTCTTTTATTTTGGTACAGAATTGCAGAAATTTTTCTTATATTGTGGCAAAAAGGCTAAAATTCCCCATATTTTGGTGCAAAAAGGCTGAAATTCCCCTTATTTTGAGGTATAATGCTGAAATTCCCCATATTTTGGGGCAAAAAGGCAGACATTTGCCTCATTTTGGGGCAAAAAGGCACAAATTTTCCTTATTTTCGGGCAAAATTGCAGAAATTTCATTTATTTCAGGGCTAAAAGTCAGAAATTCCTTTTATTTTGGGACAAAAAGCAGAAATTTCTTTTATTTTGGTACAAAGTTGAAGAAATTTTTCATATATTTTAATAAAAAGGCAGAAATTCCCCATATTTTGGGGTAAAAGGCAGAAATTCCCCTTATTTTGAGGTAAAAAGGATGAAATTCCTCTTATTTTAGGGCAAAAAGGCAAAAATTTCCTTTACTTTGTGGCAAAAAGGCAGAAATTCTTGTTAATTGGGGCAGAAAAGCAGAAATTTTCCTTATTTGAAGGCAATAAGGCAGTAATTCCCCATATTTTGTGGCAAAAAGGCAGAAATTCCCCTTATTTGGGGGTAAAATGCTGAAATTCCCCTTATTTTGGGCAAAAAGGCAGATATTCCCCTTATTTTGGGACAAAATTGCAGAAATTTCACTTATTTCAAGGCAAAAAGTCAGAAATTTGCCTTATTTTGGGGCAAAAAGCAGAAATTCCCCTAATTTTGGGGCCAAAAATAGAAATTCCCCTTATTTTGGGGTAAAATTGCAGAAATTTCAAATATTTCAGTGCAAAAAGGCAGAAATTCCACTTAATTTCGGGCAATAAGGCAGAAATTTTCTGTATTTTGGAGCAAAATCTCAGAAATTCCCCTTATATTGGTGCAAAAATGCAGAAATTCCCTTTATTTTGGTGCAATAAGGCAGAAATTCCCCATATTTTGAAGCAAAATTGCACAAATTACCCTAATTTTGAGGGAAAATGCAGAAAATCACATTATTTTGGGGTAAAAAGACAGAAATTCTCCTTATTTCAAGGCAAAAAGTCAGAAATTCCCCTTATTTTGGGGCAAAATTGCAAAAATTTCCCTTATTTTGTGGCAAAATGGCAGAAATTTTTCTTATTTTGGGCAAAATTGCAGAAATTTCACTTATTTCAGGGAAATAAGGCAGGAATTTCTCTTATTTTGGGGCAAAAGGGCAGAAATTTCTATTATTTTGGTACGAAGTTGAAGAAATTTTTCTTATTTTGAAACAAATAGGCAGAAATTCCCCATATTTTGGGGCAAAAGGCAGAAATTCTTTTTATTTTGTGGCAAAAAGGCAGAAATTCCCATTAATTGGAGCAGAAAATCAGAAACTTTCCTTATTCGGGGGCAATAATGCAGAAATTCCCCATATTTTGTGGCAAAAAGGCAGAAATTCCCCTTATTTGGAGGCAAATGCTGAAATTCCCCTTATTTTGGGCAAAAGGCCGAAATTCCCTTTATTTTGGGGCAAAATTGCAGAAATTTCACTTATTTTAGGGCAAAAAGTCAGAAATTTGCCTTATTTTTGGGCAAAAAGCAGAAATTCCCATAATTTTGGGGCCAAAAACAGAAATTCCCCTTATTTTTGGGTAAAATTGCAGAAATTTCAAATATTTCAGTGCAAAAAGGCAGAAATTCCACTTAATTTTAGGCAATAAGCCACAAATTTTCCGTATTTTGGAGCAAAATCTCAGAAAATCCCCTTATATTGGTGCAAAAATGCAGAAATTCCCATTATTTTTGTGTAATAAGGCAGAAATTCCCCATGTTTTGAAGCAAAATTGCACAAATTCATCTAATTTTGAGGTAAAATGCAGAAATTCCAATTATTTTGGGGCAAAAAAGACAGAAATTCTACTTATTTCAGAGCATAACGTGAGAAATTCCCCTTATTTTGGGGCAAAATTGCAGAAATGTCCCTAATTTTGGGGCAAAATTGCAGAAATTTCACTTATTTCAAGGCAAAATTCAAAAATTCCTTTTATTTTGGGGCAAAAAGACAGAAATTCCATTTATTTTTGGGTAAAAAGGCAGAAATTTAACTTATTTTGAGGTAAAAAGGCAGAAATTACTCTTATTTTGGGGTTAAAATGAAGAAATTTCCCTTTTTTGTGGCAAAAGGTATACATTCCCTTTATTTTCAGGCAAAAAAGCAGAAATTCCCTGTATTTTGAAGTAAAATTGCAGAAATTCCCCTAATTGTGAGGCAAAACGGCAGAAATTCCCTATATGTTGGGGCAAAAAGACAGAAATTCTCCTTATTTTGTGGCAAAACTCAGAAATTCCACTTATTTTGGGGCAAAATTCCAGAAATTTCGCTTATTTTAGGGCAAAAAGGCAGAAATTCCTAACATATTGTGGCAAAAATGCAGAAATTCCCCTTATTTTGAGGTAAAAAGGCTGAAATTCCTCTTATTTGGGGGCAAAAAAGAAGAATTTTTCCTTATTTTGTGGCAAAATTGCAGAAATTTCACTTATTTCAGGGTAATAAGTCAGAAATTCCCCTTATTTTGGGGCAAAAAAGACAGAAATTTTTTGGGGGGGTAAAAAAGACAGAAATTCCATTTATTTAGAGGCAAAAGGCAGAATTTCATCTTAATTTGGCGCAAAAATGAAGAAATTTCCCTTTTTTATGGCAAAAAGGTATGCATTCCCCTTATTTTCGGGCAAATAGGCAGAAATCCCCCTTATTTTGAAGCAAAATTGCAGAAATTCCTCTAATTTTGGGGCAAAAGGCATACAATTTCTTTATTTTAGGGCAAAAATCAGAAATTCCCCTTATTTTGGGGCAAAATTCCAGAAATTTCATTTAATTTGGGGCTAAATTGCAGAAATTTACATTATTTTGGGGCAAAATTGCAGAAATTTCTTTTTGGGGCAAAATTGCAGAAATTTCACTTATTTTCAGATAAAAAGGCTGAAATTTCCTTTATTTTTGGGCAAAAAGTGAGAAATTCCCCTTATTTTGGGGCAAAATTGCAGAAATATTTCTTATTTTGGGGCAAAAAGGCAGAAATTCCTTATATTTTTGGGAAAAAAGGCAAAAATTCCCCTTATTTTGGGATAAAATTGTAGAAATTTTCCTTATTTGGGGGCAAAAAGGCAGAAAATCCTTTTAATTTCGGGCAAAAAGGCAGAAATTCCCCGTATTTTGGAGCAAAATTGCAGAAATTCCCCTAATATCGGGGCAAAAATGCAGAAATTCCCTGTATTTGATGCAAAAGCAAAAGTTCCCCTTATTTTCGGGAAAAAAGGCAGAAATTCCTTGTATTTTGAAGCAAAATTGCAGAAACTCCCCTAATTTTGTGGCAAAAAGGCAGAAATTCCCTTTATTTTGGGGCAAAAAATACAGAAATTCTCCTTATTTCGCGGCAAAAAGTCAGAAATTCCCCTTATTTTGGGGCAAAATTGAAGAACTTTCCCTTATTTTGGGTCAAAATTGCAGAAATTTCCCTTATTTTGAGGCAAAATTTTAGAAATTTCTTTTATTTTGGTACAGAATTGCAGAAATTTTTCTTATATTGTGGCAAAAAGGCTAAAATTCCCCATATTTTGGAGCAAAAAGGCTGAAATTCCCCTTATTTTGAGGTAAAATGCTTAAATTCCTCATATTCTGGGGCAAAAAGGGAGAAATTTCCCTCATTTTGGGGCAAAAAGGCACAAATTTCCCTTATTTTCGGGCAAAATTGCAGAAATTTCATTTATTTCAGGGCTAAAAGTCAGAAATTCCTTTTATTTTGGGACAAAAAGCAGAAATTTCTTTTATTTTGGTAAAAAGTTGAAGAAATTTTTCATATTTTGGAATAAAAAGGAAGAAATTCCCTATATTTTGGGGTAAAAGGCAGAAATTCCCCTCATTTTGAGGTAAAAAGAATGAAATTCCCCTTATTTTAGGGCAAAAAAGCAAAAATTTCCTTTACTTTGTGGCAAAAAAGCAGAAATTCTTGTTAATTGGGGCAGAAACGCAGAAATTTTCCTTATTTGAAGGCAATAAGGCAGTAATTCTCCATATTTTGTGGCAAAAAGGCAGAAATTCCCCTCATTTGGGGGTAAAATGCTGAAATTCCCCTTATTTTGGGCAAAAAGGCAGATATTCCCCTTATTTTGGGACAAAATTGCAGAAATTTCATTTATTTCAGGGCAAAAAGTCAGAAATTTGCCTTATTTTGGGGCAAAAAGCAGAAATTTCCCTAATTTTGGGGCCAAAAATAGAAATTTCCCTTATTTTGGGGTAAAATTGCAGAAATTTCAAATATTTCAGTGCAAAAAGGCAGAAATTCCACTTAATTTCGGGCAATAAGGCAGAAATTTTCTGTATTTTGGAGCAAAATCTCAGAAATTCGCCTTATATTGGTGCAAAAATGCAGTAATTCCCTTTATTTTGGTGCAATAAGGCAGAAATTCCCCGTATTTTGAAGCAAAATTGCACAAATTCCTCTAATTTTAAGGGAAAATGCAGAAATTCACATTATTTTGGGGCAAAAAGACAGAAATTCTCCTTATTTCATGGCAAAAAGTCAGAAATTCCCTTTATTTTGGGGCAAAATTGCAAAAATTTCCCTTATATTGTGGCAAAATTGCAGAAATTTTTCTTATTTTGGGCAAAATTGCAGAAATTTCACTTATTTAAGGACAAAAAGTCAGAAATTCCTTTTATTTTGGGGCAAAAAGCAGAAATTTTTTTATTTTGGTACAAAGTTGAAGAAATTTTTCTTATTTTGGAACAAAAAGGCACAAATTCCCCATATTTTGGGGTAAAAGGCAGAAATTTCCCATATTTTGAGGGAAAAAGGATGAAATTCCCCTTATTTTGGGGCAAAAAGGCAAAAATTTCCTTTACTTTGTGGCAAAAAGGCAGAAATTCTTGTTAATTGGGGCAGAAAAGCAGAAATTTTCTTTATTTGAAGGCAATAAGGCAGTAATTCCCCATATTTTGTGGCAAAAAGGCAGAAATTCCCCTTATTTGGAGGTAAAATGCTGAAATTCCCCTTATTTTGGGCAAAAGGCAGAAATTCCCCTTATTTTGGGGCAAAATTGCAGAAATTTCACTTATTTTAGGGCAAACAGTCAGAAATTTGCCTTATTTTGGGGCAAAAAGCAGAAATTCCCCTAATTTTGGGGCCAAAAACAGAAATTCCCCTTATTTTGGGGTAAAATTGCAGAAATTTCAAATATTTCAGTGCAAAAAGGCAGAAATTCCACTTAATTTTAGGCAATAAGGCACAAATTTTCCGTATTTTAAAGCAAAATCTCAGAAATTCCCCTTATAATGGTGCAAAAATGCAGAAATTCCCTTTATTTTTGTGTAATAAGGCAGAAATTCCCAGTGTTTTGAAGCAAAATTGCACAAATTCATCTAATTTTGAGGGAAAATGCAGAAATTCAAATTATTTTGGGGCAAAAAGACAGAAATTCTCCTTATTTCAGGGCATAACGTAAGAAATTCCGCTTATTTTGGGGCAAAATTGCAGAAATTTCCCTTATTTTGTGGCAAAATTGCCAAATTTTTTATTTTGGGCAAAATTGCAGAAATTTCACTTATTTCAGGGAAAGAAGGCAGGAATTTCTCTTATTTTGGGGCAAAAATGCAGAATTTTTTTTTATTTGGTACAAAATTGCAGAAATTTTCTTTATTTTGAGGCAAAAATGCAGAAATTCCCAATATTTTGGGTCAAAAAGGCAGAGATTCCCCCTATTA
Organism: Micromys minutus; assembly: GCF_963924665.1. Lineage (NCBI taxonomy): Eukaryota > Metazoa > Chordata > Mammalia > Rodentia > Muridae > Micromys > Micromys minutus. The sequence goes on along the minus strand of NW_027667255.1, from coordinate 261,426 downwards.
TGAGGTAAAAAGGCTGAAATTCCTTTAATTTTGGGGCATAAAGACAGAAATTCCCCTTATTTTGTGGCATAAAGGCAGAAATTTCCCTTATTTTGGGGCAAAATTCCAGAAATTTCCTTTATTTTCTGGCAAAATTTTAGAAATTTCTTTTATTTTGTTATAGAATTGCAGAAATTTTTCTTATTTTGTGGCAAAAAGGCAGAAATTCCCCATATTTTGGTGCAAAAAGGCTGAAATTCTTCTTATTTTGAGGTAAAATGCTGAAATTCCCCATAATTTGGGGCAAAAAGGCAAAAATTCCCATTATTTTGTGGCAAAAAGGCAGAAATTCCCATTAGATGGGGCAGAAAAGCAGAAACTTTCCTTATTTGGGGGCAATAATGCAGAAATTCCCCATATTTTGTGGCAAAAAGGCAGAAATTCCCCTTATTTTGGGGCAAAATTGCAGAAATTTCACTTATTTTAGGGCAAAAAGTCAGAAATTTGCCTTATTTTGGGGCAAAAAGCAGAAATTCCCCAAATTTGGTGCCAAAAACAGAAATTCCCCTTATTTTGGGGTATAATTGCAGAAATTTCAAATATTTCAGTGCAAAAAGGCAGAAATTCCACTTAATTTTAGGCAATAAGGCACAAATTTTCCGTATTTAAAGCAAAATCTCAGAAATTCTCCTTATAATTGTGCAAAAAAGAAATTGCCTTTATTTTGGTGTAATAAGGCAGAAATTTCCCGTGTTTTGAAGCAAAATTGCACAAATTCATCTAATTTTGAGGGAAAATGCAGAAATTCAAATTATTTTGGGGCAAGAAGACAGAAATTTTCCTTATTTCAGGGCATAACGTCAGAAATTCCCCTTGTTTTGGGTCAAAATTGCAGAAATTTCCCTTATTTTGTGACAAAATTGTAGAAATTTTTCTTATTTTGGGCAAAATTGCAGAAATTTCACTTATTTCAAGGCAAAATTCAAAAATTCCTTTTATTTTGGGGCAAAAAGACAGAAATTCCGTTTATTTTTGGGTAAAATGCAGAAATTTCACTTATTTTGAGGTAAAAAGGCAGAAATTACTCTTATTTTGGGGCTAAAATGAAGAAATTTCTCTTTTTTGTGGCAAAATGGCAGAAATTTTTCTTATTTTGGGCAAAATTGCAGAAATTTCACTTATTTCAGGGAAAGAAGGCAGGAATTTCTCTCATTTTGGGGCAAAAAGGCAGAAATTTCTTTTATTTTGGTACAAAATTGCAGAAATTTTCTTTATTTCGTGGCAAAAATGCAGAAATTCCCCTTATTTTGTGGGAAAAAGGGAAAAATTTCCCTTATTTTGGGGCAAAATTGCAGAAATTTCACTTATTTCAAGGCAAAATTCAAAAATTCCTTTTATTTTGGGGCAAAAAGACAGAAATTCCGTTTATTTTTGGGTAAAAAGGCAGAAATTTCACTTATTTTGAGGTAAAAAGGCAGAAATTACTCTTATTTTGGGGCTAAAATGAAGAAATTTCTCTTTTTTGTGGCAAAATTGCAGAAATTTTTCTTATTTTGGGCAAAATTGCAGAAATTTCACTTATTTCAGGGAAAGAAGGCAGGAATTTCTCTCATTTTGGGGCAAAAAGGCAGAAATTTCTTTTATTTTGGTACAAAATTGCAGAAATTTTCTTTATTTTGTGGCAAAAATGCAGAAATTCCCCTTATTTTGTGGCAAAAAGGGAAAAATTTCCCTTATTTTGGGGCAAAATTGCAGAAATTTCACTTATTTCAAGGCAAAATTCAAAAATTCCTTTTATTTTGGGGCAAAAAGACAGAAATTCCGTTTATTTTTGGGTAAAAAGGCAGAAATTTCAATTATTTTGAGGTAAAAAGGCAGAAATTACTCTTATTTTGGGGCTAAAATGAAGAAATTTCCCTTTTTTGTGGCAAAATTGCAGAAATTTTTCTTATTTTGGGCAAAATTGCAGAAATTTCACTTATTTCAGGGAAAGAAGGCAGGAATTTCTCTCATTTTGGGGCAAAAAGGCAGAAATTTCTTTTATTTTGGTACAAAATTGCAGAAATTTTCTTTATTTTGGGGCAAAAATGGAGAAATTCCCCTTATTTTGTGGCAAAAAGGCAGAAATTTCCCTTATTTTGGGGCAAAATTGCAGAAATTCCCTTTATTTTGGTGCAATAAGGCAGAAATTCCCCATATTTTGAAGCAAAATTGCACAAATTCCCCTAATTTTGAGGGAAAATGCAGAAATTCACATTATTTTGGGAAAAAGAAAGAAATTCTCCTTATTTCACGGCAAAAAGTCAGAAATTCCCCTTATTTTGGGGCAAAATTGCAGACATTTTTCTTATTTTGTGGCAAAATTGCAGAAATTTTTCTTATTTTGGGCAAAATTGCAGAAATTTCACTTATTTCAGGGAAAGAAGGCAGGAATTTCTCTTATTTTGGGGCAAAAAGGCAGAAATTTCTTTTATTTAGGTACAAAATTGCAGAAATTTTCTTTATTTTGAGGCAAAAATGCAGAAATTCCCCATATTTTGGGGCAGAAAGGCAGAGATTCCTCTTATTATGAGGTAAAAAGGCTGAAATTCCTACTATTTTGGGGCAAAAACACAGAAATTCCCCTTATTTTGTGGCAAAAAGGCAGAAATTTCCTTTATTTTTGGGCAAAATTGCAGAAATTTCCCTTATTTTCGGGCAAAATTTTAGAAATTTCTTTTATTTTGGTACAGAATTGCAGAAATTTTTCTTATTTTGTGGCAAAAAGGCAGAAATTCCCCTTATTTTGAGGGAAAATGGTGAAATTCCCCATATTTTGGGGCAAAAAGGCAGAAATTCCCTACATTTTGGGGCAAAAAGGCACAAATTTCCCTTATTTTCGGGCAAAATTGCAGAAATTTCATTTATTTCAGGGCAAAAAGTCAGAAATTCCTTTTATTTTAGGGCAAAATGCAGAAATTCCCTTTATTTTGTGGCAAAAAGGCAGAAATTCCTGTTAATTGGGGCAGAAAAGCAGAAACTTTCTTATTTGGGGGCAATAATGCAGAAATTCCCCATATTTTGTGGCAAAAAGGCATAAATTCCCCTTATTTTGAGGTAAAAAGGATGAAATTCCCCTTATTTTAGGGCAAAAAGGCAAAAATTTCCTTTACTTTGTGACAAAATGGCAGAAATTCTTGTTAATTGGGGCAGAAAAGCAGAAATTTTCCTTATTTGAAGGCAATAAGGCAGTAATTCCCCATATTTTGTGGCAAAAAGGCAGAAATTCCCCTCATTTGGAGGTAAAATGCTGAAATTCCCCTTATTTTGGGCAAAAAGGAAGAAATTCCCCTTATTTTTGGACAAAATTGCAGAAATTTCACTTATTTCAGGGCAAAAAGTCAGAAATTTGCCTTATTTTGGGGCAAAAAGAAGATATTCCCCTAATTTTGGGGCCAAAAATAGAAATTCCCCTTATTTTGGGGTAAAATTGCAGAAATTTCAAATATTTCAGGGCAAAAAGGCAGAAATTCCACTTAATTTCGGGCAATAAGGCAGAAATTTTCTGTATTTTGGAGCAAAATCTCAGAAATTCCCCTTATATTGGTGCAAAAATGCAGAAATTCCCTTTATTTTGGTGCAATAAGGCAGAAATTCCCCGTATTTTGAAGCAAAATTGCACTAATTCCCCTAATTTTGAGGGAAAATGCAGAAATTCACATTATTTTGAGGCAAAAAGTCAGAAATTCTCCTTGTTTCACGGCAAAAAGTCAGAAATTCCCCTTATTTTGGGGCAAAATTGCATAAATTTCCCTTATTTTGTGGCAAAATTGCAGAAATTTTTCTTATTTTGGGCAAAATTGCAGAAATTTCACTTATTTCAGGGAAAGAAGGTAGGAATTTCTCTTATTTTGGGGCAAAAAGGCAGAAATTTCTTTTATTTTGATACAAAATTGCAAAAATTTTCTTTATTTTGAGGCAAAAATGCAGAAATTCCCCATATTTTGGGGCAAAAAAGCAGAGATTCCCCTTATTATGAGGTAAAAAGGCTGAAATTCCTTTTATTTTGGGGCAAAAAGACAGAAATCCCCCTTATTTTGTGGCAAAAAGGCAGAAATTTCCCTTATTTTGGGGCAAAATTGCAGAAATTTCCCTTATTTTGGGGCAAAATTTTAGAAATTTCTTTTATTTTGGTACAGAATTGCAGAAATTTTTCTTCTTTTGTGACAAAAAGGCAGAAATTCCCCATATTTTGGTGCAAAATGCTGAAATTCCCCTTATTTTGAGGTAAAATGCTTAAATTCCCCATATTTTGGAACAAAAATGCAGAAATTCCCTACATTTTGAGGCAAAAAAGCACAAATTTCCCTTATTTTCAGGCAAAATTGCAGAAATTTCATTTATTTCAGGGCAAAAAGTCAGAAATTCCTTTTATTTTGGGGCAAAAAGCAGAAATTTCTTTTATTTTGGTACAAAGTTGAAGAAATTTTTCTTATTTTGGAACAAAAAGGCAGAAATTCCCCATATTTTGGGGCAAAAGGCAGAAATTCCCCTTATTTTGAGGTAAAAAGGCTGAAATGCCCCTTGTTTTGGGGCAAAAAGGCAGAAATTCACTTTATTTTCTGGCAAAAAGGCAGAAATTCCTGTTAATTGGGGCAGAAAAGCAGAAACTTTCCTTATTTGGGGGCAATAATGCAGAAATTCCCCATATTTTGTGGCAAATAGGCATAAATTCCCCTTATTTTGAGGTAAAAAGGATGAAATTCCCCTTATTTTAGGGCAAAAAGGCAAAAATTTCCTTTACTTTGTGGCAAAATGGCAGAAATTCTTGTTAATTGGGGCAGAAAAGCAGAAATTTTCCTTATTTGAAGGCAATAAGGCAGTAATTCCCCATATTTTGTGGCAAAAAGGCAGAAATTCCCCTCATTTGGAGGTAAAATGCTGAAATTCCCCTTATTTTGGGCAAAAAGGAAGAAATTCGCTTATTTTTGGACAAAATTGCAGAAATTTCACTTATTTCAAGGCAAAAAGTCAGAAATTTGCCTTATTTTGGGGCAAAAAGAAGATATTCCCCTAATTTTGGGGCCAAAAATAGAAATTCCCCTTATTTTGGGGTAAAATTGCAGAAATTTCAAATATTTCAGGGCAAAAAGGCAGAAATTCCACTTAATTTCGGGCAATAAGGCAGAAATTTTCTGTATTTTGGAGCAAAATCTCAGAAATTCCACTTATATTGGTGCAAAAATGCAGAAATTCCCTTTATTTTGGTGCAATAAGGCAGAAATTCCCCGTATTTTGAAGCAAAATTGCACTAATTCCCCTAATTTTGAGGGAAAATGCAGAAATTCACATTATTTTGGGGCAAAAAGACAGAAATTCTCCTTATTTCACGGTAAAAAGTCAGAAATTCCCCTTATTTTGGGGCAAAATTGCAAAAATTTCCCTTATTTTGTGGCAAAATTGCAGAAATTTTTCTTATTTTGGGCAAAATTGCAGAAATTTCACTTATTTCAGGGAAAGAAGGCAGGAATTTCTCTTATTTTGGGGCAAAAAGGCAGAAATTTCTTTTATTTTGGTACAAAATTGCAAAAATTTTCTTTATTTTGAGGCAAAAATGCAGAAATTCCCCATATTTGGGGGCAAAAAAGCAGAGATTCCCCTTATTATGAGGTAAAAAGGCTGAAATTCCTTTTATTTTGGGGCAAAAAGAAAGAAATCCCCCTTATTTTATGGAAAAAAGGAAGAAATTTCCCTTATTTTGGGGCAAAATTGCAGAAATTTCCCTTATTTTGGGGCAAAATTTTAGAAATTTCTTTTATTTTGGTACAGAATTGCAGAAATTTTTCTTTTTTTGTGGCAAAAAGGCAGAAATTCCCCATATTTTGGTGCAAAAGGCTGAAATTCCTATTATTTTGAGGTAAAATGCTTAAATTCCCCATATTTTGGAACAAAAATGCAGAAATTCCCTACATTTTGAGGCAAAAAGGCACAAATTTCCCTTATTTTCAGGCAAAATTGCAGAAATTTCATTTATTTCAGGGCAAAAAGTCAGAAATTCCTTTTATTTTGGGGCAAAAAGCAGAAATTTCTTTTATTTTGGTACAAAGTTGAAGAAATTTTTCTTATTTTGGAACAAAAAGGCAGAAATTCCCCATATTTTGGGGCAAAAGAAAGAAATTCCCCTTATTTTGAGGTAAAAAGGCTGAAATGCCCCTTGTTTTGGGGCAAAAAGGCAGAAATTCCCTTTATTTTCTGGCAAAAAGGCAGAAATTCCCATTTATTGGGGCAGAAAAGCAGAAATTTTCCTTATTTTGGGGCAATAATGCAGAGATTCCCCATATTTTGTGGCAAAAAGTCAGAAATTCCCGTTATTTGAAGGTAAAATGCTGAAATTCCCCTTATTTTGGGCAAAAGGCAGAAATTCCCATTATTTTGGGGCAAAATTGCAGAAATTTCACTTATTTTAGGGCAAAAAGTCAGAAATTTGCCTTATTTTGGGGCAAAAAGCAGAAATTCCCCTAATTTTGGGGCCAAAAACAGAAATTCCGCTTATTTTGGGGTAAAATTGCAGAAATTTCAAATATTTCAGTGCAAAAAGGCAGAATTTCCGCTTCATTTTTGACAATAAGGCACAAATTTTTCGTATTTTGGAGCAAAATCTCAGAAATTCCCCTTATAATGGTGCAAAAATGCAGAAATTCCCTTTATTTTGGTGTAATAAGGCAGAAATTCCCCGTGTTTTGAAGCAAAATTGCAAATTCATCTAATTTTGAGAGAAAATGCAGAAATTCAAATTATTTTGGGGCAAAAAGACAGAAATTCTCCTTATTTCAGGGCATAACGTCAGAAATTCCCCTTATTTTGGGGCAAAATTGCAGAAATTTTTCTTATTTTGGGCAAAATTGCAGAAATTTCACTTATTTAAGGGAAAGAAGGCAGGAATTTCTCTTATTTTGGGGCACTAGAGCAGAAATTTCTTTTATTTTGGTACAAAATTGAAGATATTTTCTTTATTTTGGGGCAAAAATGAAGAAATTCCCCTTATTTTGTGGCAAAAAGGCAGAAATTTCCCTTATTTTGGGGCAATATTGCAGAAATTTCACTTATTTCAAGGCAAAATTCAAAAATTCCTTTTATTTTGGGGCAAAAAAACAAAAATTCCGTTTATTTTTGGGTAAAAAGGCACGAATTTCACTTATTTTAAGGTAAAAAGGCAGAAATTACTCTTACTTTGGGGCTAAAATGAAGAAATTTCCCTTTTTTGTGGAAAAATTGCAGAAATTTTTCTTATTTTGGGCAAAATTGCAGAAATTTCACTTATTTCAGGGAAAGAAGGCAGGAATTTCTCTCATTTTGGGGCAAAAAGGCAGAAATTTCTTTTATTTTGGTACAAAATTGCAGAGATTTTTTTATTTTGGGGCAAAAATGAAGAAATTCCCCCTTATTTTGTGGCAAAAAGGCAGAAATTTCCCTTATTTTGGGGCAAAATTGCAGAAATTCCCCATATTTTTGGGCAATAAGGCAGAAATTCCCCGTATTTTGAAGCAAAATTGCACAAATTCCCCTAATTTTGAGGGAAAATGCAGAAATTCACATTATTTTTGGGCAAAAAGACAGAAATTCTCCTTATTTCACGGCAAAAAGTAAGAAATTCCCCTTATTTTTGGGCAAAATTGCAGAAATTTCCTTTATTTTGTGGCAAAATTGCAGAAATTTTTCTTATTTTGGGCAAAATTGCAGTAATTTCACTTATTTCATCGAAAGAAGGCAGGAATTTCTCTTATTTTGGGGCAAATAGGCAGAAATTTCTTTTATTTTGGTACAAAATTGCAGAAATTTTTTTTATTTTGGGGCAAAAATGCAAAAATTCCCCTTATTTTGTGGCAAAAAGACAGAAATTTCCCTTATTTTGAGGCAAAATTGCAGAAATTCCTTTTATTTTGGTGCAATAAGGCAGAAATTCCCAATATTTTGAAGCAAAATTGCACAAATTCCCCTAATTTTGAGGGAAAATGCAGAAGTTCACATTATTTTGGGGCAAAAAGGCAGAAATTCTCCTTATTTCACGGCAAAAAGTCAGAAATTCCCATTATTTTGGGCAAAGTTGCAGAAATTTCCCTTATTTTGTGGCAAAATTGCAGAAATTTTTCTTATTTTGGGCAAAATTGCAGAAATTTCACTTATTTCAGGGAAAGAAGGCAGGAATTTCTCTTATTTTGAGGCAAAAAGGCAGAAATTTCTTTTATTTTGGTACAAAATTGCAGAAATTTTCTTTATTTTTAGGCAAAAATGCAGAAATTCCCCATATTTTGGGTCATAAAGGCAGAGATTCCCCTTATTATGAGGTAAAAAGGCTTAAATTCCTTTTATTTTGGGGCAAAAAGACAGAAATTCCCCTTATTTTGTGGCAAAAAGGCAGAAATTTCCCTTATTTTGGGGCAAAATTGCAGAAACTTTCTTTATTTTGGGGCAAAATTGCAGAAATTTTTCTTATTTTGGGCAAAATTGCAGAAATTTCACTTATTTCAGGGAAAGAAGGCAGGAATTTCTCTTATTTTGGGGCAAAAAGGCAGAAATTTCTTATATTTTGGTACAAAATTGCAGAAATTTTCTATATTTTGGGACAAAAATGCAGAAATTCCCCTTATTTTGTGGCAAAATGGCAGAAATTTCCCTTATTTTGGGGCAAAATTGCAGAAATTTTCCTTATTTTGTGGCAAAATTGCAAAAATTTTTCTTATTTTGGGCAAAATTGCAGAAATTTCACTTATTTCAGGGAAAGAAGGCAGGAATTTCTTTTATTTTGGGGCAAAAAGGCAGAAATTTCTTATATTTTGGTACAAAATTGCAGAAATTTTCTATATTTTGGGACAAAAATGCAGAAATTCCCCTTATTCTGTGGCAAAAAGGCAGAAATTTCCCCTTATTTTGGGGCAAAATTGCAGAAATTTCACTTATTTCAAGGCAAAATTCCAAAAGTCCTTTTGTTTTGGGGCAAAAAGACAGAAATTCAGTTTATTTTTGGGTTAAAAAGCAGAAATTTCACTTAATTTGAGGTAAAAAGGCAGAAATTACTTTTATTTTGGGGCTAAAATGAAGAAATTTCCCTTTTTTGTGGCAAAAGGTATACATTCCCCTTATTTTCAGGCAAAAAAGCAGAAATTCCCCGTATTTTAAAGCAAAATTGCAGAAATTCCCCTAATTGTGAGGCAAAACGGCAGAAATTCCCTATATGTTGGGGCAAAAAGACAGAAATTCTCCTTATTTTGTGGCAAAACTCAGAAATTCCACTTATTTTGGGGCAAAATTCCAGAAATTTCCCTTATTTTAGGGCAAAAAAGCAGAAATTCCTAATATATTGTGGAAAAAATGCAGAAATTCCCCTTATTTTGAGGTAAAAAGGCTGAAATTCCTCTTATTTGGGGGCAAAAAGGAAGAATTTTTCTTTATTTTGGGGCAAAGTTGCACAAATTTCACTTATTTCAGGGTAATGTCAGAAATTTTCCTTATTTTGGGGCAAAAAAAAACAGAAATTTCTTTTGTTTTGGGGTAAAAAAGACAGAAATTCCACTTATTTAGAGGCAAAAGGCAGAAGTTCCTCTTAATTTTGCGCAAAAATGAAGAAATTTTCCTTTTTTATGGCAAAAAAATATGCATTCCCCTTATTTTCAGGCAAAAAGGCAGAAATTCCCCTTATTTTGAAGCAAAATTGCAGAAATTCCCCTAATTTTGTGGTAAAAGTCAGACATTCCCTTTATTTTGGGGCAAAAATCAGAAATTCCCCTTATTTTGGGGAAAAATTCCAGAAATTTCCTTTAATTTGGGGCAAAATTGCAGAAATTTACCTTATTTTGGTGCAAAATTGCAGAAATTTCTGATATTTGGGGCAAAATTGCAGAAATTTCACTTATTTTCAGGTAAAAAGGCTGAAATTTCCTTTATTTTTGGGCAAAAAGTGAGAAATTCCCCTTATTTTGGGGCAAAATTGCAGAAATATTTCTTATTTTGGGGCAAAAAGGCAGAAACTCCTTATATTTTGGGGCAAAAAGGAAGAAATTCCCCTTATTTTGGGATAAATTTGCAGAAATTTCCTTTATTTGGAAGCAAAAAGGCAGAAAATCCTTTTAATTTCGGGCAAAAAGGCAGAAATTCCCCGTATTTTGGAGCAAAATTGCAGAATTTCCCCTAATATCGGGGCAAAAATGCAGAAATTCCCTTTATTTGGGGCAAAAGCAGAAGTTCCCCTTATTTTTGGGAAAAAAGTCAGAAATTTCTTGTATTTTGAAGCAAAATTGCAGAAACTCCCCTAATTTTGGGGCAAAAAGGCAGAAATTCCCTTTATTTTCGGGCAAAAATACAGAAATTCTCCTTATTTCGCGGCAAAAAGTCAGAAATTCCCCTTATTTTGGGGCAAAATTGAAGAACTTTCCCTTATTTTGGGGCAAAATTGCAGAAATTTCCCTTATTTTGGGGCAAAATTTTAGAAATTTCTTTTATTTTGGTACATAATTGCAGAAATTTTTCTTATATTGTGGCAAAAAGGCTAAAATTCCCCATATTTTGGTGCAAAAATGCTGAAATTCCCCTTATATTGAGGTAAAATGCTGAAATTCTCCTTATTTTAGGGCAAAAAGGCCGAAATTTCCCTCATTTTCGGGCAAAAAGGAACAAATTTTCCTTATATTCGGGCAAAATTGCAGAAATTTCATTTATTTCAGGGCAAAAAGTCAGAAATTCCATTTATTTTGGGACAAAAAACAGAAATTTCTTTTATTTTGGTACAAAGTTGAAGAAATTTTTCTTATTTTGGAACAAAAAGGCAGAAATTCATCATATTTTGGGGTAAAAGGCAGAAATTCCCCTTATTTTGAGGTAAAAAGGATGAAATTCCTCTTATTTTAGGGCAAAAAGGCAAAAATTTCCTTTACTTTGTGGCAAAAAGGCAGAAATTCTTGTTAATTGGGGCAGAAAAGCAGAAATTTTCCTTATTTGAAGGCAATAAGGCAGTAATTCCCAATATTTTGTGGCAAAAAGGCAGAAATTCCCCTCATTTGGAGGTAAAATGCTGAAATTCCCCATATTTTGGGCAAAAAGGCAGAAATTCCCCTTATTTTTGGACAAAATTGCAGAAATTTCACTTATTTCAGGGCAAAAAGTAAGAAATTTGCCTTATTTTGGGGCAAAAAGCAAAAATTCCCCTAATTTTGGGGCCAAAAATTGAAATTCCTTTTATTTTGGGGTAAAATTGCAGAAATTTCAAATATTTCAGGGCAAAAAGGCAGAAATTCCACTTAATTTCGGGCAATAAGGCAGAAATTTTCTGTATTTTGGAGCAAAATCTCAGAAATTCCCCTTATATTGGTGCAAAAATTCAGAAATTCCCTTTATTTTGGTGCAATAAGGCAGAAATTCCCCGTATTTTGAAGCAAAATTGCAATAATTCCCCTAATTTTGAGGGAAAATGGAGAAATTCACATTATTTTGGGGCAAAAAGACAGAAATTCTCCTTATTACAAAGCAAAAAGTCAGAAATTCCCCTTATTTTGGGGCAAAATTGCATAAATTTCCCTTATTTTGTGGCAAAATTGCAGAAATTTTTCTTATTTTGGGCAAAATTGCAGAAATTTCACTTATTTCAGGGAAAGAAGGCAGGAATTTCTCTTATTTGGGGCAAAAAGGCAGAAATTTCTTTTTTTTTGTACAAAATTGCAAAAATTTTCTTTATTTTGAGGCAAAAATGCAGAAATTCCCCATATTTTGAGGCAAAAAGGCAGATATTCCCTTTATTATGAGGTAAAAAGGCTGAAATTCCTTTTATTTTGGGGCAAAAAGACAGAAATTCCCCTTATTTTGTGGCAAAAAGGCAGAAATTTCCCTTATTTTAGGGCAAAATTGCAGAAATTTCCCTTATTTTGTGGCAAAATTGCAGAAATTTTTCTTATTTTGGGCAAAATTGCAGAAATTTCACTTATTTCAGGGAAAGAAGGCAGGAATTTCTCTTATTTTGGGGCAAAAAGGCAGAAATTTCTTATATTTTGGTACAAAATTGCAGAAATTTTCTATATTTTGGGACAAAAATGCAGAAATTCCCCTTATTTTGTGGCAAAAAGGCAGAAATTTCCCTTATTTTGGGGCAAAATTGCAGAAATTTTCTTTATTTTGTGGCAAAATTGCAGAAATTTTTCTTATTTTGGTCAAAATTGCAGAAATTTCACTTATTTCAGGGAAAGAAGGCAGGAATTTCTCTTATTTTGGGGCAAAAAGGCAGAAATTTCTTATATTTTGGTACAAAATTGCAGAAATTTTCTATATTTTGGGACAAAAATGCAGAAATTCCCCTTATATTGTGGCAAAAAGGCAGAAATTTCCCTTATTTTGGGGTAAAATTGCAGAAATTTTTCTTATTTTGTGGCAAAATTGCAGAAATTTTTCTTATTTTGGGCAAAATTGCAGAAATTTCACTTATTTCAGGGAAAGAAGGCAGGAATTTCTCTTATTTTGGGGCAAAAAGGCAGAAATTTCTTATATTTTGGTACAAAATTGCAGAAATTTTCTATGTTTTGGGACAAAATTGCAGAAATTCCCCTTATTTTGTGGCAAAAAGGCAGAAATTTCCCTTATTTTGGGGCAATAATGCAGAAATTTCACTTATTTCAAGGCAAAATTCCAAAAGTCCTTTTGTTTTGGGGCAAAACGACAGAAATTCAGTTTATTTTTGGGTTAAAAAGCAGAAATTTCACTTAATTTGAGGTAAAAAGGCAGAAATTACTCTTATTTTGGGGCTAAAATGAAGAAATTTCCCTTTTTTGTGGCAAAAGGTATACATTCCCCTTATTTTCAGGCAAAAAAGCAGAAATTCCCCGTATTTTGAAGCAAAATTGAAGAAATTCCCCTAATTGTGAGGCAAAACGGCAGAAATTCCCTATATGTTGGGGCAAAAAGACAGAAATTCTCCTTATTTTGTGGCAAAACTCAGAAATTCCACTTATTTTGGGGCAAAATTCCAGAAATTTCCCTTATTTTAGGGCAAAAAAGCAGAAATTCCTAATATATTGTGGCAAAAATGCAGAAATTCCCCTTATTTTGAGGTAAAAAGGCTGAAATTCCTCTTATTTGGGGGCAAAAAGGAAGAATTTTTCTTTATTTTGGGGCAAAGTTGCAGAAATTTCACTTATTTCAGGGTAATAAGTCAGAAATTTTCCTTATTTTGGGGCAAAAAAAACAGAAATTTCTTTTGTTTTGGGGTAAAAAAGACAGAAATTCCACTTATTTAGAGGCAAAAGGCAGAAGTTCCTTTTAATTTTGCGCAAAATTGAAGAAATTTTCCTATTTTATGGCAAAAAAAATATGCATTCCCCTTATTTTCGGGCAAAAAGGCAGAAATTCCCCTTATTTTGAAACAAAATTGCAGAAATTCCCCTAATTTTGGGGTAAAAGTCAGACATTCCCTTGATTTTGGGGCAAAAATCAGAAATTCCCCTTATTTTGGAAAAAAATTCCAGAAATTTCCTTTAATTTGGGACAAAATTGCAGAAATTTACCTTATTTTGGTGCAAAATTGCAGAAATTTCTGATATTTGGGGCAAAATTGCAGAAATTTCACTTATTTTCAGGTAAAAAGACTGAAATTTCCTTTATTTTTGGGCAAAAAGTGAGAAATTCCCCTTATTTTGGGGCAAAATTGCAGAAATATTTCTTATTTTGGGGCAAAAAGGCAGAAACTCCTTATATTTTGGGGCAAAAAGGAAGAATTCCCCTTATTTTGGGATAAATTTGCAGAAATTTCCCTTATTTGGAAGCAAAAAGGCAGAAAATCCTTTTAATTTCGGGCAAAAAGGTAGAAATTCCCCGTATTTTGGAGCAAAATTGCAGAATTTCCCCTAATATCGGGGCAAAAATGCAGAAATTCCCTTTATTTGGGGCAAAAGCAGAAGTTCCCCTTATTTTCGGGAAAAAAGGCAGAAATTCCTTGTATTTTGAAGCAAAATTGCAGAAACTCCCCTAATTTTGGGGCAAAAAGGCAGAAATTCCCTTTATTTTGGGGCAAAAATACAGAAATTCTCCTTATTTCGCGGCAAAAAGTCAGAAATTCCCCTTATTTTGGGGCAAAATTGAAGAACTTTCCCTTATTTTGGGGCAAAATTGCAGAAATTTCCCTTATTTTGGGGCAAAATTTTAGAAATTTCTTTTATTTTGGTACATAATTGCAGAAATTTTTCTTATATTGTGGCAAAAAGGCTAAAATTCCCCATATTTTGGTGCAAAAATGCTGAAATTCCCCTTATTTTGAGGTAAAATGCTGAAATTCCCCTTATTTTGGGGCAAAAAGGCCGAAATTTCCCTCATTTTGGGGCAAAAAGGCACAAATTTTCCTTATATTCGGGCAAAATTGCAGAAATTTCATTTATTTCAGCGCAAAAAGTCAGAAATTCCATTTATTTTGGGACAAAAAACAGAAATTTCTTTTATTTTGGTACAATGTTGAAGAAATTTTTCTTATTTTGGAACAAAGAGGCAGAAATTCATCATATTTTGGGGTAAAAGGCAGAAATTCCCCTTATTTTGAGGTAAAAAGAATGAAATTCCTCTTATTTTAGGGCAAAAAGGCAAAAATTTCCTTTACTTTGTGTCAAAAAGGCAGAAATTCTGGTTAATTGGGGCAGAAAAGCAGAAATTTTCCTTATTTGAAGGCAATGAGGCAGTAATTCCCCATATTTTGTGGCAAAAAGGCAGAAATTCCCCTCATTTGGAGGTAAAATGCTGAAATTCCCCTTATTTTGGGCAAAAAGGCAGAAATTCCTCTTATTTTTGGACAAAATTGCAGAAATTTCACATGTTTCAGGGCAAAAAGTAAGAAATTTGCCTTATTTTGGGGCATAAAGCAAAAATTCCCCTAATTTTAGGGCCAAAAATTGAAATTCCCCTTATGTTGGGGTAAAATTGCAGAAATTTCAAATATTTCAGGGCAAAAAGGCAGAAATTCCACTTAATTTCGGGCAATAAGGCTGAAATTTTCTGTATTTTGGAGCAAAATCTCAGAAATTCCCCTTATATTGGTGCAAAAATTCAGAAATTCCCTTTATTTTGGTGCAATAAGGCAGAAATTCCCCGTATTTTGAAGCAAAATTGCACTAATTCCCCTAATTTTGTGGGAAAATGCAGAAATTCACATTATTTTGGGGCAAAAAGACAGAAATTCTCCTTATTACACAGCAAAAATCAGAAATTCCCTTTATTTTGGGGCAAAATTGCATAAATTTCCCTTATTTTGTGGCAAAATTGCAGAAATTTTTCTTATTTTGGGCAAAATTGCAGAAATTTCACTTATTTCAGGGAAAGAAGGCAGGAATTTCTCTTATTTGGGGCAAAAAGGCAGAAATTTCTTTTATTTTGGTACAAAATTGCAAAAATTTTCTTTATTTTGAGGCAAAAATGCAGAAATTCCCCATATTTTGGGGCAAAAAGGCAGATATTCCCTTTATTATGAGGTAAAAAGGCTGAAATTTTTTTTATTTTGGGGCAAAAAGACAGAAATCCCCTTATTTTGTGGCAAAAAGGCAGAAATTTCCCTTATTTTCGGCAAAATTGCAGAAATTTTTCTTATTTTGGGGCAAAATTTTAGAAATTTCTTTTCTTTTGGTACAGAATTGCAGAAATTTTTCTTTGTTTCTGGCAAAAAGGCAGAAATTCCCCATATTTTGGTGCAAAATGCTGAAATTCCCCTTATTTTGAGGTAAAATTCTTAAATTCCCCATATTTTGGAACAAAAATGCAGAAATTCCCTACATTTTGAGGCAAAAAGGCACAAATTTCCCTTATTTTCAGGCAAAATTGCAGAAATTTCATATATTTCAGGGCAAAGAGTCAGAAATTCCTTTTATTTTGGGTCAAAAAGCAGAAATTTCTTTTATTTTGTTACAAAGTTGAAGAAATTTTTCTTATTTTGGAACAAAAAGGCAGAAATTCCCCATATTTTGGGGCAAAAGACAGAAATTCCCCTTATTTTGAGGTAAAAAGGCTGAAATTCCCCTTGTTTTGGGGCAAAAAGGCAGAAATTCCCTTTATTTTCTGGCAAAAAGGCAGAAATTCCCATTAGTTGGGGCAGAAAAGCAGAAACTTTTCTTATTTGGTGCAATAATGCAGAGATTCCCCATATTTTGTGGCAAAAAGGCAGAAATTCCCCTTATTTGGAGGTAAAATGCTGAAATTCCCCTTATTTGAGGCAATAGGCAGAAATTTTCCTTATTTTGGGGCAAAATTGCAGAAATTTCACTTATTTTAGGGCAAAAAGTCAGAAATTTCCCTTATTTTGGGGCAAAAAGCAGAAATTCCCCTAATTTTGGGGCCAAAAACAGAAATTCCCCTTATTTTGGGTAAAATTGCAGAAATTTCAAATATTTCAGTGCAAAAAGGCAGAAATTCCACTTAATTTTAAACAATAAGGCACAAATTTTCCGTATTTTGGAGCAAAATCTCAGAAATTCCTCTTATAATGATGCAAAAATACAGAAATTCTTTTTATTTTGGTGTAAAAAGGCAGAAATTCCCCGTGTTTTGAAGCAAAATTGCAAATTCATCTAATTTTGAGGGAAAATACAGAAATTCAAATTATTTTGGGGCAAAAAGACAGAAATTCTCCTTATTTCAGGGCATAACTTCAGAAATTCCCCTTATTTTGGGGCAAAATTGCAGAAATTTTCCTTATTTTGTGGCAAAATTGCAGAAATTTTTCTTATTTTGGGCAAAATTGCAGAAATTTCACTTATTTCAGGGAAAGAAGTCAGGAATTTCTCTTATTTTGGGGCAAAAGGGCAGAAATTTCTTTTATTTTGGTACACAATTGCAGAAATTTTCTTTATTTTGGGGCAAAAATGAAGAAATTCCTCTTATTTTGTGGCAAAAAAACAGAAATTTCCCTTATTTTGGGGCAAAATTGCAGAAATTTCACTTATTTCAAGGCAAAATTCAAAAATTCCTTTTATTTTGGGGCAAAAAGACAGAAATTCCGTTTATTTTTGGGTAAAAAGGCAGAAATTTCACTTATTTTGAGGTAAAAAGGCAGAAATTACTCTTATTTTTGGGCTAAAATGAAGAAATTTCCCTTTTTTGTGGCAAAATTGCAGAAATTTTTCTTATTTTGGGCAAAATTGCAGAAATTTCAGTTATTTCAGGGAAAGAAGGCAGGAATTTCTCTTATTTTGGGGCAAAAAGGCAGAAATTTCTTTTATTTTGGTACAAAATTGCAGAAATTTTCTTTATTTTGGGGCAAAAATGCAGAAATTCCTCTTATTTTGTGGCAAAAAGGCAGAAATTTCCCTTATTTTGGGGCAAAATTGCAGAAATTTTCTTTATTTTGGTGCAATAAGGCAGAAATTCCCCATATTTTGAAAGAAAATTGCACAAATTCCCCTAATTTTGAGGGAAAATGCAGAAATTCACATTATTTTGGGGCATAAAGACAGAAATTCTCCTTATTTCAGGGCATAACGTAAGAAATTCCGCTTATTTTGGGGCAAAATTGCAGAAATTTCCCTTATTTTGTGGCAAAATTGCCAAATTTTTTATTTTGGGCAAAATTGCAGAAATTTCACTTATTTCAGGGAAAGAAGGCAGGAATTTCTCTTATTTTGGGGCAAAAATGCAGAATTTTTTTTTATTTGGTACAAAATTGCAGAAATTTTCTTTATTTTGAGGCAAAAATGCAGAAATTCCCAATATTTTGGGTCAAAAAGGCAGAGATTCCCCCTATTATGAGGTAAAAAGGCTGAAATTCCTTTAATTTTGGGGCATAAAGACAGAAATTCCCCTTATTTTGTGGCATAAAGGCAGAAATTTCCCTTATTTTGGGGCAAAATTCCAGAAATTTCCTTTATTTTCTGGCAAAATTTTAGAAATTTCTTTTATTTTGTTATAGAATTGCAGAAATTTTTCTTATTTTGTGGCAAAAAGGCAGAAATTCCCCATATTTTGGTGCAAAAAGGCTGAAATTCTTCTTATTTTGAGGTAAAATGCTGAAATTCCCCATAATTTGGGGCAAAAAGGCAAAAATTCCCATTATTTTGTGGCAAAAAGGCAGAAATTCCCATTAGATGGGGCAGAAAAGCAGAAACTTTCCTTATTTGGGGGCAATAATGCAGAAATTCCCCATATTTTGTGGCAAAAAGGCAGAAATTCCCCTTATTTTGGGGCAAAATTGCAGAAATTTCACTTATTTTAGGGCAAAAAGTCAGAAATTTGCCTTATTTTGGGGCAAAAAGCAGAAATTCCCCAAATTTGGTGCCAAAAACAGAAATTCCCCTTATTTTGGGGTATAATTGCAGAAATTTCAAATATTTCAGTGCAAAAAGGCAGAAATTCCACTTAATTTTAGGCAATAAGGCACAAATTTTCCGTATTTAAAGCAAAATCTCAGAAATTCTCCTTATAATTGTGCAAAAAAGAAATTGCCTTTATTTTGGTGTAATAAGGCAGAAATTTCCCATGTTTTGAAGCAAAATTGCACAAATTCATCTAATTTTGAGGGAAAATGCAGAAATTCAAATTATTTTGGGGCAAAAAGACAGAAATTTTCCTTATTTCAGGGCATAACGTCAGAAATTCCCCTTGTTTTGGGTCAAAATTGCAGAAATTTCCCTTATTTTGTGGCAAAATTGCAGAAATTTTTCTTATTTTGGGCAAAATTGCAGAAATTTCACTTATTTCAAGGCAAAATTCAAAAATTCCTTTTATTTTGGGGCAAAAAGACAGAAATTCCGTTTATTTTTGGGTAAAATGCAGAAATTTCACTTATTTTGAGGTAAAAAGGCAGAAATTACTCTTATTTTGGGGCTAAAATGAAGAAATTTCTCTTTTTTGTGGCAAAATGGCAGAAATTTTTCTTATTTTGGGCAAAATTGCAGAAATTTCACTTATTTCAGGGAAAGAAGGCAGGAATTTCTCTCATTTTGGGGCAAAAAGGCAGAAATTTCTTTTATTTTGGTACAAAATTGCAGAAATTTTCTTTATTTCGTGGCAAAAATGCAGAAATTCCCCTTATTTTGTGGGAAAAAGGGAAAAATTTCCCTTATTTTGGGGCAAAATTGCAGAAATTTCACTTATTTCAAGGCAAAATTCAAAAATTCCTTTTATTTTGGGGCAAAAAGACAGAAATTCCGTTTATTTTTGGGTAAAAAGGCAGAAATTTCACTTATTTTGAGGTAAAAAGGCAGAAATTACTCTTATTTTGGGGCTAAAATGAAGAAATTTCTCTTTTTTGTGGCAAAATTGCAGAAATTTTTCTTATTTTGGGCAAAATTGCAGAAATTTCACTTATTTCAGGGAAAGAAGGCAGGAATTTCTCTCATTTTGGGGCAAAAAGGCAGAAATTTCTTTTATTTTGGTACAAAATTGCAGAAATTTTCTTTATTTTGTGGCAAAAATGCAGAAATTCCCCTTATTTTGTGGCAAAAAGGGAAAAATTTCCCTTATTTTGGGGCAAAATTGCAGAAATTTCACTTATTTCAAGGCAAAATTCAAAAATTCCTTTTATTTTGGGGCAAAAAGACAGAAATTCCGTTTATTTTTGGGTAAAAAGGCAGAAATTTCAATTATTTTGAGGTAAAAAGGCAGAAATTACTCTTATTTTGGGGCTAAAATGAAGAAATTTCCCTTTTTTGTGGCAAAATTGCAGAAATTTTTCTTATTTTGGGCAAAATTGCAGAAATTTCACTTATTTCAGGGAAAGAAGGCAGGAATTTCTCTCATTTTGGGGCAAAAAGGCAGAAATTTCTTTTATTTTGGTACAAAATTGCAGAAATTTTCTTTATTTTGGGGCAAAAATGGAGAAATTCCCCTTATTTTGTGGCAAAAAGGCAGAAATTTCCCTTATTTGGGGGCAAAATTGCAGAAATTCCCTTTATTTTGGTGCAATAAGGCAGAAATTCCCCATATTTTGAAGCAAAATTGCACAAATTCCCCTAATTTTGAGGGAAAATGCAGAAATTCACATTATTTTGGGAAAAAGAAAGAAATTCTCCTTATTTCACGGCAAAAAGTCAGAAATTCCCCTTATTTTGGGGCAAAATTGCAGACATTTTTCTTATTTTGTGGCAAAATTGCAGAAATTTTTCTTATTTTGGGCAAAATTGCAGAAATTTCACTTATTTCAGGGAAAGAAGGCAGGAATTTCTCTTATTTTGGGGCAAAAAGGCAGAAATTTCTTTTATTTAGGTACAAAATTGCAGAAATTTTCTTTATTTTGAGGCAAAAATGCAGAAATTCCCCATATTTTGGGGCAGAAAGGCAGAGATTCCTCTTATTATGAGGTAAAAAGGCTGAAATTCCTAATATTTTGGGGCAAAAACACAGAAATTCCCCTTATTTTGTGGCAAAAAGGCAGAAATTTCCTTTATTTTTGGGCAAAATTGCAGAAATTTCCCTTATTTTCGGGCAAAATTTTAGAAATTTCTTTTGTTTTGGTACAGAATTGCAGAAATTTTTCTTATTTTGTGGCAAAAAGGCAGAAATTCCCCTTATTTTGAAGGAAAATGGTGAAATTCCCCATATTTTGGGGCAAAAAGGCAGAAATTCCCTACATTTTGGGGCAAAAAGGCACAAATTTCCCTTATTTTCGGGCAAAATTGCAGAAATTTCATTTATTTCAGGGCAAAAAGTCAGAAATTCCTTTTATTTTAGGGCAAAATGCAGAAATTCCCTTTATTTTGTGGCAAAAAGGCAGAAATTCCTGTTAATTGGGGCAGAAAAGCAGAAACTTTCTTATTTGGGGGCAATAATGCAGAAATTCCCCATATTTTGTGGCAAAAAGGCATAAATTCCCCTTATTTTGAGGTAAAAAGGATGAAATTCCCCTTATTTTAGGGCAAAAAGGCAAAAATTTCCTTTACTTTGTGACAAAATGGCAGAAATTCTTGTTAATTGGGGCAGAAAAGCAGAAATTTTCCTTATTTGAAGGCAATAAGGCAGTAATTCCCCATATTTTGTGGCAAAAAGGCAGAAATTCCCCTCATTTGGAGGTAAAATGCTGAAATTCCCCTTATTTTGGGCAAAAAGTCAGAAATTCCCCTTATTTTTGGACAAAATTGCAGAAATTTCACTTATTTCAGGGCAAAAAGTCAGAAATTTGCCTTATTTTGGGGCAAAAAGAAGATATTCCCCTAATTTTGGGGCCAAAAATAGAAATTCCCCTTATTTTGGGGTAAAATTGCAGAAATTTCAAATATTTCAGGGCAAAAAGGCAGAAATTCCACTTAATTTCGGGCAATAAGGCAGAAATTTTCTGTATTTTGGAGCAAAATCTCAGAAATTCCCCTTATATTGGTGCAAAAATGCAGAAATTCCCTTTATTTTGGTGCAATAAGGCAGAAATTCCCCGTATTTTGAAGCAAAATTGCACTAATTCCCCTAATTTTGAGGGAAAATGCAGAAATTCACATTATTTTGAGGCAAAAAGTCAGAAATTCTCCTTGTTTCACGGCAAAAAGTCAGAAATTCCCCTTATTTTGGGGCAAAATTGCATAAATTTCCCTTATTTTGTGGCAAAATTGCAGAAATTTTTCTTATTTTGGGCAAAATTGCAGAAATTTCACTTATTTCAGGGAAAGAAGGTAGGAATTTCTCTTATTTTGGGGCAAAAAGGCAGAAATTTCTTTTATTTTGATACAAAATTGCAAAAATTTTCTTTATTTTGAGGCAAAAATGCAGAAATTCCCCATATTTTGGGGCAAAAAAGCAGAGATTCCCCTTATTATGAGGTAAAAAGGCTGAAATTCCTTTTATTTTGGGGCAAAAAGACAGAAATCCCCCTTATTTTGTGGCAAAAAGGCAGAAATTTCCCTTATTTTGGGGCAAAATTGCAGAAATTTCCCTTATTTTGGGGCAAAATTTTAGAAATTTCTTTTATTTTGGTACAGAATTGCAGAAATTTTTCTTCTTTTGTGACAAAAAGGCAGAAATTCCCCATATTTTGGTGCAAAATGCTGAAATTCCCCTTATTTTGAGGTAAAATGCTTAAATTCCCCATATTTTGGAACAAAAATGCAGAAATTCCCTACATTTTGAGGCAAAAAAGCACAAATTTCCCTTATTTTCAGGCAAAATTGCAGAAATTTCATTTATTTCAGGGCAAAAAGTCAGAAATTCCTTTTATTTTGGGGCAAAAAGCAGAAATTTCTTTTATTTTGGTACAAAGTTGAAGAAATTTTTCTTATTTTGGAACAAAAAGGCAGAAATTCCCCATATTTTGGGGCAAAAGGCAGAAATTCCCCTTATTTTGAGGTAAAAAGGCTGAAATGCCCCTTGTTTTGGGGCAAAAAGGCAGAAATTCACTTTATTTTCTGGCAAAAAGGCAGAAATTCCTGTTAATTGGGGCAGAAAAGCAGAAACTTTCCTTATTTGGGGGCAATAATGCAGAAATTCCCCATATTTTGTGGCAAATAGGCATAAATTCCCCTTATTTTGAGGTAAAAAGGATGAAATTCCCCTTATTTTAGGGCAAAAAGGCAAAAATTTCCTTTACTTTGTGGCAAAATGGCAGAAATTCTTGTTAATTGGGGCAGAAAAGCAGAAATTTTCCTTATTTGAAGGCAATAAGGCAGTAATTCCCCATATTTTGTGGCAAAAAGGCAGAAATTCCCCTCATTTGGAGGTAAAATGCTGAAATTCCCCTTATTTTGGGCAAAAAGGAAGAAATTCGCTTATTTTTGGACAAAATTGCAGAAATTTCACTTATTTCAAGGCAAAAAGTCAGAAATTTGCCTTATTTTGGGGCAAAAAGAAGATATTCCCCTAATTTTGCGGCCAAAAATAGAAATTCCCCTTATTTTGGGGTAAAATTGCAGAAATTTCAAATATTTCAGGGCAAAAAGGCAGAAATTCCACTTAATTTCGGGCAATAAGGCAGAAATTTTCTGTATTTTGGAGCAAAATCTCAGAAATTCCACTTATATTGGTGCAAAAATGCAGAAATTCCCTTTATTTTGGTGCAATAAGGCAGAAATTCCCCGTATTTTGAAGCAAAATTGCACTAATTCCCCTAATTTTGAGGGAAAATGCAGAAATTCACATTATTTTGGGGCAAAAAGACAGAAATTCTCCTTATTTCACGGTAAAAAGTCAGAAATTCCCCTTATTTTGGGGCAAAATTGCAAAAATTTCCCTTATTTTGTGGCAAAATTGCAGAAATTTTTCTTATTTTGGGCAAAATTGCAGAAATTTCACTTATTTCAGGGAAAGAAGGCAGGAATTTCTCTTATTTTGGGGCAAAAAGGCAGAAATTTCTTTTATTTTGGTACAAAATTGCAAAAATTTTCTTTATTTTGAGGCAAAAATGCAGAAATTCCCCATATTTGGGGGCAAAAAAGCAGAGATTCCCCTTATTATGAGGTAAAAAGGCTGAAATTCCTTTTATTTTGGGGCAAAAAGAA
The DNA here is from genome assembly GCF_963924665.1 of Micromys minutus. Lineage (NCBI taxonomy): Eukaryota > Metazoa > Chordata > Mammalia > Rodentia > Muridae > Micromys > Micromys minutus. The sequence continues at coordinate 238,048 of NW_027667255.1, read as the reverse complement.
AGAAATCCCCCTTATTTTATGGAAAAAAGGAAGAAATTTCCCTTATTTTGGGGCAAAATTGCAGAAATTTCCCTTATTTTGGGGCAAAATTTTAGAAATTTCTTTTATTTTGGTACAGAATTGCAGAAATTTTTCTTTTTTTGTGGCAAAAAGGCAGAAATTCCCCATATTTTGGTGCAAAAGGCTGAAATTCCTATTATTTTGAGGTAAAATGCTTAAATTCCCCATATTTTGGAACAAAAATGCAGAAATTCCCTACATTTTGAGGCAAAAAGGCACAAATTTCCCTTATTTTCAGGCAAAATTGCAGAAATTTCATTTATTTCAGGGCAAAAAGTCAGAAATTCCTTTTATTTTGGGGCAAAAAGCAGAAATTTCTTTTATTTTGGTACAAAGTTGAAGAAATTTTTCTTATTTTGGAACAAAAAGGCAGAAATTCCCCATATTTTGGGGCAAAAGAAAGAAATTCCCCTTATTTTGAGGTAAAAAGGCTGAAATGCCCCTTGTTTTGGGGCAAAAAGGCAGAAATTCCCTTTATTTTCTGGCAAAAAGGCAGAAATTCCCATTTATTGGGGCAGAAAAGCAGAAATTTTCCTTATTTGGGGGCAATAATGCAGAGATTCCCCATATTTTGTGGCAAAAAGTCAGAAATTCCCGTTATTTGAAGGTAAAATGCTGAAATTCCCCTTATTTTGGGCAAAAGGCAGAAATTCCCATTATTTTGGGGCAAAATTGCAGAAATTTCACTTATTTTAGGGCAAAAAGTCAGAAATTTGCCTTATTTTGGGGCAAAAAGCAGAAATTCCCCTAATTTTGGGGCCAAAAACAGAAATTCCGCTTATTTTGGGGTAAAATTGCAGAAATTTCAAATATTTCAGTGCAAAAAGGCAGAATTTCCGCTTCATTTTTGACAATAAGGCACAAATTTTTCGTATTTTGGAGCAAAATCTCAGAAATTCCCCTTATAATGGTGCAAAAATGCAGAAATTCCCTTTATTTTGGTGTAATAAGGCAGAAATTCCCCGTGTTTTGAAGCAAAATTGCAAATTCATCTAATTTTGAGAGAAAATGCAGAAATTCAAATTATTTTGGGGCAAAAAGACAGAAATTCTCCTTATTTCAGGGCATAACGTCAGAAATTCCCCTTATTTTGGGGCAAAATTGCAGAAATTTTTCTTATTTTGGGCAAAATTGCAGAAATTTCACTTATTTAAGGGAAAGAAGGCAGGAATTTCTCTTATTTTGGGGCACTAGAGCAGAAATTTCTTTTATTTTGGTACAAAATTGAAGATATTTTCTTTATTTTGGGGCAAAAATGAAGAAATTCCCCTTATTTTGTGGCAAAAAGGCAGAAATTTCCCTTATTTTGGGGCAATATTGCAGAAATTTCACTTATTTCAAGGCAAAATTCAAAAATTCCTTTTATTTTGGGGCAAAAAAACAAAAATTCCGTTTATTTTTGGGTAAAAAGGCACGAATTTCACTTATTTTAAGGTAAAAAGGCAGAAATTACTCTTACTTTGGGGCTAAAATGAAGAAATTTCCCTTTTTTGTGGAAAAATTGCAGAAATTTTTCTTATTTTGGGCAAAATTGCAGAAATTTCACTTATTTCAGGGAAAGAAGGCAGGAATTTCTCTCATTTTGGGGCAAAAAGGCAGAAATTTCTTTTATTTTGGTACAAAATTGCAGAGATTTTTTTATTTTGGGGCAAAAATGAAGAAATTCCCCCTTATTTTGTGGCAAAAAGGCAGAAATTTCCCTTATTTTGGGGCAAAATTGCAGAAATTCCCCATATTTTTGGGCAATAAGGCAGAAATTCCCCGTATTTTGAAGCAAAATTGCACAAATTCCCCTAATTTTGAGGGAAAATGCAGAAATTCACATTATTTTTGGGCAAAAAGACAGAAATTCTCCTTATTTCACGGCAAAAAGTAAGAAATTCCCCTTATTTTTGGGCAAAATTGCAGAAATTTCCTTTATTTTGTGGCAAAATTGCAGAAATTTTTCTTATTTTGGGCAAAATTGCAGTAATTTCACTTATTTCATCGAAAGAAGGCAGGAATTTCTCTTATTTTGGGGCAAATAGGCAGAAATTTCTTTTATTTTGGTACAAAATTGCAGAAATTTTTTTTTATTTTGGGGCAAAAATGCAAAAATTCCCCTTATTTTGTGGCAAAAAGACAGAAATTTCCCTTATTTTGAGGCAAAATTGCAGAAATTCCTTTTATTTTGGTGCAATAAGGCAGAAATTCCCAATATTTTGAAGCAAAATTGCACAAATTCCCCTAATTTTGAGGGAAAATGCAGAAGTTCACATTATTTTGGGGCAAAAAGGCAGAAATTCTCCTTATTTCACGGCAAAAAGTCAGAAATTCCCATTATTTTGGGCAAAGTTGCAGAAATTTCCCTTATTTTGTGGCAAAATTGCAGAAATTTTTCTTATTTTGGGCAAAATTGCAGAAATTTCACTTATTTCAGGGAAAGAAGGCAGGAATTTCTCTTATTTTGAGGCAAAAAGGCAGAAATTTCTTTTATTTTGGTACAAAATTGCAGAAATTTTCTTTATTTTTAGGCAAAAATGCAGAAATTCCCCATATTTTGGGTCATAAAGGCAGAGATTCCCCTTATTATGAGGTAAAAAGGCTTAAATTCCTTTTATTTTGGGGCAAAAAGACAGAAATTCCCCTTATTTTGTGGCAAAAAGGCAGAAATTTCCCTTATTTTTGGGCAAAATTGCAGAAACTTTCTTTATTTTGGGGCAAAATTGCAGAAATTTTTCTTATTTTGGGCAAAATTGTAGAAATTTCACTTATTTCAGGGAAAGAAGGCAGGAATTTCTCTTATTTTGGGGCAAAAAGGCAGAAATTTCTTATATTTTGGTACAAAATTGCAGAAATTTTCTATATTTTGGGACAAAAATGCAGAAATTCCCCTTATTTTGTGGCAAAATGGCAGAAATTTCCCTTATTTTGGGGCAAAATTGCAGAAATTTTCCTTATTTTGTGGCAAAATTGCAAAAATTTTTCTTATTTTGGGCAAAATTGCAGAAATTTCACTTATTTCAGGGAAAGAAGGCAGGAATTTCTTTTATTTTGGGGCAAAAAGGCAGAAATTTCTTATATTTTGGTACAAAATTGCAGAAATTTTCTATATTTTGGGACAAAAATGCAGAAATTCCCCTTATTCTGTGGCAAAAAGGCAGAAATTTCCCCTTATTTTGGGGCAAAATTGCAGAAATTTCACTTATTTCAAGGCAAAATTCCAAAAGTCCTTTTGTTTTGGGGCAAAAAGACAGAAATTCAGTTTATTTTTGGGTTAAAAAGCAGAAATTTCACTTAATTTGAGGTAAAAAGGCAGAAATTACTTTTATTTTGGGGCTAAAATGAAGAAATTTCCCTTTTTTGTGGCAAAAGGTATACATTCCCCTTATTTTCAGGCAAAAAAGCAGAAATTCCCCGTATTTTAAAGCAAAATTGCAGAAATTCCCCTAATTGTGAGGCAAAACGGCAGAAATTCCCTATATGTTGGGGCAAAAAGACAGAAATTCTCCTTATTTTGTGGCAAAACTCAGAAATTCCACTTATTTTGGGGCAAAATTCCAGAAATTTCCCTTATTTTAGGGCAAAAAAGCAGAAATTCCTAATATATTGTGGAAAAAATGCAGAAATTCCCCTTATTTTGAGGTAAAAAGGCTGAAATTCCTCTTATTTGGGGGCAAAAAGGAAGAATTTTTCTTTATTTTGGGGCAAAGTTGCAGAAATTTCACTTATTTCAGGGTAATGTCAGAAATTTTCCTTATTTTGGGGCAAAAAAAAACAGAAATTTCTTTTGTTTTGGGGTAAAAAAGACAGAAATTCCACTTATTTAGAGGCAAAAGGCAGAAGTTCCTCTTAATTTTGCGCAAAAATGAAGAAATTTTCCTTTTTTATGGCAAAAAAATATGCATTCCCCTTATTTTCGGGCAAAAAGGCAGAAATTCCCCTTATTTTGAAGCAAAATTGCAGAAATTCCCCTAATTTTGTGGTAAAAGTCAGACATTCCCTTTATTTTGGGGCAAAAATCAGAAATTCCCCTTATTTTGGGGAAAAATTCCAGAAATTTCCTTTAATTTGGGGCAAAATTGCAGAAATTTACCTTATTTTGGTGCAAAATTGCAGAAATTTCTGATATTTGGGGCAAAATTGCAGAAATTTCACTTATTTTCAGGTAAAAAGGCTGAAATTTCCTTTATTTTTGGGCAAAAAGTGAGAAATTCCCCTTATTTTGGGGCAAAATTGCAGAAATATTTCTTATTTTGGGGCAAAAAGGCAGAAACTCCTTATATTTTGGGGCAAAATGGAAGAAATTCCCCTTATTTTGGGATAAATTTGCAGAAATTTCCTTTATTTGGAAGCAAAAAGGCAGAAAATCCTTTTAATTTCGGGCAAAAAGGCAGAAATTCCCCGTATTTTGGAGCAAAATTGCAGAATTTCCCCTAATATCGGGGCAAAAATGCAGAAATTCCCTTTATTTGGGGCAAAAGCAGAAGTTCCCCTTATTTTTGGGAAAAAAGTCAGAAATTTCTTGTATTTTGAAGCAAAATTGCAGAAACTCCCCTAATTTTGGGGCAAAAAGGCAGAAATTCCCTTTATTTTCGGGCAAAAATACAGAAATTCTCCTTATTTCGCGGCAAAAAGTCAGAAATTCCCCTTATTTTGGGGCAAAATTGAAGAACTTTCCCTTATTTTGGGGCAAAATTGCAGAAATTTCCCTTATTTTGGGGCAAAATTTTAGAAATTTCTTTTATTTTGGTACATAATTGCAGAAATTTTTCTTATATTGTGGCAAAAAGGCTAAAATTCCCCATATTTTGGTGCAAAAATGCTGAAATTCCCCTTTTATTGAGGTAAAATGCTGAAATTCTCCTTATTTTGGGGCAAAAAGGCCGAAATTTCCCTCATTTTCGGGCAAAAAGGAACAAATTTTCCTTATATTCGGGCAAAATTGCAGAAATTTCATTTATTTCAGGGCAAAAAGTCAGAAATTCCATTTATTTTGGGACAAAAAACAGAAATTTCTTTTATTTTGGTACAAAGTTGAAGAAATTTTTCTTATTTTGGAACAAAAAGGCAGAAATTCATCATATTTTGGGGTAAAAGGCAGAAATTCCCCTTATTTTGAGGTAAAAAGGATGAAATTCCTCTTATTTTAGGGCAAAAAGGCAAAAATTTCCTTTACTTTGTGGCAAAAAGGCAGAAATTCTTGTTAATTGGGGCAGAAAAGCAGAAATTTTCCTAATTTGAAGGCAATAAGGCAGTAATTCCCAATATTTTGTGGCAAAAAGGCAGAAATTCCCCTCATTTGGAGGTAAAATGCTGAAATTCCCCATATTTTGGGCAAAAAGGCAGAAATTCCCCTTATTTTTGGACAAAATTGCAGAAATTTCACTTATTTCAGGGCAAAAAGTAAGAAATTTGCCTTATTTTGGGGCAAAAAGCAAAAATTCCCCTAATTTTGGGGCCAAAAATTGAAATTCCTTTTATTTTGGGGTAAAATTGCAGAAATTTCAAATATTTCAGGGCAAAAAGGCAGAAATTCCACTTAATTTCGGGCAATAAGGCAGAAATTTTCTGTATTTTGGAGCAAAATCTCAGAAATTCCCCTTATATTGGTGCAAAAATTCAGAAATTCCCTTTATTTTGGTGCAATAAGGCAGAAATTCCCCGTATTTTGAAGCAAAATTGCAATAATTCCCCTAATTTTGAGGGAAAATGGAGAAATTCACATTATTTTGGGGCAAAAAGACAGAAATTCTCCTTATTACAAAGCAAAAAGTCAGAAATTCCCCTTATTTTGGGGCAAAATTGCATAAATTTCCCTTATTTTGTGGCAAAATTGCAGAAATTTTTCTTATTTTGGGCAAAATTGCAGAAATTTCACTTATTTCAGGGAAAGAAGGCAGGAATTTCTCTTATTTGGGGCAAAAAGGCAGAAATTTCTTTTTTTTTGTACAAAATTGCAAAAATTTTCTTTATTTTGAGGCAAAAATGCAGAAATTCCCCATATTTTGAGGCAAAAAGGCAGATATTCCCTTTATTATGAGGTAAAAAGGCTGAAATTCCTTTTATTTTGGGGCAAAAAGACAGAAATTCCCCTTATTTTGTGGCAAAAAGGCAGAAATTTCCCTTATTTTAGGGCAAAATTGCAGAAATTTCCCTTATTTTGTGGCAAAATTGCAGAAATTTTTCTTATTTTGGGCAAAATTGCAGAAATTTCACTTATTTCAGGGAAAGAAGGCAGGAATTTCTCTTATTTTGGGGCAAAAAGGCAGAAATTTCTTATATTTTGGTACAAAATTGCAGAAATTTTCTATATTTTGGGACAAAAATGCAGAAATTCCCCTTATTTTGTGGCAAAAAGGCAGAAATTTCCCTTATTTTGGGGCAAAATTGCAGAAATTTTCTTTATTTTGTGGCAAAATTGCAGAAATTTTTCTTATTTTGGTCAAAATTGCAGAAATTTCACTTATTTCAGGGAAAGAAGGCAGGAATTTCTCTTATTTTGGGGCAAAAAGGCAGAAATTTCTTATATTTTGGTACAAAATTGCAGAAATTTTCTATATTTTGGGACAAAAATGCAGAAATTCCCCTTATATTGTGGCAAAAAGGCAGAAATTTCCCTTATTTTGTGGTAAAATTGCAGAAATTTTTCTTATTTTGTGGCAAAATTGCAGAAATTTTTCTTATTTTGGGCAAAATTGCAGAAATTTCACTTATTTCAGGGAAAGAAGGCAGGAATTTCTCTTATTTTGGGGCAAAAAGTCAGAAATTTCCCATATTTTGGGGCAAAAATGCAGAAATTCCCCTTATTTTGGAGCAAAATTGCAGAAATTTCCCTTTTTTATGGCAAAAAGGTTTGCATTCTTCTTATTTTCGGGCAAAAAAACAGAAATTCCATGTATTTTGGAGCAAAATTGCAGAAATTCCCCTAATTGTGGGGCAAAAAGGCAGAAATTCCCTATATGTTGGGGCAAAAAGTCAGAAATTCTCCTTATTTTAGGGCAAAACACAGAAATTCCACTTATTTTGGGGGAAAATTCCAGAAATTTCCCTTATTTTGGGGCAAAATTGCAGAAATTTCACTCATTTTTGGGCAAAATTGCAGAAATTTCAATTATTTCAGGGAAAAAAAGCAGAAATTTTTTTATTTTGTGGCAAATACAGAAATTTCTTTTATTATGGTACAAAATAGCAGAATTTTTTCTTCTTTTGGGCAAAAAGGCAGAAATTTCTCATATTTTGGATCAAAAATGCAGAAATTCCTCTTATTTTGAGGTAAAAAGGCTGAAATTCCCCTTATTTGGGGGCAAAAAGTAAGAAATTCCTTTTATTATTGAACAAAAAGCAGACATTTCCATTATTTTGGGGAAAAAATTAAGAAATATAACTTATTTCAGGGCAAAAAGTCAAAAATTTTTCTTATTTTCGGGCAAAAAGGCAGAAATTCTTAATCGTTTGTGGCAAAAATACAGAAATTCCTATTATTTTGAAGTAAAAAGCCTGAAATTCCCTTATTTGGGGGCCAAAAGGCAGAAATTTCCCTTACTTTGGGGCAAAATTGCAGAAATTTCACTTACTTCAGGGTAATAAGTCAGAAATTTTCCTTATTTTGGGGCAAAAAAGACAGAAATTCCCTTTGTTTTGGGGGAAAAAGACAGAAATTCCACTTATTTATAGGCAAAAAAGCAGAAATTCCCCTTATTTTGGAGCAAAAATGAGGAAATTTCCCTTTTTTTTGGCAAAAGGTATACATTCCACTTTTTTTCGGGCTAAAAAGCAGAAATTCCCCGTATTTTGGAGCAAAATTGCAGAAATTCCCCTAATTGTGGGGCAAAAAGGCAGAAATTCCTTATATGTTAGGGCAAAAAGACAGAAATTCTCCTTATTTTGGGGCAAAACTCAGAAATTCCACTTATTTTGGGGCAAAATTCCAGAAAATTCCCTTATTTTCGGGCAAAATTGCAGAAATTTCACTTATTTTGGGGCAAAATTGCAGAAATTTCACTTATTTCACAAAAAAAAGCAGCAATTTTCTTATTTTGGGGCAAAAAGGCAAAAATTTCTTTTATTTTGGTACAAAATTGCAGAATTTTTCTTCTTTTCGGACAAAAAGGCAGAAATATCCCTTATTTTGGGACAAAAATGCAGAAATTCCCCTTATTTTGAGGTAAAAAGACTGAAATTCCCGTTATTTGGCGGCAAAAAGGCAGAAATTTCTCTTATTTTGGGGCAAAATTGCAGAAATTTCACTTATTTCAGGGTAATAAGTCAGAAATTTTCCTTATTTTGGGGCAAAAAAGACAGAAATTCCCTTTGTTTTGGAGGAAAAACACAGAAATTCCACTAATTTAGAGGCAAAAAAGCAGAAATTCCCCTTATTTTGGAGCAAAATTGCAGAAATTTACCTTTTTTATGGCAATAAGGTAGGCATTCTTCTCATTTTCGGAAAAAGGCAGAAATTCCCCGTATTTTGGAGCAAAATTGCAGAATTTTCCTAATTGTGGGGCAAAAAGGCAGAAATTCCCTATATGTTGGGGCAAAAAGGAAGAAATTCTCCTTATTTTGTGGCAAAACTCAGAAATTCCACTTATTTTGGGGCAAAATTCCAGAAATTTCCGTTATTTTGGGGCAAAATTGCAGAAATTTCATTAATTTTGGGGCAAAATTGCAGAAATTTCACTTATTTCATGGAAAAAAGCAGAAATTTTCTTATTTTGGGGCAAGAAATGCAGAAATTTCCTATATTTTGGTGCAAAAATGCAGAAATTCCCCTTATTTTGAAATAAAAAGTCTGAAATTCCCCGTATTTGGGGGCAAAAAGGCAGAAATTTCCCTTATTTTTGGGCAAAATTGCAGAAATTTCACTTATTTCAGGGTAATAAGTCAGAAATTGTTTTTATTTTGGAGCAAAAAGGACAGAAATTCCCTTTGTCTTGGGGGAAAAAGACAGAAATTCCACTTATTTAGAGGAAAAAAAGCAGAAATTCCCCTTATTTTGGAGCAAAAATGAAGAAATTTCCCTTTTTTATGGCAAAAAGGTATGCATTCTTCTTTTTTCGTACAAAAAGGCAGAAATTCCCTGTATTTTGAAGCAAAATTGCAGAAATTCCTCTAATTGTTAGGCCAAAAATTAGAAATTCCCTATATGTTGGGGCAAAAAGACAGAAATTCTCCTCATTTTGGGTCAAAACTCAGAAATTACACTTATTTTGGGGCAAAATTCCAGAAATTTCCCTTATTTTGGGGCAAAATTGCAGAAATTTCACTTATTTCAGGAGAAAAAGGAGAAATTTTTTTATTTTGGGGCAAAAAGTCAGAAATTTCCCATATTTTGGGGCAAAAATGCAGAAATTCCCCTTATTTTGGAGCAAAAATGAAGAAATTTCCCTTTTTATGGCAAAAGGTATGCATTCTTCTTATTTTCGGGAAAGAAAGGCAGAAATTCCTCGTATTTTGGAGCAAAATTACAGAAATTCCCCTAATTGTGGGGCAAAACGGCAGAAATTCCCTATATGTTGGGGCAAAAATACAGAAATTCTCCTTATTTTGAGGCAAAACTCAGAAATTCCACTTATTTTGGGGCAAAATTCCAGAAATTTCCCTTATTTTGGGGCAAAATTGCAGAAATTTCAGTTATTTTTGGGCAAAATTGCAGAAATTTCATTTATTTCATGGAAAAAAAGCAGAATTTTTCTTATTTTGGGCAAAAAGGCAGAAATTTTTCATATTTTGGGGCAAGAATGCAGAAATTCCCCTTATTTTGAGGTAAAAAGGCTGAAATTCCCATTATTTGGGGGCAAAAAGTAAGAAATTCCCATTATTTTGAGGCAAAAAGCAGACATTTCCCTTATTTCGGGGAAAAAATTTTAGAAATTTAACTAATTTCAGTGCAAAAAGTCAGAAATTTTCCTTATTTTGGGGCAAAAAGGCAGAAATTCCCAATATTTTGTGGCAAGAATGCAGAAATTCCCCTTATTTTGAGGTAAAAAGGCTGAAATTCTCCTTATTTGGGGGCAAAAAGGCAGAAATTTCCCTTATTTTGGGGCAAAATTGCAGAAACTTCACTTACTTCAGGGTAATAAGTCAGAAATTTTCCTTGTTTTGGGGCAAAAAAGACAGAAATTCCCTTTGTTTTGGGGGAAAAAGACAGAAATTCCACTTATTTAGAGGCAAAAAAGCAGAAATTCCCCTTATATTGGAGCAAAATTGCAGAAATTTTCCTTTTTTATGGCAAAAATGTATGCATTCTTCTTATTTTCGGGCAAAAACGCAGAAATTCCCCGTATTTTGGAGCAAAATTGCAGAAATTCCCCTAATTGTGAAGCAAAAAGGCAGAAATTCCCTATATGTTGGGGCAAAAAGACAGAAATTCTCCTTATTTTGGGGCAAAACTCAGAAATTCCAATAATTTTGGGGCAAAATTCCAAAAATTTCCCTTATTTTGGCGCAAAATTGCAGAAATTTCACTTATTTTGGGGCAAAATTGCAGAAATTTCACTTATTTCATGGAAAAAAGCAGAAATTTTCTTATTTTGGTGCAAAAAGGCAGAAATTTCCCATATTTTGGGGAAAAAATGCAGAAATTCCCCTTATTTTGAGGTAAAAAGGCTGAAGTTCCCCGTATTTGGGGGCAAAAAGGCAGAAATTTCCCTTATTTTGGGGCAAAATTGCAGAAATTTCACATATTTCAGTGTAATAAGTCAGAAATTTTCCTTATTTTGGGAATAAAAAGACAGAAATTCTTTTTGTTTTGGGGGAAAAGGAAAGTAATTCCACATATTGGGAGGCAAAAAAGTAGAAATTCCCCATAATTAGAGGTAATAAGGCTGAAATTTTCCTTATTTGGGGGCAAAAGGCAGAAATTTCCTCTTATTTTGGGGCAAAATTGCAGAAATTTCACTTATTTCAGGGAAATAAGTCAGAAATTTTCCTTATTTTGGGGCAAAAAAGACAGAAATTCCTTTTGTTTTGGGGGAAAAAGACAGAAATTCCACTAATTTAGAGGCAAAAAAGCAGAAATTCCCCTTATTTTGGAGCAAAAATGAAGAAATTTCCCTTTTTATGGCAAAAAGGTATGCATTCTTCTTATTTTCGGGCAAAAAGGCAGAAATTCCCCATATTTTGGAGCAAAATTACAGAAATTCCCCTAATTGTGGGGCAAAAAGGCAGAAATTCCCTATATGTTGGGGTAAAAATGCAGAAATTTTCCTTATTTTGAGGCAAAACTCAGAAATTCCACTTATTTTGGGGCAAAATTCCAGAAATTTCCCTTATTTTGGGGCAAATTTGCAGAAATTTCACTTATTTCAGGGTAATAAGTCAGAAATTGTTTTTATTTTGGAGCAAAAAGGACAGAAATTCCCTTTGTCTTGGGGGAAAAAGACAGAAACTCCACTTATTTAGAGGAAAAAAAGCAGAAATTCCCCTTATTTTGGAGCAAAAATGAAGAAATTTCACTTTTTTATGGCAAAAAGGTATGCATTCTTCTTTTTACGTACAAAAAGGCAGAAATTCCCTGTATTTTGAAGCAAAATTGCAGAAATTCCTCTAATTGTTAGGCCAAAAATTAGAAATTCCCTATATGTTGGGGCAAAAAGACAGAAATTCTCCTCATTTTGGGTCAAAACTCAGAAATTACACTTATTTTGGGGCAAAATTCCAGAAATGTCCCTTATTTTGGGGCAAAATTGCAGAAATTTCACTTATTTCAGGAGAAAAAGGAGAAATTTTTTTATTTTGGGGCAAAAAGTCAGAAATTTCCCATATTTTGGGGCAAAAATGCAGAAATTCCCCTTATTTTGGAGCAAAAATGAAGAAATTTCCCTTTTTATGGCAAAAGGTATGCATTCTTCTTATTTTCGGGAAAGAAAGGCAGAAATTCCTCGTATTTTGGAGCAAAATTACAGAAATTCCCCTAATTGTGGGGCAAAAAGGCAGAAATTCCCTATATGTTGGGGCAAAAATACAGAAATTCTCCTTATTTTGAGGCAAAACTCAGAAATTCCACTTATTTTGGGGCAAAATTCCAGAAATTTCCCTTATTTTGGGGCAAAATTGCAGAAATTTCAGTTATTTTGGGGCAAAATTGCAGAAATTTCATTTATTTCATGGAAAAAAAGCAGAATTTTTCTTATTTTGGGCAAAAAGGCAGAAATTTTTCATATTTTGGGGCAAGAATGCAGAAATTCCCCTTATTTTGAGGTAAAAAGGCTGAAATTCCCATTATTTGGGGGCAAAAAGTAAGAAATTCCCATTATTTTGAGCCAAAAAGCAGACATTTCCCTTATTTCGGGAAAAAAATTTTAGAAATTTAACTAATTTCAGTGCAAAAAGTCAGAAATTTTCCTTATTTTGGGGCAAAAAGGCAGAAATTCCCAATATTTTGTGGCAAGAATGCAGAAATTCCCCTTAATTTGAGGTAAAAAGGCTGAAATTCCCCTTATTTGGTGGCAAAAAGGCAGAAATTTCCCTTATTTTGGGGCAAAATTGCAGAAACTTCACTTACTTCAGGGTAATAAGTCAGAAATTTTCCTTGTTTTGGGGCAAAAAGACAGAAATTCCCTTTGTTTTGGAGGGAAAATACAGAAATTCCACTTATTTAGAGGCAAAAAAGCAGAAATTCCCCTTATATTGGAGCAAAATTGCAGAAATTTTCCTTTTTTATGGCAAAAATGTATGCATTCTTCTTATTTTTAGGCAAAAAGTCAGAAATTCCCCGTATTTTGGATCAAAATTGCAGAAATTCCTGTAATTGTGAAGCAAAAAGGCAGAAATTCCCTATATGTTGGGGCAAAAAGACAGAAATTCTCCTCATTTTGGGGCAAAACTCAGAAATTCCACTTATTTTGGGGCAAAATTCCAGAAATTTCCTTTATTTTGGCGCAAAATTGCAGAAATTTCACTTATTTTGGGGCAAAATTGCAGAAATTTCACTTATTTCATGGAAAAAAGCAGAAATTTTCTTATTTTGGGGCAAAAAAGCAGAAATTTCCCATATTTTGGGGAAAAAATGCAGAAATTCCCCTTATTTTGAGGTAAAAAGGCTGAAGTTCCCCGTATTTGGGGGCAAAAAGGCAGAAATTTCCCTTATTTTGGGGCAAAATTGCAGAAATTTCACATATTTCAGTGTAATAAGTCAGAAATTTTCCTTATTTTGGGAATAAAAAGACAGAAATTCTTTTTGTTTTGGGGGAAAACGAAAGAAATTCCACTTATTGGGAGGCAAAAAAGCAGAAATTCCCCATATTTAGAGGTAATAAGGCTGAAATTTTCCTTATTTGGGGGCAAAAGGCAGAAATTTCCCCTTATTTCGGGGCAAAATTGCAGAAATTTCACTTATTTCAGGGTAATAAGTCAGAAATTTTCCTTATTTTGGGGCAAAAAAGACAGAAATTCCCTTTGTTTTGGGGGAAAAAGACAGAAATTTCACTAATTTAGAGGAAAAAAGGAGAAATTCCCCTTATTTTGGAGCAAAAATGAAGAAATTTCCCTTTTTATGGCAAAAAGGTATGCATTCTTCTTATTTTCCGGCAAAAAGGCAGAAATTCCCCGTATTTTGGAGCAAAATTACAGAAATTCCCCTAATTGTGGGGCAAAAAGTCAGAAATTCCCTATATGTTGGGGCAAAAATACAGAAATTCTCCTTATTTTGAGGCAAAACTCAGAAATTCCACTTATTTTGGGGCAAAATTCCAGAAATTTCCCTTATTTTGGGGCAAAATTGCAGAAATTTCACTTATTTTGGGGCAAAATTGCAGAAATTTCACTTATTTCATGGAAAAAAAGCAGAATTTTTCTTATTTTGGGCAAGAGGTAGAAATTTCCCATAATTTGGGGCAAGAATGCAGAAATTTCCCTTATTTTGAGGTAAAAAGGCTGAAATTCCCATTATTTGGGTGCAAAAAGTAAGAAATTCCCATTATTTTGGGGCAAATGCAGACATTTCCCTTATTTTGGGGAAAAATTTTAAAAATTTAATTTATTTCAGTGCAAAAAGTCAGAAATTTTCCTTATTTTGGGGCATAAAGGAAGAAATTCCCAATATTTTGTGGCAAGAATGCAGAAATTCCCCTTATTTTGAGGTAAAAAGGCTGAAATTCTCCTTATTTGGGGGCAAAAAGGCAGAAATTCCCCATATTTTGGAGCAAAATTGCAGAAATTCCCCTAATTGTGGGGCAAAAAGGCAGAAATTCCCTATATGTTGGGGCAAAAAGACAGAAATTCTCCTTATTTTGGGGAAAAACACAGAAATTCCACTTATTTTGTGAGAAAATTCCAGAAATTTCCCTTATTTTGGGGCAAAATTGCAGAAATTTCACTCATTTTGGGGCAAAATTGCAGAAATTTCAATTATTTCAGGGCAAAGAAGCAGAAATTTCTTTTATTATGGTACAAAATAGCAGAAATTTTTCTTATTTTGTGCAAAAAGGCAGAAATTTCACATATTTTGGGTCAAAGATGCAGAAATTCTCCTTATTTTGAGGTAAAAAGGCTGAAATTCCCCTTATTTGGGGGCAAAAAGTAAGAAATTCCCCTTATTTTGGGGCAAAAAGCAGACATTTCCATTATTTTGGGGAAAGAATTTAGAAATTTAACTTATTTCAGGGCAAAAAGTCAGAAATTTTCCTTATTTTGGGGCAAAAAAGCAGAAATTCTTAATCGTTTGTGGCAAAAATACAGAAATTCCTATTATTTTGAGGTAAAAAGGCTGAAATTCTTCATATTTGGGTGCCAAAAGGCAGAAATTTCCATTATTTTGGGGCAAAATTTCAGAAATTTCACTTACTTCAGGGTAATAAGTCAGAAATTTTCCTTATTTTGGGGCAAAAAAGACAGAAATTTCCTTTGTTTTGGGGGAAAAAGACAGAAATTCCACTAATTTAGAGGCAAAAAAGCAGAAATTCCCCTTATTTTGGAGCAAAAATAAAGAAATTTCCCTTTTTATGGGAAAAAGGTATGCATTCTTCTTATTTTCGGGCAAAAAGGCAGAAATTCTCTGTATTTTGGAGCAAAATTACAGAAATTCTTCTAATTGTGGGGCAAAAAGGCAGAAATTCCATATATGTTGGGGCAAAAAGACAGAAATTCTCCTTATTTTGGGTCAAAACTCAGAAATTCCACTTATTTTGGGGCAAAATTCCAATAATTTCACTTATTTTGAGGCAAAATTGCAGAAATTTCACTTATTTCAGGGTAATAAGACAGAAATTTTCCTTATTTTGGGGCAAAAAAGACAGATATTCCCTTTGTTTTGGGGGAAAAAGACAGAAATTCCACTTATTTAGAGGCATAAAAGCAGAAATTCCCCTTAATTTGGAGCAAAAGTGAAGAAATTTCCCTTTTTTATGGCAAAAAAGTATGCATTCTTATTATTTTCGGGCAAAAAGGCAGAAATTCCTTGTATTTTGGGGCAAAAATGCAGAAATTCCCCTTATTTTGAGGTAAAAAGGCTGAAATTACTCCTATTTGAGGGCAAAAAGGCAGAAATTTCCCTTATTTTGAGGAAAAATTGCAGAAATTTAACTTATTTCAGGGTAATAATTCAGAAATTTTCCTTATTTTGCGGCAAAAAAGACAGAAATTCCCTTTGTTTTGGGGGAAAAAGACAGAAATTCCACTTATTTATAGGCAAAAAAGCAGAAATTCCCCCTTATTTTGGAGCAAAAATGAAGAAATTTCCCTTTTTTTGTGGCAAAAGGTATACATTCCACTTATTTTGGGCTAAAAAGCAGAAATTCCCCATATTTTGGAGCAAAATTGCAGAAATTCCGCTAATTGTGGTGCAAAAAGGCAGAAATTCCCTATATGATGGGCCAAAAAGGCAGAAATTCTCCTTATTTTGAGGCAAAACTCAGAAATTCCACTTATTTTGGGGCAAAATTCCAGAAATTTCCCTTATTTTGGGGCAAAATTGCAGAAATTTCATTAATTTTGGGGCAAAATTGCAGATATTTCACTTATTTCATGGAAAAAAAAAGAAATTTTCTTATTTTGGGGCAAAAATGCAGAAATTTCCAATATTTTAGTGCAAAAATGCAGAAATTCCTCTTATTTTGAAATAAAAAGTCTGAAATTCCCCTGTATTTGGGGGCAAAAAGGCAGAAATTTCCCTTATTTATGGGCAAAATTGCAGAAATTTCACTTATTTCAGGGTAATAAGTCAGAAATTGTTTTTATTTTGGATCAAAAAAGACAGAAATTCCCTTTGTTTTGGGGGAAAAAGACAGAAATTTCACTTATTTAGAGGAAAAAAAGCAGAAATTCCCCTTATTTTTGAGCAAAAATGAAGAAATTTCCCTTTTTTATAGCAAAAGGTATGCATTCTTCTTATTTTCGTACAAAAAGAAAGAAATTCCTCGTATTTTGGAGCAAAATTGCAGAAATTCCCCTAATTGTTAGGCAAAAAAGCAGAAATTCCCTATATGTTGGGGCAAAAAGACAGAAATTCCCCTTGTTTTGGAGCAAAACTCAGAAATTCCACTTATTTTGGGGCAAAAATCCAGAAATTTCCCTTATTTGGGGGCAAAATTGCAGAAATTTCACTTATTTCAGGGGAAAAAAGGAGAAATTTTCTTATTTTGGGGCAAAAAGTCAGAAATTTCCCATATTTTGTGGCAAAAATGCAGAAATTCCCCTTATTTTGAGGTAAAAAGGCTGAAATTCCCCTTATTTTGGGGCAAAAAGTAAAAAATTCCCATTATTTGGGGGCAAAAAGCAGACATTTCCCTTATTTTGGGGAAAAATTTTAGAAATTTAACTTATTTCATGGCAAAAAGTCAGAAATTTTCTTATTTTGGGGCAAAAAAACAGAAATTTCTTTTATTATGGTACAAAATAACAGAAATTTTTCTTATTTTGTGCAAAAAGGCCGAAATTTCCTATATTTTGGTCAAAAATGCAGAAATTCCCCTTATTTTGAGGTAAAAAGGCTGAAATTCCCCTTATTTGGGGGCCAAAAGTAAGAAATTCCCCTTATTTTGGGGCAAAAAGGAGACATTTCCATTATTTTGGGGAAAAAATTTAGAAATCTAACTTATTTCAGGGCAAAAATCAGAAATTTTCCTTATTTTGGGGCAAAAAGGCAGAAACTCTTAATCGTTTGTGGCAAAAATACAGAAATTCCTATTAATTTGAGGTAAAAAGCCTGAAATTCCCCTTATTTGGGGGCCAAAAGGCAGAAATTTCCCTTATTTTGGGGAAAAATTGCAGAAATTTCACTTACTTCAGCGTAATAAGTCAGAAATTTTCCTTATTTTGGGGCAAAAAAGACAGAAATTCCCTTTGTTTGGGGGAGAAAGACAGAAATTCCACTTATTTAGAGGCAAAAAAGCAGAAATTCTCCTTATTTTGGAGCAAAAATGAAGAAATTTCCCTTTTTTATAGCAAAAAGGTATGCATTCTTCTTATTTTCGTACAAAAAGAAAGAAATTCCCCGTATTTTGGATCAAAATTGCAGAAATTCCCCTAATTGTTAGGCAAAAAAGCAGAAATTCCCTATATGTTGGGGCAAAAAGACAGAAATTCCCTTTATTTTGGAGCAAAACTCAGAAATTCCACTTATTTTGGGGCAAAATTCCAGAAATTTCCCTTATTTTGGGGCAAAATTGCAGAAATTTCACTTATTTCAGGGAAAAAAAGGAGAAATTTTCTTATTTTGGGGCAAAAAGTCAGAAATTTCCCATATTTTGGGGCAAAAATGCAGAAATTCCCCTTATTTTGAGGTAAAAAGGCTGAAATTCCCCTTATTTGGGGCAAAAAGTAAATAATTCCCATTATTTGGGGGCAAAAAGCAGACATTTCCCTTATTTTGGGGAAAAATTTTAAGAATTTAACTTATTTCAGGGCAAAAAGTCAGAAATTTTCCTTATTTTGGGGCAAAAAGGCAGAAATTTTCAATATTTTGTGGCAAGAATGCAGAAATTCCCCTTATTTTGAGGTAAAAAGGCTGAAATTCCCCTTATTTGGGGGCAAAAAGGCAGAAATTTCCCTTATTTTGGGGCAAAATTGCAGAAATTTCACTTACTTCAGGGTAATAAGTCAGAAATTTTCCTTATTTTGGGCCAAAAAAGATAGAAATTCCCTTTGTTTTGGGGGAGAAAGAGAGAAATTCCACTAATTTAGAGGCAAAAAAGCAGAAATTCCCCTTATTTTGGAGCAAAAATGAAGATATTTCCTTTTTTTATGGCAAAAATGTATGCATTCTTCTTATTTTAGTACAAAAAGGCAGAAATTCCCCGTATTTTGGAGCAAAATTGCCAAAATTCCCCTGATTCTTGGGCAAAAAAGCAGAAATTCCCTATATGTTGGGGCAAAAAGACAAAAATTCTCCTTATTTTGGGGCAAAACTCAGAAATTCCACTTATTTTGTAGCAAATTCCAGAAATTTCCCTTATTTGGGGGCAAAATTGCAATAATTTCACTCATTTTTGGGGCAAAATTGCAGAAATTTCAATTATTTCAGGAAAAAAAAGCAGAAATTTTCTTATTTTGTGGCAAAAAGGCAGAAATTTCTTTTATTTTGGTACAAAATTGCAGAAATTTTTTTTATTTGGGGGCAAAAAGGCAGAAATTTCCCATATTTTGGGGAAAAAAGTCAGAAATTTCACTTATTTCAGGGTAATAAGTCAGAAATTTTCTTTATTTTGGGGCAAAAAAGACAGAAATTCCCTTTGATTTTGGGGAAAATGAAAGAAATTCCACTTATTTAGAGGCAAAAAAGCAAAAATTCCTAATATTTAGAGGTAATAAGGTTGAAATTTTTTTTATTTGGAGGCAAAAGGCAGAAATATCCCTTATTTTGGGACAAAATTGCAGAAATTTCACTTATTTCAGGGTAATAAGTCAGAAATTTTCCTTATTTTGGGGCAAAAAAGACAGAAATTCCCTTTATGTTGGGGTAAAAAGAGAGAAATTCCACTTATTTAGAGGCACAAAAGAGGAAATTCCCTTTATTTTGGAGCAAAAATGAAGAAATTTCCCTTTTTTATGGCAAAAAGGTATGCATTCTTCTCATTTTCAGACAAAAAGGAAGAAATTCCCCGTATTTTAAAGCAAAATTGCTGAAATTCCCCTAATTGTTGGGCAAAAAAGCAGAAATTCCCTATATGTTGGGGCAAAAAGACAGAAATTCTCTTTATTTTGGGGCAAAACTCAGAAATTTCACTTATTTTGTGGCAAAATTGCAGAAATTTCACTTATTTCAGAAAAAAGCAGAAATTTTCTTATTTTGGGGAAAAAAGGCAGAATTTTTTTTTTATTTTGGTACAAAATTGCAGAAATTTTTCTTATTTTGGGGCCAAGAGGCAGATATTTCCCATATTTTGGGGTATAAATGCAGAAATTCCCTTTATTTTGAGGAAAAAAGGCTCAAATTCCCCTAATTTGGAGGCAAAAAGGCAGAAATTTCTCTTATTTTGGGGCAAAATTGCAGAAACATCATTTATTTCAGGGTAATAAGTAAGAAATTTTCCTTATTTTTGGGCAAAAAAGACAGAAATTCTCTTTGTTTTGGGGGAAAAAGACAGAAATTCCACTTATTTAGAGGCAAAACAGCAGAAATTCCCCTTATTTTGGAGCAAAAATGAAGAAATTTCCCTTTATTATGGCAAAAAGTTATGCATTCTTTTTATTTTCGGGCAAAAAGGCAGAAATTCTCCGTATTTTGGAGCAAAATTTCAGAAATTCCCCTAATTGTGGGGCAAAAGGCAGAAATTTTCTATATGTTGGGGCAAAAAGACAGAAATTCTCCTTATTTTGGGGCAAAACTCAGAAATTTCACTTATTTTGGGGCAAAATTCCAGAAATTTCCCTTATTTTGGGGCAAAATTGCAGAAATTTCAATTATTTTGGGGCGAAATTGCAGAAATTTCACTTATTTCAGGGAAAAAATGCAGAAATTTTATTTTGAGGCAAAAAGGCAGAAATTTCTTTTATTTTGGTACAAAATTGCAGAAATTTTTCTTATTTTGGGCAAAAAGGCAGAAATTTCCCATATTTTGGGGCAAAAATGCAAAACTTCCTTTTATTTTGAGGTAAAAAGGATGAAATTCCTCTTATTTGGGGGCAAAAAGTAAGAAATTGCCATTATTTTGGTGCCAAAAGCAGACATTTCCCTTATTTTCAGGAAAAATTTTAGAAATTTAACTTATTTAAGGGCAAAAAGTCAGAAATTTTCCTTATTTTGGGGCAGAACGGCAGAAATTCCTAATATTTTGTGGCAAAAATGCAGAAATTCCCCTTATTTTGAGGTAAAAAGGCTGAAATTCCCCTTATTTGGTGGCAAAAAGGCAGAAATTTCCCTATATTGGGGCAAAATTGCAAAAATTTCACTTACTTCAAAGTAATAAGTCAGAAATTTTCCTTATTTTGGGGTAAAAAAACAGAAATTCCCTTTGTTTTGGGGGAGAAAGAGAGAAATTCCACTAATTTAGAGGCAAAAAAGCAGAAATTCCCCTTATTTTGGAGCAAAAATGAAGAAATTTCCCTTTTTATGGCAAAAAATATGCATTCTTCTTACTTTCGGCAAAAAGGCAGAAATTCCTCGTATTTTAGAGCAAAATTGCAGAAATTTCCCTAATTGTGGGGCAAAAAGGCAGAAATTCCCTATATGTTGGGGCAAAAAGGTAGAAATTCTTATATTGGGGCAAAACTCAGAAATTCCACTTATTTTGGGGCAAAATTCCAGAAATTTCCCTTATTTTGTGGCAAAAAGGCAGAAATTCCTAATATTTTGTGGCAAAAATGCAGAAATTCCCCTTATTTTGGGGTAAAAAGGCTGAAATTCCCCTCATTTGGGAGCAAAAAAGCATAAATTTTTTCTTATTTTGGGGCAAATTTGCAGAAATTTCACTTATTTCAGGGTAATAATCAGAAATATTCCTTATTTTGGGCCAAAAAGGACAGAAATTCCCTTTGTTTTGGGGGAAAAAGACAGAAATTCTACTTATTTAGAAGCAAAAAACAGAAATTCCCCTTATTTTGGAGCAAAAATGAAGAAGTTTCATTTTTTATAGCAAAAAGTTATGCATTCTTCTTATTTTCCAGCAAAAAGGTAGAAATTTTCTGTATTTTGGAGCAAAATTGCAGAAATTCCTCTAATTGTGGGGCAAAAAGGCAGAAATTCCCTATATGTTGGGGCAAAATGAAAGAAATTCTCCTTATTTTGGGGCAAAACTCAGAAATTCCACATATTTTGGGGTAAAATTCCAGAAATTTCCCTTATTTTCTGGCAAAATTGCAGAAATTTCACTTATTTTGGGGCAAAATTGTAGAAATTTCACTTATTTCAGAAAAAAAAAGCAGAAATTTTCTTATTTTGGGGCAAAAAGGCAGAAATTTCTTTTATCTTGGTACAAAATTTCAGAAATTTTTCTTATTTTGGGGCAAAAATGCAGAAATTTCCGATATTTTGGGGAAAAATGCAGAAATTCCCAGTATCTTGAGGTAAAAAGGCTGAAATTCCCCTTATTTGGGGGCAAAAAGGCAGAAATTTCCCTTATTTTGAAGCAAAATTTCAGAAATTTCACTTATTTCAGGGTAATAAGTAAGAAATTTTTCTTATTTTGGAGCAAAAAAGACAGAAATTTCCTTCGTTTTTAGGGGAAAAAGACAGAAATTCCACATTTTTGGAGGCAAAAAAGCAGAAATTCCTTTTATTTTGGAGCAAAAATGAAGAAATTTCCCTTTTTTGTGGCAAAAGGTATACATTCCCCTTATTTTCAGGCTAAAAAGCAGAAATTCTCTTTATTTTGGAGCAAAATTGCAGAAATTCCCCTAATTGTGGGGCAAAAAGGCAGAAATTCCCTATATGTTAGGGCAAAAAGACAGAAATTCTACTTATTTTGGGGCAAAACTCTGAAATTCCACTTATTTTGGGGCAAAATTCCAGAAATTTACCTTATTTTGGGGCAAAATTGCAGAAATTTCACTTATATTGGGGCAAAATTGCAGAAATTTCACTTATTTTGGGGCAAAATTGCAGAAATTTCACTTATTTCAGGGAAAAAAGGCAGAAATTTTCCTTATTTTTGGGCAAAATGCAGAAATTCCTAATATTTTGTGACAAAAATGCAGAAATTCGCCTTATTTTGAGGTAAAAAGGCTGAAATTTCCCTTATTTGGGAGCAAAAAGGCAGAAATTTCTTTTATTTTGGGGCAAAATTTCAGAAATTTCACTTATTAGAGGGAAATAAGTCAGAAATTTTCCTTAATTTGGGGCAAAAAAGACAGAAATTCTCTTTGTTTTGGGGGAATAAGACAAAAATTCCACTTATTTAGAGGCAAAAAAGCAGAAATTCCCCTTATTTTGGAGCAAAAATGAAGAAATTTCCCTTTTTATGGCAAAAAATATGCATTCTTCTTACTTTCGGCAAAAAGGCAGAAATTCCTCGTATTTTAGAGCAAAATTGCAGAAATTTCCCTAATTGTGGGGCAAAAAGGCAGAAATTCCCTATATGTTGGGGCAAAAAGGTAGAAATTCTTATATTGGGGCAAAACTCAGAAATTCCACTTATTTTGGGGCAAAATTCCAGAAATTTCCCTTATTTTGTGGCAAAAAGGCAGAAATTCCTAATATTTTGTGGCAAAAATGCAGAAATTCCCCTTATTTTGGGGTAAAAAGGCTGAAATTCCCCTCATTTGGGAGCAAAAAAGCATAAATTTTTTCTTATTTTGGGGCAAATTTGCAGAAATTTCACTTATTTCATGGTAATAATCAGAAATATTCCTTATTTTGGGCCAAAAAGGACAGAAATTCCCTTTGTTTTGGGGGAAAAAGACAGAAATTCTACTTATTTAGAAGCAAAAAACAGAAATTCCCCTTATTTTGGAGCAAAAATGAAGAAGTTTCATTTTTTATAGCAAAAAGTTATGCATTCTTCTTATTTTCCAGCAAAAAGGTAGAAATTTTCTGTATTTTGGAGCAAAATTGCAGAAATTCCTCTAATTGTGGGGCAAAAAGGCAGAAATTCCCTATATGTTGGGGCAAAATGAAAGAAATTCTCCTTATTTTGGGGCAAAACTCAGAAATTCCACATATTTTGGGGTAAAATTCCAGAAATTTCCCTTATTTTCTGGCAAAATTGCAGAAATTTCACTTATTTTGGGGCAAAATTGTAGAAATTTCACTTATTTCAGAAAAAAAAAAGCAGAAATTTTCTTATTTTGGGGCAAAAAGGCAGAAATTTCTTTTATCTTGGTACAAAATTTCAGAAATTTTTCTTATTTTGGGGCAAAAATGCAGAAATTTCCGATATTTTGGGGAAAAATGCAGAAATTCCCAGTATCTTGAGGTAAAAAGGCTGAAATTCCCCTTATTTGGGGGCAAAAAGGCAGAAATTTCCCTTATTTTGAAGCAAAATTTCAGAAATTTCACTTATTTCAGGGTAATAAGTAAGAAATTTTTCTTATTTTGGAGCAAAAAAGACAGAAATTTCCTTCGTTTTTAGGGGAAAAAGACAGAAATTCCACATTTTTGGAGGCAAAAAAGCAGAAATTCCTTTTATTTTGGAGCAAAAATGAAGAAATTTCCCTTTTTTGTGGCAAAAGGTATACATTCCCCTTATTTTCAGGCTAAAAAGCAGAAATTCCCTTTATTTTGGAGCAAAATTGCAGAAATTCCCCTAATTGTGGGGCAAAAAGGCAGAAATTCCCTATATGTTAGGGCAAAAAGACAGAAATTCTCCTTATTTTGGGGCAAAACTCTGAAATTCCACTTATTTTGGGGCAAAATTCCAGAAATTTACCTTATTTTGGGGCAAAATTGTAGAAATTTCACTTATATTGGGGCAAAATTGCAGAAATTTCACTTATTTTGGGGCAAAATTGCAGAAATTTCACTTATTTCAGGGAAAAAAGGCAGAAATTTTCCTTATTTTTGGGCAAAATGCAGAAATTCCTAATATTTTGTGACAAAAATGCAGAAATTCGCCTTATTTTGAGGTAAAAAGGCTGAAATTTCCCTTATTTGGGAGCAAAAAGGCAGAAATTTCTTTTATTTTGGGGCAAAATTTCAGAAATTTCACTTATTAGAGGGAAATAAGTCAGAAATTTTCCTTAATTTGGGGCAAAAAAGACAGAAATTCTCTTTGTTTTGGGGGAATAAGACAAAAATTCCACTTATTTAGAGGCAAAAAAGCAGCAATTCCCCTTATTTTGGAGCAAAATTGCAGAAATTTCCCTTTTTTATGGCAAAAACGTATGCATTCTTCTTATTTTCGGGCAAAAGGCAGAAATTCCTCGTATTTTTGAGCAAAATTGCAGAAATTCCCCTAATTGTGGGGCAAAAAGGCAGAAATTCCCTAAATGTTGGGGCAAAAAGACAGAAAGTCTCCTTATTTTAGGGCAAAACTCAGAATTTCCACTTAGTTTGGGGCATAATTCCAGAAATTTCCCTTATTTTGGGGCAAAATTGCAGAAATTTCACTTATTTTGGGGCAAAATATCAGAAATTTCACTTATTTCATGGAAAAAAACAGAAATTTTCTTATTTTGGCGCAAAAGGCAGAAATTTCCCATTATTTGGGGCAAAAATGCAGAAATTCCTTTTATTTTGAGGTAAAAAGGCTGAAATTCCCCTTATTTGGGGGCAAAAAGGCAGAAATTTCCTTTATTTTGGGGCAAAATTGCAGAAATTTCACTTATTTCAGGGTAATAAGTCAGAAATTTTCCTTATTTTGAGGAAAAAAAGACAGAAATTCCCTTTGTTTTGGGGTAAAAGGACAGAAATTCCACTTATTAAGAGGCAAAAAAGCAGAAATTCCCCTTATTTTGGAACAAAAATGAAGAAATTCCCCTTTTTTATGGCAAAAAGTTATGCATTCTTTTTATTTTCGGGCAAAAAGGCAGAAATTCCCCGTATTTTGGAGCAAAATTTCAGAAATTACCCTAATTGTGGGGCAAAAAGGCAGAAATTCCCTATATGTTGGGGCAAAAAGACAGAAATTCTCCTTATTTTGGGGCAAAAATCGAAAATTACACTTATTTTGGGGCAAAATTCCAGAAATTTCCCTTATTTTGGGGCAAAATTGCAGAAATTTCACTTATTTTGCGGCGAAATTGCAGAAATTTCACTTATTTCAGGGAAAAAATGCAGAAATTTTCTTATTTTGAGACAAAAAGGCAGAAATTTCTTTTATTTTGGTACAAAATTGCAGAAATTTTTCTTATTTTGGGCAAAAAGGCAAAAATTTCCCATATTTTGGGGCAAAAATGCAAAAATTCTTTTTATTTTGAGGTAAAAAGGCTGAAATTCCTATTATTTGGGGTCAAAAAGTAAGAAATTCCCATTATTTTGGTGCCAAATCAAACATTTCTCTTATTTTCAGGAAAAATTTTAGGAATTTAACTTATTTCAGGGAAAAAAGTCAGAAATTTTCCTTATTTTGGGGCAGAAAGGCAGAAATTCCTAATATTTTGTGGCAAAAATGAAGGAATTCCCCTTATTTTGAGGTAAAAAGGCTGAAATTCCCCTTATTTGGGGGCAAAAAGGCAGAAATTTCCCTTATTTTGGGGCAAAATTGCAGAAATTTCATTTACTTCAAAGTAATAAATCAGAAATTTTCCTTATTTTGGGGTAAAAAAGACAGAAATTCCCTTTGTTTTGGGGGAGAAAAAGGGAAATTCCACTAATTTAAAGGCAAAAAAGCAGAAATTCCCCTTATTTTGGAGCAAAAATGAAAAAATTTCCCTTTTTATGGCAAAAAGGTATGCATTCTTCTTATTTTCGGGCAAAAAGGCAGAAATTCCTCGTATTATAGAGCAAAATTGCAGAAATTCTCATAATTGTGGGGCAAAAAGGCAGAAATTCCGTATATGTTGGGGCAAAAAGGCAGAAATTCTCTTTATTTTGGGGCAAAACTCAGAAATTCCACTTATTTTGGGACAAAATAGAAATTTTCATTATTTTGGGGTAAAAAGGCAGAAATTCCTAATATTTTGTGGCAAAAATGCAAAAATTCCCCTTATTTCGAGGTAAAAAGGCTAAAATTCCTTTTATTTGGGGGCAAAAAAGCAGAAATTTTTTCTTATTTCGGGGCAAAATTGCAGAAATTTCACTTATTTCAGGGTAATAATCAGAAATATTCCTTATTTTGGGGCAAAAAGACAGAAATTCCCTTTGTTTTGGGGGAAAAAGACAGAAATTCTACTTATTCAGAAGCAAAAAAGCAGAAATTCCCCTTATTTTGGAGCAAAAATGAAGAAATTTCCCTTTTTTATAGCAAAAAGTTATGCATTCTTCTTATTTTCCAGCAAAAAGGCAGAAATTTTCCGTATTTTGGAGCAAAATCGCAGAAATTCCCCTAATTGTGGGGCAAAAAGGCAGAAATTCCCTATATGTTGGGGCAAAAAGACAGAAATTCTCCTTATTTTGGGGCAAAACTCAGAAATTCCACTTATTTTGGGGCAAAATTCCAGAAATTTCCTTTATTTTGGGGCAAAATTGCAGAAATTTCACTTATTTTGGGGCAAAATTGTAGAAATTTCACTTATTTCAGAAAAAAAAGCAGAAATTTTCTTATTTTGGGGCAAAAAAGCAGAAATTTCTTTTATCTTGGTACAAAATTGCAGAAATTTTTTTATTTTGGGGCAAAAAGTCAGAAATTTCCGATATTTTGGGGCAAAAATGCAGAAATTCCCATTATCTTGAGGTAAAAAGGCTGAAATTCCTCTTATTTGGGGGCAAAAAGGCAGAAATTTCCCTTATTTTGAAGGAAAATTTCAGAAATTTCACTTACTTCAGGGTAATAAGTCAGAAATTTTCCTTATTTTGGGGCAAAAAAGAGAGAAATTTCCTTTGTTTTTAGGGGAAAAAGACAGAAATTCCACATTTTTGGAGGCAAAAAAGCAGAAATTTCTATTATTTTGGAGCAAAAATGAAGAAATTTCCCTTTTTTTGTGGCAAAAGGTATACATTCCCCTTATTTTCAAGCTAAAAAGCAGAAATTCCTTTTATTTTGGAGCAAAATTGCAGAAATTCCCCTAATTGTGGGGCAAAAAGGCAGAAATTCCCTATATGTTAGCGCAAAAAGGCAACAATTCTCCTTATTTTGGGGCAAAACTCTGAAATTCCACTTATTTTGGGGCAAAATTCATAAATTTCCCTTATTTTGGGTCAAAATTGCAGAAATTTTCACTTATTTTGGGGCAAAATTGCAGAAATATCACTAATTTTGGGGCAAAATTGCAGAAATTTCACTTATTTCAGGGAAAATAGGCAGAAATTTTCCTTATTTTTGGGCAAAATTCAGAAATTCCTAATATTTTGTGACAAAAATGCAGAAATTCCCCTTACTTTGAGGTAGAAAGGCTGAAATTCCCCTTATTTGGGGGCAAAAAGGCAGAAATTCCCTATATGTTCGGGCAAAAAGGCAGAAATTCTCTTTATTTTGGGGCAAAACTCAGAAATTCCACTTATTTTGGGGCAAAATAGAAATTTTCATTATTTTGGGGCAAAAAGGCAGAAATTCCTAATATTTTGTGGCAAAAATGCAGAATTTCCCCTTATTTCGAGGTAAAAAGGCTAAAATTCCTTTTATTTGGGGGCAAAAAAGCAGAAATTTTTTCTTATTTCGGGGCAAAATTGCTGAAATTTCACTTATTTGAGGGTAATAATCAGAAATATTCCTTATTTTGGGGCAAAAAGACAGAAATTCCCTTTGTTTTGGGGGAAAAAGACAGAAATTCTACTTATTCAGAAGCAAAAAAGCAGAAATTCCCCTTATTTTGGAGCAAAAATGAAGAAATTTCCCTTTTTTATAGCAAAAAGTTATGCATTCTTCTTATTTTCCAGCAAAAAGGCAGAAATTTTCCGTATTTTGGAGCAAAATTTCAGAAATTCCCCTAATTATGAGGCAAAAAGGCAGAAATTCCCTATATGTTGGGGCAAAAAGACAGAAATTCTCCTTGTTTTGGGGCAAAACTCAGAAATTCCACTTATTTTGGGGCAAAATTCCAGAAATTTCCTTTATTTTGGGGCAAAATTGCAGAAAATTCACTTATTTTGGGGCAAAATTGTAGAAATTTCACTTATTTCAGAAAAAAAAGCAGAAATTTTCTTATTTTGGGGCAAAAAGGCAGAAATTTCTTTTATCTTGGTACAAAATTGCAGAAATTTTTTATTTTGGGGCAAAAAGTCAGAAATTTCCGATATTTTGGGGCAAAAATGCAGAAATTCCCATTATCTTGAGGTAAAAAGGCTGAAATTCCCCTTATTTGGGGGCAAAAAGGCAGAAATTTCCCTTATTTTGAAGGAAAATTTCAGAAATTTCACTTACTTCAGGGTAATAAGTCAGAAATTTTCCTTATTTTGGGGCAAAAAAGACAGAAATTTCCTTTGTTTTTAGGGGAAAAAGACAGAAATTCCACATTTTTGGAGGCAAAAAAGCAGAAATTTCTATTATTTTGGAGCAAAAATGAAGAAATTTCCCTTTTTTTGTGGCAAAAGGTATACATTCCCCTTATTTTCAGGCTAAAAAGCAGAAATTCCCTTTATTTTGGAGCAAAATTGCAGAAATTCCCCTAATTGTGGGGCAAAATGGCAGAAATTCCCTATATGTTAGCGCAAAAAGACAACAATTCTCCTTATTTTGGGGCAAAACTCTGAAATTCCACTTATTTTTGGGCAAAATTCCAGAAATTTCCCTTATTTTGGGTCAAAATTGCAGAAATTTTCACTTATTTTGGGGAAAAATTGCAGAAATTTCACTTATTTTGGGGCAAAATTGCAGAAATTTCACTTATTTCAGGGAAAATAGGCAGAAATTTTCCTTATTTTTGGGCAAAATGCAGAAATTCCTAATATTTTGTGACAAAAATGCAGAAATTACCCTTATTTTGAGGTAGAAAGGCTGAAATTCCCCTTATTTGGGGGGAAAAAGGCAGAAATTTCTATTATTTTGGGGCAAAATTGCAGAAATTTCACTTATTTCAGAGTAATAAGTCAGAAATTTTCCTAATTTTGGGGCAAAAAAGACAGAAATTCTTTTTGTTTTGGGGGAATAAGACAGAAATTCCACTTATTTAGAGGCAAAAAAGCAGCAATTCCCCTTATTTTGGAGCAAAATTGCAGAAATTTCCCTTTTTTATGGCAAAAAGGTATGCATTCTTCTTATTTTCGGACAAAAGGCAGAAATTCCTCGTATTTAGGAGCAAAATTGCAGAAATTCCCCTAATTTTGGGGCAAAAAGGCAAAAATTCCCTATATGTTGGGGCAAAAAGACAGAAAGTCTCCTTATTTTGGGGCAAAACTCAGAAATTCCACTTATTTTGGGGCAAAATTGCAGAAATTTCACTTATTTCATGGAAAAAAGCAGAAATTTTCTTATTTTGGGGCAAAAGGCAGAAATTTCCCATATTTTTGCGCAAAATTGCAGAAATTTCACTTATTTAAAGGTAAAAAGTCAAAAATTTTCCTTATTTTGGGGCAAAAAAGACAGAAATTCTCTTTGTTTTGCGGGAAAAGGACAGAAATTTCCCTTATTTAGAGGCAAAAAAGCAGAAATTCCCCTTATTTTGGAGCAAAAATGAAGAAATTTCCCTTTTTTATGGCAAAAATGTATGCATTCTTCTCATTTTCGGACAAAAAGGCAGAAATTCCCCGTATTTTAAAGCAAAATTGCTGAAATTCCCCTATTGTTGGGCAAAAATGCAGAAATTCCCTATATGTTGGAGCAAAAAGACAGAAATTCTCCTTATTTTGGGGCAAAACTCAGAAATTACACTTATTTTGGAGCAAAATTGCAGAAATTTCAATTATTTCAAAAAAAAAGCAGAAATTTTCTTATTTTGGGGCAAAAAGGCAGAAATTTTTTTTTATTTTTGTACAAAATTGCAGAAATTTTTCTTATTTTGGGGCCAAAAGGTAGAAATTTCCCATATTTTGGGGCAAAAATGCAGAAATTCCCTTTATTTTGAGGTAAAAAGGCTCAAATTCCCCTTATTTGGAGGCAAAAAGTCAGAAATTTCTCTTATTTTGGGGCAAAATTTCAGAAACTTCATCTATTTCAGGGTAATAAGTCAGAAATTTTCCTTATTTTGGGGCCAAAAAATAGAAATTCTCTTTGTTTTGGGGGAAAAAGAAAGAAATTCCACTTATTTAGAGGCAAAAAAGCAGAAAATCCTCTTATTTTGGAGCAAAAATGAAGAAATTTCCGTTTTTTATGGCAAAAAGTTATGCATTCTTCTTATTTTCCAGCAAAAAGGCAGAAATTTTCCGTATTTTGGAGAAAAATTGCAGAAATTCCCCTAATTGTGGGGCAAAAAGGCAGAAATTCCCTATATGTTGGGGCAAAAAGACAGAAATACTCCTTATTTTGGGGCAAAACTCAGAAATTCCACTTATTTTGGGGCAAAATTCCAGAAAATTCCTTTATTTTGGGGCAAAATTGCAGAAATTTCACTTATTTTGGGGCAAAATTGTAGAAATTTCACTTATTTCAGAAAAAAAAGCAGAAATTTTCTTATTTTGGGGCAAAAAAGCAGAAATTTCTTTTATCTTGGTACAAAATTGCAGAAATTTTTTTATTTGGGGGCAAAAAGTCAGAAATTTCCGATATTTTGGGGCAAAAATGCAGAAATTCCCATTATCTTGAGGTAAAAAGGCTGAAATTCCTCTTATTTGGGGGCAAAAAGGCAGAAATTTCCCTTATTTTGAAGGAAAATTTCAGAAATTTCACTTACTTCAGGGTAATAAGTCAGAAATTTTCCTTATTTTGGGGCAAAAAAGAGAGAAATTTCCTTTGTTTTTAGGGGAAAAAGACAGAAATTCCACATTTTTGGAGGCAAAAAAGCAGAAATTTCTATTATTTTGGAGCAAAAATGAAGAAATTTCCCTTTTTTTGTGGCAAAAGGTATACATTCCCCTTATTTTCAAGCTAAAAAGCAGAAATTCCTTTTATTTTGGAGCAAAATTGCAGAAATTCCCCTAATTGTGGGGCAAAAAGGCAGAAATTCCCTATATGTTAGCGCAAAAAGGCAACAATTCTCCTTATTTTGGGGCAAAACTCTGAAATTCCACTTATTTTGGGGCAAAATTCATAAATTTCCCTTATTTTGGGTCAAAATTGCAGAAATTTTCACTTATTTTGGGGCAAAATTGCAGAAATATCACTAATTTTGGGGCAAAATTGCAGAAATTTCACTTATTTCAGGGAAAATAGGCAGAAATTTTCCTTATTTTTGGGCAAAATTCAGAAATTCCTAATATTTTGTGACAAAAATGCAGAAATTCCCCTTACTTTGAGGTAGAAAGGCTGAAATTCCCCTTATTTGGGGGCAAAAAGGCAGAAATTCCCTATATGTTCGGGCAAAAAGGCAGAAATTCTCTTTATTTTGGGGCAAAACTCAGAAATTCCACTTATTTTGGGGCAAAATAGAAATTTTCATTATTTTGGGGCAAAAAGGCAGAAATTCCTAATATTTTGTGGCAAAAATGCAGAATTTCCCCTTATTTCGAGGTAAAAAGGCTAAAATTCCTTTTATTTGGGGGCAAAAAAGCAGAAATTTTTTCTTATTTCGGGGCAAAATTGCTGAAATTTCACTTATTTGAGGGTAATAATCAGAAATATTCTTTATTTTGGGGCAAAAAGACAGAAATTCCCTTTGTTTTGGGGGAAAAAGACAGAAATTCTACTTATTCAGAAGCAAAAAAGCAGAAATTCCCCTTATTTTGGAGCAAAAATGAAGAAATTTCCCTTTTTTATAGCAAAAAGTTATGCATTCTTCTTATTTTCCAGCAAAAAGGCAGAAATTTTCCGTATTTTGGAGCAAAATTTCAGAAATTCCCCTAATTATGAGGCAAAAAGGCAGAAATTCCCTATATGTTGGGGCAAAAAGACAGAAATTCTCCTTGTTTTGGGGCAAAACTCAGAAATTCCACTTATTTTGGGGCAAAATTCCAGAAATTTCCTTTATTTTGGGGCAAAATTGCAGAAAATTCACTTATTTTGGGGCAAAATTGTAGAAATTTCACTTATTTCAGAAAAAAAAGCAGAAATTTTCTTATTTTGGGGCAAAAAGGCAGAAATTTCTTTTATCTTGGTACAAAATTGCAGAAATTTTTTATTTTGGGGCAAAAAGTCAGAAATTTCCGATATTTTGGGGCAAAAATGCAGAAATTCCCATTATCTTGAGGTAAAAAGGCTGAAATTCTCCTTATTTGGGGGCAAAAAGGCAGAAATTTCCCTTATTTTGAAGGAAAATTTCAGAAATTTCACTTACTTCAGGGTAATAAGTCAGAAATTTTCCTTATTTTGGGGCAAAAAAGACAGAAATTTCCTTTGTTTTTAGGGGAAAAAGACAGAAATTCCACATTTTTGGAGGCAAAAAAGCAGAAATTTCTATTATTTTGGAGCAAAAATGAAGAAATTTCCCTTTTTTTGTGGCAAAAGGTATACATTCCCCTTATTTTCAGGCTAAAAAGCAGAAATTCCCTTTATTTTGGAGCAAAATTGCAGAAATTCCCCTAATTGTGGGGCAAAATGGCAGAAATTCCCTATATGTTAGCGCAAAAAGACAACAATTCTCCTTATTTTGGGGCAAAACTCTGAAATTCCACTTATTTTTGGGCAAAATTCCAGAAATTTCCCTTATTTTGGGTCAAAATTGCAGAAATTTTCACTTATTTTGGGGCAAAATTGCAGAAATTTCACTTATTTTGGGGCAAAATTGCAGAAATTTCACTTATTTCAGGGAAAATAGGCAGAAATTTTCCTTATTTTTGGGCAAAATGCAGAAATTCCTAATATTTTGTGACAAAAATGCAGAAATTACCCTTATTTTGAGGTAGAAAGGCTGAAATTCCCCTTATTTGGGGGGAAAAAGGCAGAAATTTCTATTATTTTGGGGCAAAATTGCAGAAATTTCACTTATTTCAGAGTAATAAGTCAGAAATTTTCCTAATTTTGGGGCAAAAAAGACAGAAATTCTTTTTGTTTTGGGGGAATAAGACAGAAATTCCACTTATTTAGAGGCAAAAAAGCAGCAATTCCCCTTATTTTGGAGCAAAATTGCAGAAATTTCCCTTTTTTATGGCAAAAAGGTATGCATTCTTCTTATTTTCGGACAAAAGGCAGAAATTCCTCGTATTTAGGAGCAAAATTGCAGAAATTCCCCTAATTTTGGGGCAAAAAGGCAAAAATTCCCTATATGTTGGGGCAAAAAGACAGAAAGTCTCCTTATTTTGGGGCAAAACTCAGAAATTCCACTTATTTTGGGGCAAAATTGCAGAAATTTCACTTATTTCATGGAAAAAAGCAGAAATTTTCTTATTTTGGGGCAAAAGGCAGAAATTTCCCATATTTTTGCGCAAAATTGCAGAAATTTCACTTATTTAAAGGTAAAAAGTCAAAAATTTTCCTTATTTTGGGGCAAAAAAGACAGAAATTCTCTTTGTTTTGCGGGAAAAGGACAGAAATTTCCCTTATTTAGAGGCAAAAAAGCAGAAATTCCCCTTATTTTGGAGCAAAAATGAAGAAATTTCCCTTTTTTATGGCAAAAATGTATGCATTCTTCTCATTTTCGGACAAAAAGGCAGAAATTCCCCGTATTTTAAAGCAAAATTGCTGAAATTCCCCTATTGTTGGGCAAAAATGCAGAAATTCCCTATATGTTGGAGCAAAAAGACAGAAATTCTCCTTATTTTGGGGCAAAACTCAGAAATTACACTTATTTTGGAGCAAAATTGCAGAAATTTCAATTATTTCAAAAAAAAAGCAGAAATTTTCTTATTTTGGGGCAAAAAGGCAGAAATTTTTTTTTATTTTTGTACAAAATTGCAGAAATTTTTCTTATTTTGGGGCCAAAAGGTAGAAATTTCCCATATTTTGGGGCAAAAATGCAGAAATTCCCTTTATTTTGAGGTAAAAAGGCTCAAATTCCCCTTATTTGGAGGCAAAAAGTCAGAAATTTCTCTTATTTTGGGGCAAAATTTCAGAAACTTCATCTATTTCAGGGTAATAAGTCAGAAATTTTCCTTATTTTGGGGCCAAAAAATAGAAATTCTCTTTGTTTTGGGGGAAAAAGAAAGAAATTCCACTTATTTAGAGGCAAAAAAGCAGAAAATCCTCTTATTTTGGAGCAAAAATGAAGAAATTTCCGTTTTTTATGGCAAAAAGTTATGCATTCTTCTTATTTTCCAGCAAAAAGGCAGAAATTTTCCGTATTTTGGAGAAAAATTGCAGAAATTCCCCTAATTGTGGGGCAAAAAGGCAGAAATTCCCTATATGTTGGGGCAAAAAGACAGAAATACTCCTTATTTTGGGGCAAAACTCAGAAATTCCACTTATTTTGGGGCAAAATTCCAGAAAATTCCTTTATTTTGGGGCAAAATTGCAGAAATTTCACTTATTTCAGAAAAAAAAGCAGAAATTTTCTTATTTTGGGGCAAAAAGGCAGAAATTTCTTTTCTCTTGGTAGAAAATTGCAGACATTTTTTTTATTTTGGGGCAAAAAGGCAGAAATATCCCATATTTTGGGGCAAAAATGCAGAAATTATCATTATCTTGAGGTAAAAAGGCTGAAATTCCCCTTATTTGGGGGGAAAAAGGCAGAAATTTCCCTTATTTTGGGGCAAAATTTCAGAAATTTCACTTATTTCAGGGTAATAAGTCAGAAATTTTCTTAATTTTGGGGCAAAAAAGACAGAAATTCCTTTTGTTTTTAGGGGAAAAAGACAGAAATTCCACATTTTTGAAGGCAAAAAAGCAGAAATTCCTTTTATTTTGGAGCAAAAATGAAGAAATTTCCCTTTTTTGTGGCAAAAGGTATACATTCCCCTTATTTTCAGGCTAAAAAGCAGAAATTCCCTTTATTTTGGAGCAAAATTGCAGAAATTCCCCTAATTGTGGGGCAAAAAGGCAGAAATTCCCTATATGTTAGGGCAAAAAGTCAGAAATTCTCCTTATTTTGGGGCAAAACTCTGAAATTCCACTTAATTTGGAGCAAAATTCCAGAAATTTCCCTTATTTTCGGGCAAAATTGCAGAAATTTCATTTATTTTGGGGCAAAATTGCAGAAATTTCACTTATTTCAGGGAAAAAAGGCAGAAATTTTTTTTATTTTTGGGCAAAATGCAGAAATTCCTAATATTTTGTGGCAAAAATGCAGAAATTCCTTTTATTTTGAGGTAAAAAAGGCTGAAATTCCCCTTATTTGGGGGCAAAAAGGCAGAAATTTCTCATATTTTGGGGCAAAATTGCAGAAATTTCACTTATTTCAGGGTAATAAGTCAGAAATTTTCCTTATTTTGGGGCAAAAAAGACAGAAATTCTCTTTGTTTTTGGGGAAAAAGACTGAAATTCCACTTATTTAGAGGCAAAAAAGCAGAAATTCCCCTTATTTTGGAGCAAAATTGCAGAAATTTTCCTTTTTTATTGCAAAAAGTTATGCATTCTTTTTATTTTCGGGCAAAAAGGCAGAAATTCCACGTTATTTTGGAGCAAAATTGCAGAAATTCCCCTAATTGTGGGGCAAAAAGGCAGAAATTCCCTATATGTTTGGGCAAAAAGACAGAAATTCTCCTTATTTTGGAGCAAAACTCAGAAATTCCACTTATTTTGGGGCAAAATTCCAGAAATTTCCCTTATTTTGGGGCAAAATTGCAGAAATTTCACTTATTTCAGAAAAAAAAAGCAGAAATTTTCTTATTTTGGGGCAAAAAGGCAGAAATTTCTTTCATCTTGGTACAAAATTGCAGAAATTTTTCTTATTTTGGGGCAAAAAGGCAGAAATATCCCATATTTTGGGGCAAAAATGCAGAAATTATCATTATCTTGAGATAAAAAGGCTGAAATTCCCCTTATTTGGGGGCAAAAAGGCAGAAATTTCCCTTATTTTGAGGTAAAATTTCAGAAATTTCACTTATTTCAGGGTAATAAGTCAGAAATTTTCTTTATTTTGGGGCAAAAAGACAGAAATTCCCTTTGTTTTTAGGGGAAAAAGACAGAAATTCCACATTTTTGATGGCAAAAAAGCAGAAATTCCTTTTATTTTAAAGCAAAAATGAAGAAATTTCACTTTTTTTGTGGCAAAAGGTATACATTCCCCTTATTTTCAGGCTAAAAAGCAGAAATTCCCTTTATTTTGGAGCAAAATTGCAGAAATACCCCTAATTGTGGGGCAAAAAGGCAGAAATTCCCTATATGTTAGGGCAAAAAGTCAGAAATTCTCCTTATTTTGGGGCAAAACTCTGAAATTCCACTTATTTTGGAGCAAAATTCCAGAAATTTCCCTTATTTTCGGGCAAAATTGCAGAAATTTCATTTATTTTGGGGCAAAATTGCAGAAATTTCACTTATTTCAGGGAAAAAAGGCAGAATTTTTTTTTATTTTTGGGCAAAATGCAGAAATTCCTAATATTTTGTGGCAAAAATGCAGAAATTCCTTTTATTTTGAGGTAAAAAAGGCTGAAATTCCCCTTATTCGGGGGCAAAAAGGCAGAAATTTCTCATATTTTGGGGCAAAATTGCAGAAATTTCACTAATTTCAGGGTAATAAGTCAGAAATTTTCCTTATTTTGGGGCAAAAAAGATAGAAATTCTCTTTGTTTTTGGGGAAAAAGACTGAAATTCCACTTATTTAGAGGCAAAAAAGCAGAAATTCCCCTTATTTTGGAGCAAAATTGCAGAAATTTTCCTTTTTTATTGCAAAAAGTTATGCATTCTTTTTATTTTCGGGCAAAAAGGCAGACATTCCACGTTATTTTGGAGCAAAATTGCAGAAATTCCCCTAATTGTGGGGCAAAAAGGCAGAAATTCCCTATATGTTTGGGCAAAAAGACAGAAATTCTCCTTATTTTGAAGCAAAACTCAGAAATTCCACTTATTTTGGGGCAAAATTCCAGAAATTTCCCTTATTTTGGGGCAAAATTGCAGAAATTTCACTTATTTCAGAAAAAAAAAGCAGAAATTTTCTTATTTTGGGGCAAAAAGGCAGAAATTTCTTTCATCTTGGTACAAAATTTCAGAAATTTTTCTTATTTTGGGGCAAAAAGGCAGAAATATCCCATATTTTGGGGCAAAAATGCAGAAATTATCATTATCTTGAGGTAAAAAGGCTGAAATTCCCCTTATTTGGGGGCAAAAAGGCAGAAATTTCCCTTATTTTGGGGTAAAATTTCAGAAATTTCACTTATTTAAGGGTAATAAGTCAGAAATTTTCTTTATTTTGGGGCAAAAAGACAGAAATTCCCTTTGTTTTTAGGGGAAAAAGACAGAAATTCCACATTTTTGAAGGTAAAAAAGCAGAAATTCCTTTTATTTTAAAGCAAAAATGAAGAAATTTCACTTTTTTGTGGCAAAAGGTATACATTCCCCTTATTTTCAGGCTAAAAAGCAGAAATTCCTTTTATTTTGGAGCAAAATTGCAGAAATTCCCCTAATTGTGTGGCAAAAAGGCAGAAATTCCCTATATGTTAGGGCAAAAAGACAGAAATTCTCCTTATTTTGGGGCAAAACAATGAAATTCCACTTATTTTAAGGAAAAATTCCAGAAGTTTCCTTTATTTTGGGGCAAAATTGCAGAAATTTCCCTTATTTTGGGGCAAAATTTCAGAAATTTCACTTATTTCAGGGTAATAAGTCAGAAATTTTCTTTATTTTGGGGCAAAAAGACAGAAATTCCCTTTGTTTTTAGGGGAAAAAGACAGAAATTCCACATTTTTGAAGGTAAAAAAGCAGAAATTCCTTTTATTTTAAAGCAAAAATGAAGAAATTTCCCTTTTTTGTGGCAAAAGGTATGCATTCCCCTTATTTTCAGGCTAAAAAGCAGAAATTCCTTTTATTTTGGAGCAAAATTGCAGAAATTCCCCTAATTGTGTGGCAAAAAGGCAGAAATTCCCTATATGTTAGGGCAAAAAGACAGAAATTCTCCTTATTTTGGGGCAAAACAATGAAATTCCACTTATTTTAAGGAAAAATTCCAGAAGTTTCCTTTATTTTGGGGCAAAATTGCAGAAATTTCACTTATTTTGGGGCAAAATTGCAGAAATTTCACTTATTTCAGGGAAAAAAGGCAGAAATTTTTTTTATTTTTTGGCAAAATGCAGAAATTCCTAATATTTTGTGGCAAAAATGCAGAAAGTCCCTTTATTTTGAGGTAAAAAGGCTGAAATTCCCCTTATTCGGGGGCAAAAAGGCAGAAATTTCTCTTATTTTGGGGCAAAGTTGCAGAAATTTCACTTATTTCAGGGTAATAAGTCAGAAATTTTCCTTATTTTGGGGCAAAAAGACAGAAATTCTCCTTATTTTGGAGCAAAACTCGGAAATTCCAATTATTTTGGGGCAAAATTCCAGAAATTTCTTTTATTTTGTGGCAAAATTGCAGAAATTTCACTTATTTTTTGGCAAAATTGCAGAAATTTCACTTATTTCATGGAAAAAAGCAGATATTTTCTTATTATGGGGCAAAAAGGCAGAAATTTCCCATATTTTGGGGCAAAAATGCAGAAATTCCCCTTATTTTGAGGTAAAAAGGCTTAAATTCCCCGTATTTGGGGGCATAAAGGCAGAAATTTTCCTTATTTTGGGGCAAAATTGCAGAAATTTCACTTATTTCAGAAAAAAAGCAGAAATTTTTTTATTTTGGGGCAAAAAGGCACAAATTTCTTTTATTTTTGTACAAAATTGCAGAAATTTTTCTTATTTTGGGGCAAAAAGGCAGAAATTTCCCATATTTTGGGGCAAAAATGCAGAAATTCCCCTTATTTTGAGGTAAAAAGCCTGAAATTCCCCTTATTTGGGGGCAAAAAGGAAGAAATTTCCCATATTTTGGGGCAAAAATGCAGAAATTTCCATTATTTTGGGCAAAAAGGCAGAAATTTACCATATTTTGATGCAAAAATGCAGAAATTTCCATTATTTTGAGGTAAAAAGGCTGAAATTCCCCTTATTTGGGGGCAAAAAGTAAGAAATTCCCTTTATTTTTGGGCGAAAAGCAGACATTTCCCATATTTTGGGGAAAAATTTTAGAAATTTAACTTATTTCAGGGCAAAAAGTCAGAAATTTTCCTTATTTTGTGGGAAAAAGGCAGAAATTCCTAATATTTTGTGGCAAAAATGCAGAAATTCCTATTATTTTGAGGTAAAAAGGCTGAAATTCCCCTTATTTGGGGGCAAAAAGGCAGAAATTTCCCTTATTTTGGGGCAAAATTGAAGAAATTTCACTTATTTCAGGGTAATAAGTCAGAAATTTTTCTTATTTTGAAGCAAAAAGACAGAAATTCCCTTAGTTTTGTGGGAAAAAGACAGAAATTTTACTTATATAAAGGCAAAAAAGCAGAAATTCCCCTTATTTTGGAGCAAAATTGCAGAAATTTCTCTTTTTTGTGGCAAAAAGGTATGCATTCTTCTTATTTTGGACACAAAGGCAGAAATTTCCTGTATTTTGGAGCAAAATTGCAGAAATTCCCCTAATTGTGGGGCAAAAAGGCTGAAATTCCCTATATGTTGGGGCAAAAAGACAGAAATTCTTTTTATTTTGGGGCAAAACTCAGAAATTCCACTTATTTTGGGGCAAAATTGCAGAAATTTCCCTTATTTTGGGGGCAGAATTGCAAAAATTTTACTTATTTTGGGGCAAAATTGCAGAAATTTCACTTATTTCAGGGAAAAAAAGCAGAAATTTTCTTATTTTGGGGCAAAAGACAAGAAATTTCTCATATTTTGTGGCAAAAATGCAGAAATTCCCCTTATTTTGAGGTAAAAAAGCTGAAATTCCCCTTATTTGGGTGCAAAAAGGCAGAATTTTCTTTTATTTTGGGAAAAAATTGCAGAAATTTCACTTATTTCAGGGTAATAAGTCAGAAATTTTCCTTATTTTGGGGCCAAAAAACAGAAAATCCCTTTGTTTTGGGGGGAAAAGACAGAAATTCCACCTATTTAGAGGCAAAAAAGCAGAAATTCTTATTTTGGAACAAAAATGAAGAAATTTCACTTTTTTATGGCAAAAAGGTATGCATTCTTCTTATTTACGGACAAAAAGGAAGAAATTTCCTGTATTTTGCAGCAAAAATTGCAGAAATTCCTCTAATTGTGGCTAGAAAACGCAGAAATTCCCTATATGTTGGGGCAAAAAGACAGAAATTCTCCTTATTTTGGGGCAAAACTAAGAAATTTCACTTATTTTGGAGCAAAATTGCAGAAATTTCACTTATTTCAGAAAAAAAGCAGAAATTTTCTTATTTTGGATCAAAAAGGCAGAAATTGCTTTTATTTTGGTACAAATTTCCAGAAATTTTTCTTATTTTGGGGCAAAATGCAGAAATTCTTAATATTTTGTGGCAAAAATGCAGAAATTCCCCTTATTTTGAGATAAAAAGGCTGAAATTCCCCTTATTTGGGGGCAAACAGGCAGAAATTTCTTTTATTTTGGTACAAAATTGCAAAAATTTTTCTTATTTTGGGCAAAATCAGAAATTTCCCATATTTTGGGGCAAAAATGCAGAAATTCCCCTTATTTTGAGGTAAAAAGGCTGAAATTCCCCTTATTTGGGGGCAAAAAGTAAGAAATTCCTCTTATTTTTGGGAAAAAAGCAGACATTTCACATATTTTGGGGAAAATTTAGGAATTTAACTTATTTCAGGGCAAAAAGTCAGAAATTATCCTCATTTTGGGGCAGAAAGGCAGAAATTCCTAATATTTTGTGGCAAAAATGCAGAAATTCCCCTTTTTTTGATGTAAAAAGGCTGAAATTCCCCTTATTTGGGGGCAAAAAGGCAGAAATTTCCCTTATTTTGAAGCAAAATTGCAGAAATTTAACTTATTTCAGGGTAATAAGTCAAAATTTTTTCTTTTTTTGCGGCAAAAACACAGAAATTCCCTTTGTTTTGTGGGAAAAAGACAGAAATTTTACTTATTTAGAGGCAAAAAAGCAGAAATTCTCCTTATTTTGAAGCAAAAATGAAGAAATTTTTCTTTTTTATGGAAAAAAAGGAATGCATTCTTCTTATTTTCAGGCAAAAATGCAGAAATTCCCCGTATTTTGGAGCAAAATTGCAGAAATTCCCCTATTTGTGAGGCAAAAAGGCAGAAATTCCCTATATGTTGGGGCAAAAAGACAGAATTTCTTTTTATTTTGGGGCAAAACTCAGAAATTCCACTTATTTTGGGGCAAAATTCCAGAAATTTCCCTTATTTTGGGGCAAAATTGCAGAAATTTCCCTTATTTTGGGGCAAAATTGCAGAAATTTCACTTATTTTAGGGTAATAAGTAAGAAATTTTCCTTATTTTGGGGCATAAAAGACAGAAATTCCCTTTGTTTTGGGGGGAAAAGACAGAAATTTTACTTATTTAGATGCAAAAAAGCAGAAATTCCCCTTATTTTGGAGTAAAAATGAAGAAATTTCCCTTTTTTATGGCAAAAAGAAATGCATTCTTCTTATTTTCAGGCAAAAAGGTTGAAATTCCTCGTATTTTGGAGCAAAATTGCAGAAATTCCCCTATTTGTGGGGAAAAAAGGCAGAAATTTCCTATATATTGGGGCAAAATTACAGAAATTCACATTATTTTGGGGCAAAACTCAGAAATTCCACTTATTTTGGCGCAAAATTTCAGAAATTTCCCTTATTTTGGGGCAAAATTGCAGAATGTTCACTTATTTTGGGGCAAAATTGCATAAATTTCACTTATTTCAGAAAAAAAAAGCAGAATTTATCTTATTTCGGGGCAAAATGGCAGAAATTTCTCATATTTTGTGGCAAAAAAGCAGAAATTCCCCTTATTTTGAAGCAAAAATGAAGAAATTTCCCTTTTTTATTCCAAAAAGGAGTGCATTCTTCTTATTTTCAGGCAAAAAGGCAGAAATTCACCGTATTTTATAGCAAAATTGCAGAAATTCCCCGAATTGTGGGGCAAAAATGCAGAAATTCCCCGAATTGTGGGGCAAAAATGCAGAAATTCCCTATATGTTGGGTCAAAAAGACAGAAATTCTCTTTATTTTGGGGCAAAACTCAGAAATTCCACTTATTTTGTGGCAAAATTCCAGAAATTTCCTTTCTTTTGGGGCAAAAAGGCAGAAATTCCTAATATTTTGTAGCAAAAATGCCGAAATTCCCCTTATTTTAAGGTAAAAATGCTGAAATTCCCTTTATTTGGGGGCAAAAAGTCAGAAATTTCCATTATTTTGGGGCAAAATTGCAGAAATTTCACTTACTTCAAAGTAATATGTCAGAAATTTTATTTATTTTGGGGCAAAAAAGACAGAAATTCTTTTTGTTTTGGGAGAGAAATACAGAAATTCCAATTATTTAGTGGCAAAAAGCAGAAATTCCCCTTATTTTGAAGCAAAAATTAAGAAATTTCCCTTTTTATGGCAAAAAAGTATGCATTTTTCTTATTTTCGGGCAAAAAGGCAGAAATTCCTCGTATTTTAGAGCAAAATTGCAGAAATTCCCCTAATTGTGGGGCAAAAAGTCAGAAATTCACTATATGTTGGGGCAAAAAGGCAGAAATTCTCCTTACTTTGGGGCAAAACTCAGAAATTCCACTTATTTTGGGGGCAAAATTCCAGAAATTTCCCTTTATTTTGGAGCAAAAAGGTAGAAATTCCTAATATTTTGTGGCAAAAATGCAGAAATTCCCCTTATTTTGAGGTAAAAAGGCTGAAATTCCCCTTATTTGGGGGCAAAAAAGCAGAAATTTTCTCTTATTTTGGGGCAAAATTGCAGAAATTTCACTTATTTCAGGGTAATAATCAGAAATATTCTTTATTATGTGGCAAAATGGACAGAAATTCCCTTTGTTTTGGGGGAAAAAGACAGAAATTCTGCTTATTTAGAAGCAAAAAAGCAGAAATTCCCATTATTTTGGAACAAAAATGAAGAAATTTACCTTTTTTATGGCAAAAAGTTATGCATTCTTCTTATTTTCCAGCCAAAAGGCAGAAATTTTCCGTATTTTGGAGCAAAATTGCAGTAATTCCCCTAATTGTGGGGCAAAAAGGCAGAAATTTCCTATATGTTGCGGCAAAAAGACAGAAATTCTCCTTATTTTGGGGCAAAACTCAGAAATTCCACTTATTTTGGGGCAAAATTCCAGAAATTTCTTTTATTTTGTGGCAAAATTGCAGAAATTTCACTTATTTTGGGGCAAAATTGCAGAAATTTCACTTATTTCAGAAAAAAAAGCAGAAATTTTCTTATTTTGGGGCAAAAAGGCAGAAATTTCTTTTATCTTGGTACAAAATTGCAGAAATTTTTCTTATTTTGGGTCAAAAAGGCAGAAATTTCTCATATTTTGGGGAAAAAATGCAGAATTTCCCATTATCTTGAGGTAAAAAGGCTGAAATTCCCCTTATTTGGGGGCAAAAAGGCAGAAATTTCCCTTATTTTGGGGCAAAATTTCAGAAATTTCACTTATTTCAGGGTAATAAGTCAGAAATTTTCATTATTTTGGGGCAAAAAAGACAGAAATTCCCTTTGTTTTTAGGGGAAAAAGACAGAAATTCCACATTTTT
Source organism: Micromys minutus (assembly GCF_963924665.1). Classification (NCBI taxonomy): domain Eukaryota; kingdom Metazoa; phylum Chordata; class Mammalia; order Rodentia; family Muridae; genus Micromys; species Micromys minutus. The sequence continues at coordinate 194,563 of NW_027667255.1, read as the reverse complement.
GGAGGCAAAAAAGCAGAAATTCCTTTTATTTTGGAGCAAAAATGAATTTTTCTTTTTTGTGGCAAAAGGTATACATTCTCCTTATTTTCAGGCTAAAAAGCAGAAATTCCCTTTATTTTTGAGCAAAATTGCAGAAATTCCCTTAATTGTGGGGCAAAAAGGCAGAAATTGCCTATATGTTGGGGCATAAAGACAGAAATTCTCCTTATTTTGGGGCAAAACTCAGAAATTGCACGTATTTTGGGGCAAAATTCCAGAAATTTCCCTAATTTTGGGGCAAAATTGCAGAAATTTCAGTTATTTTGAGGCAAAATTGCAGAAATTTCACTTATTTCAGAGAAAAAAAACAGAAATTTTCCTTATTTTGTGCAAAATGCAGAAAATCCTAATATTTTGTGGCAAAAATGCAGAAATTCCCCTTATTTTGAGGTAAAAAGGCTGAAATTCCCCTTATTTGGGGGCAAAAAGGCAGAAATTTCTCTTATTTTGGGGCAAAATTGCAGAAATTTCACTTATTTCAGGGTAATAAGTCAGAAATTTTCCTTATTTTGGAGCCAAAAAGACAGAAATTCTCTTTGTTTTGCGGAAAAAGACAGAAATTCCACTTATTTAGAGGCAAAAAAGCAGAAATTCCCCTTATTTTGGAGCAAAATTGCAGAAATTTCCCTTTTTTATGGCAAAAAGGTATGCATTCTTTTTATTTTTGGGCAAAAAGGCAGAAATTCCCTGTAATTTGGAGCAAAATTTCAGAAATTCCCATAATTGTGGGGCAAAAAGTCAGAAATTCCCTATATTTTGGGGCAAAAATCAGAAATTCTCTATATTTTGGGGCAAAACTCAGAAATTCCACTCATTTTGGAGCACAATTCCAGAAATTTCTTTTATTTTGTGGCATAATTGCAGAAATTTCACTTATTTTGGGGCAAAATTGCAGAAATTTCACTTATTTCATGGAAAAAAGAAGAAATTTTCTTTTTTTTGAGGCAAAAAGTCAGAAATTTTCCATATTTTGGTGCAAAAATGCAGAAATTCCCCTTATTTTGAGGTAAAAAGGCTGAAATTTCCCGTATTTGGGGGCAAAAAGGCAGAAATTTCCCTTATTTTATGGCAAAATTGCAGAAATTTCACTTATTTCAGGAAAAAAGCAGAAATTTTCTTATGTTGGGGCAAAAAGGCAGAAATTTTTTTATTTTGGTACAAAATTGCAGAAATTTTTCTTATTTTGGGGCCAAAAGGCAGAAATTTCCCATATTTTGGGGCAAAAATGCAGAAATTCCCCTTATTTTGAGGGAAATAGGCTAAAATTTCCCTTACTTGGAGGCAAAAAGGCAGAAATTTCTCTTATTTGGGGCAAAATTGCAGAAACATCACTTATTTCAGGGTAATAATTCAGAAATTTTCCTTATTTTGGGGCAAAAAAGACAGAAATTCCCTTTGTTTTGGGGAAAAAAGACATAAATTCCACTTATTTAAAGGCAAAAAAGCAGAAATTGCCCTTATTTTGGAGCAAAATTTCAGATATTTCCCTTTTTTATGGCAAAAAGGTATGCATTCTTTTTATTTTCGTGCAAAAAGGCAGAAATTCCTCGTATTTTCGAGCAAAATTTCAGAAATTCCCCTAATTGTGGCGCAAAAATGCAGAAATTCCCTATATGTTGGGGCAAAAAGACAGAAATTCTCATTATTTTGGGGCAAAACTCAGAAATTCCACTTATTTTGGGGCAAAATTCCAGAAATTTCCCTTATTTTGGGGCAAAATTGCAGAAATTTAACTTATTTTGGGGCAAATTGCAGAAATTTCACTTATTTCAAGGATAAAATGAAGAATTTTTTTTATTTGGAGGCAAAAACGTAGAAATTTCTTTTATTTTGGTACAAAATTGCAGAAATTTTTCTTATTTTGGGCAAAAAGGCAGAAATTTCCCATATTTTGGGGCAAAAATGCAGAAATTCCTTTTATTTTGAGGTAAAAAGGCTGAAATTCCTATTATTTGGGGGCAAAAAGTAAGAAATTCCCATTATTTTGGTGCCAAAAGCAGACATTTCCCTTGTTTTTGAGAAAAATTTTAGAAATTTAACTTATTTCAGGGCAAAAAGTCAGAAATTTTCCTTATTTTGGGGCAGAAAGGCAGAAATTCCTAATATTTTGTGGCAAAATGCAGAAATTCCCCTTATTTTGAGGTAAAAAGGCTGAAATTCCCCTTATTTGGGGGCAAAAAGGCAGAAATTTCTCTTATTTTGGGGCAAAATTGCAGAAATTTCACTTATTTCAGGGTAATAAGTCAGAAATTTTCCTTATTTTGGAGCCAAAAAGTCAGAAGTTCTCTTTGTTTTGCGGGAAAAAGACAGAAATTCCACTTATTTAGAGGCAAAAAAGCAGAAATTCCCCTTATTTTGGAGCAAAATTGCAGAAATTTCCCTTTTTTATGGCAAAAAGGTATGCATTCTTTTTATTTTTGGGCAAAAAGGCAGAAATTCCCTGTAATTTGGAGCAAAATTTCAGAAATTCCCATAATTGTGGGGCAAAAAGTCAGAAATTCCCTATATTTTGGGGCAAAAATCAGAAATTCTCTATATTTTGGGGCAAAACTCAGAAATTCCACTTATTTTGGGGCAAAATTCCAGAAATTTCCCTTATTTTGGGGCAAAATTGCAGAAATTTAACTTATTTTGGGGCAAATTGCAGAAATTTCACTTATTTCAAGGATAAAATGAAGAATTTTTTTTATTTGGAGGCAAAAACGTAGAAATTTCTTTTATTTTGGTACAAAATTGCAGAAATTTTTCTTATTTTGAGCAAAAAGGCAGAAATTTCCCATATTTTGGGGCAAAAATGCAGAAATTCCTTTTATTTTGAGGTAAAAAGGCTGAAATTCCTATTATTTGGGGGCAAAAAGTAAGAAATTCCCATTATTTTGGTGCCAAAAGCAGACATTTCCCTTGTTTTTGAGAAAAATTTTAGAAATTTAACTTATTTCAGGGCAAAAAGTCAGAAATTTTCCTTATTTTGGGGCAGAAAGGCAGAAATTCCTAATATTTTGTGGCAAAATGCAGAAATTCCCCTTATTTTGAGGTAAAAAGGCTGAAATTCCCCTTATTTGGGGGCAAAAAGTCAGAAATTTCCCTTATTTTGGGGCAAAATTGCAGAAATTTCACTTACTTCAAAGTAATAAGTCTGAAATTTTTTTATTTTGGGGTAAAAAAGACAGAAATTCCTTTTGTTTTGGGGGAGAAAGACAGAAATTCCACTTATTTAGAGGCAAAAAAGCAGAAATTCCCCTTATTTTGGGGCAAAAATGAAGAAATTTCCATTTTTTATGGCATAAAGGTATGCATTCTTATTATTTTCGGGCAAAAAGGCAGAAATTCCCCGTATTTTGGAGCAAAATTGCAGAAATTCCCCTAATTGTGGGGCAAAGAGGCAGAAATTTTCTATATGTTGGGGCAAAAAGACAGAAATTCTCCTTATTGTGGGGCAAAACTCAGAAATTTCACTTATTTTGGGGCAAAATTGCAGAAATTTCACTTATTTCAGAAAAAAAGCAGAAATTTTCTTATTTTCGGGCAAAAAGGCAGAAATTTCTTATATTTTGGTACAAAATTGCAGAAATTTTTCTTATTTTGGGGCAAAAAGGCAAAGATTTCCCATATTTTAGGGCAAAAATGCAGAAATTCCCCTTTTTTTGAGGTAAAAAGGCTGAAATTCCCCTTATTTGGGGGCAAAAAGGCAGAGATTTCTATAATTTTGGTACAAAATTGCAGAAATTTTTCTTATTTTGGGCAAAATCAGAAATTTCCCATATTTTGGGGCTAAAATGCAGAAATTCCCATTATTTTGAGGTAAAATGGCTGAAATTCCCCTTATTTGGGGGCAAAAAGTAAGAAATTCCCCTTATTTTGGGGCAAAAAGCAGACATTTCCCATATTTTGGGGAAAAATTTTAGAAATTTAACTTATTTCAGGGCAAAAAGTCAGAAATTTTCCTTATTTTGGGGCAGAAAGGCAGAAATTCCTAATATTTTGTGGCAAAATGCAGAAATTCCCCTTATTTTGAGGTAAAAAGGCTGAAATTCCCCTTATTTGGGGGCAAAAAGGCAGAAATTTCTCTTATTTTGGGGCAAAATTGCAGAAATTTCACTTATTTCAGGGTAATAAGTCAGAAATTTTCCTTATTTTGGAGCCAAAAAGTCAGAAGTTCTCTTTGTTTTGCGGGAAAAAGACAGAAATTCCACTTATTTAGAGGCAAAAAAGCAGAAATTCCCCTTATTTTGGAGCAAAATTGCAGAAATTTCCCTTTTTTATGGCAAAAAGGTATGCATTCTTTTTATTTTTGGGCAAAAAGGCAGAAATTCCCTGTAATTTGGAGCAAAATTTCAGAAATTCCCATAATTGTGGGGCAAAAAGTCAGAAATTCCCTATATTTTGGGGCAAAAATCAGAAATTCTCTATATTTTGGGGCAAAACTCAGAAATTCCACTTATTTTGGGGCAAAATTCCAGAAATTTCCCTTATTTTGGGGCAAAATTGCAGAAATTTAACTTATTTTGGGGCAAATTGCAGAAATTTCACTTATTTCAAGGATAAAATGAAGAATTTTTTTTATTTGGAGGCAAAAACGTAGAAATTTCTTTTATTTTGGTACAAAATTGCAGAAATTTTTCTTATTTTGAGCAAAAAGGCAGAAATTTCCCATATTTTGGGGCAAAAATGCAGAAATTCCTTTTATTTTGAGGTAAAAAGGCTGAAATTCCTATTATTTGGGGGCAAAAAGTAAGAAATTCCCATTATTTTGGTGCCAAAAGCAGACATTTCCCTTGTTTTTGAGAAAAATTTTAGAAATTTAACTTATTTCAGGGCAAAAAGTCAGAAATTTTCCTTATTTTGGGGCAGAAAGGCAGAAATTCCTAATATTTTGTGGCAAAATGCAGAAATTCCCCTTATTTTGAGGTAAAAAGGCTGAAATTCCCCTTATTTGGGGGCAAAAAGTCAGAAATTTCCCTTATTTTGGGGCAAAATTGCAGAAATTTCACTTACTTCAAAGTAATAAGTCTGAAATTTTTTTATTTTGGGGTAAAAAAGACAGAAATTCCTTTTGTTTTGGGGGAGAAAGACAGAAATTCCACTTATTTAGAGGCAAAAAAGCAGAAATTCCCCTTATTTTGGGGCAAAAATGAAGAAATTTCCATTTTTTATGGCATAAAGGTATGCATTCTTATTATTTTCGGGCAAAAAGGCAGAAATTCCCCGTATTTTGGAGCAAAATTGCAGAAATTCCCCTAATTGTGGGGCAAAGAGGCAGAAATTTTCTATATGTTGGGGCAAAAAGACAGAAATTCTCCTTATTGTGGGGCAAAACTCAGAAATTTCACTTATTTTGGGGCAAAATTGCAGAAATTTCACTTATTTCAGAAAAAAAGCAGAAATTTTCTTATTTTCGGGCAAAAAGGCAGAAATTTCTTATATTTTGGTACAAAATTGCAGAAATTTTTCTTATTTTGGGGCAAAAAGGCAAAGATTTCCCATATTTTAGGGCAAAAATGCAGAAATTCCCCTTATTTTGAGGTAAAAAGCCTGAAATTCCCCTTATTTGGGGGCAAAAAGGCAGAGATTTCTATAATTTTGGTACAAAATTGCAGAAATTTTTCTTATTTTGGGCAAAATCAGAAATTTCCCATATTTTGGGGCTAAAATGCAGAAATTCCCATTATTTTGAGGTAAAATGGCTGAAATTCCCCTTATTTGGGGGCAAAAAGTAAGAAATTCCCCTTATTTTGGGGCAAAAAGCAGACATTTCCCATATTTTGGGGAAAAATTTTAGAAATTTAACTTATTTCAGGGCAAAAAGTCAGATATTTTTCTTATTTTGGGGCACATAGGCAGAAATTCCTAATATTTTGTGGCAAAAATGCAGAAATTCCTTTTATTTTGAGGTAAAAAGGCTGAAATTCCCCTTATTTGGGGGCAAAAAGGGAGAAATTTCCCTTATTTTGGGGCAAAATTGAAGAAATTTCACTTATTTCAGGGTAATAAGTCAGAAATTTTTCTTATTTTGAAGCAAAAAAACAAAAATTCCCTTTGTTTTGTGGGAAAAAGACAGAAATTTTACTTATTTAGAGGCAAAAATGCAGAAATTCCCCTTATTTTGGAGCAAAAATGAGGAGATTTCCTTTTTTTATGGCAAAAAGGTATGCATTCCTCTTATTTTCAGGCAAAAAGGCAGAAATACCCCGTATTTTGGAGCAAAATTGAAGAAATTCATCTAATTTTGGGGCAAAATGGCAGAAATTCCCTATATGTTGGGGCAAAAAGACAGAAATTCCCTTTATTTTGGAGCAAAAATGAAGAAATTTCCCTTTTTTATGGCAAAAAGTTATGCATTCCTCTTATTTTCAGGCAAAAAGGCAGAAATTCCCTGTATTTTGGAGCAAAATTGAAGAAATTCTCCTAATTGTGGGGCAAAATGGCAGAAATTCCCTATATGTTGGGGCAAAAAGACAGAAATTCTCCTTATTTAGGAGAAAAACTCAGAAATTTCAATTATTTTTAGGCAAAATTGCAGAAATTTCACTTATTTCAGAAAAAAAGCAGAAATTTTCTTATTTTGGGGCAAAAAAGCAGAAATTTCTTTTATTTTGGTACAAAATTGCAGAAATTTTTCTTATTTTGGGGCAAAAAGGCAGAAATTTCCCATATTTTGGGGCCAAAATGCAGAAATTCTCCTTATGTTGAGGTAAAAATGCTGAAATTCTCCTTATTTGGGAGCAAAAAGGCAGAAATTTCTCTTATTTTGAGGCAAAATTGCAGAAATTTCACTTATTTCAGGGTAATAAGTCAGAAATTTTTTTTTTATTTTGGGACAAAAAAGACAGAAATTCCCTTTGTTTTGGGGAGAAAAGAGAGTAATTCCACTTATTTAGAGGCAAAAAAGCAGAAATTCCCCTTATTGTGGAGCAAAATTGCAGAAATTTCCCTATTTTGTGGCAAAAAGGTATGCATTCTTCTTATTTTGGACACAAAGGCAGAAATTCCCTGTATTTTGGGGCAAAATTGCAGAAATTCCCCTAATTGTGGGGCAAAAAGGCTGAAATTCCCTATATGTTGGGGCAAAAAGACAGAAATTCTCCTTATTTTGGGGCAAAACTCAGAAATTCCACTTATTTTGGGGCAAAATTGCAGAAATTTCACTTACTTCAAAGTAATAAGTCAGAAATTTTCCTTATTTTGGGGTAAAAAAAACAGAAATTCCCTTTGTTTTGGGGGAGAAAGAGAGAAATTCCACTAATTTAGAGGCAAAAAAGCAGAAATTCCCCTTATTTTGGAGCAAAAATGAAGAAATTTCCCTTTTTATGGCAAAAAAGTATGCATTCTTCTTACTTTCGGCAAAAAGGCAGAAATTCCTAGTATTTTAGAGCAAAATTGCAGAAATTCCCCTAATTGTGGGGCAAAAAGGCAGAAATTCCCTATATGTTGGGGCAAAAAGGTAGAAATTCTTATTTTGGGGCAAAACTCAGAAATTCCACTTATTTTGGGGCAAAATTCCAGAAATTTCCCTTATTTTGTGGCAAAAAGGCAGAAATTCCTAATATTTTGTGGCAAAAATGCAGAAATTCCCCTTATTTTGTGGTAAAAATGCTGAAATTCCCCTCATTTGGGGGCAAAAAAGCATAAATTTTTTCTTATTTTGGGGCAAATTTGCAGAAATTTCACTTATTTCAGGGTAATAATCAGAAATATTCCTTATTTTGGGCCAAAAAGGACAGAAATTCCCTTTGTTTTGGGGGAAAAAGACAGAAATTCTACTTATTTAGAAGCAAAAAACAGAAATTCCCCTTATTTTGGAGCAAAAATTAAGAAATTTCCCTTTTTATGGCAAAAAGGTATGCATTCTTCTTATTTTCGGGCAAAAAGGCAGAAATTCCTCGTATTTTAGAGCAAAATTGCAGAAATTCCCCTAATTGTGGGGCAAAAAGTCAGAAATTCACTATATGATGGGGCAAAAAGGCAGAAATTCTCCTTACTTTGGGGCAAAACTCAGAAATTCCACTTATTTTGGGGGCAAAATTCCAGAAATTTCCCTTTATTTTGGAGCAAAAAGGTAGAAATTCCTAATATTTTGTGGCAAAAATGCAGAAATTCCCCTTATTTTGAGGTAAAAAGGCTGAAATTCCCCTTATTTGGGGGCAAAAAAGCAGAAATTTTCTCTTATTTTGGGGCAAAATTGAAGAAATTTCACTTATTTCAGGGTAATAATCAGAAATATTCTTTATTATGGGGCAAAATGGACAGAAATTCCCTTTGTTTTGGGGGAAAAAGACAGAAATTCTGCTTATTTAGAAGCAAAAAAGCAGAAATTCCCATTATTTTGGAACAAAAATGAAGAAATTTACCTTTTTTATGGCAAAAAGTTATGTATTCTTCTTATTTTCCAGCCAAAAGGCAGAAATTTTCCGTATTTTGGAGCAAAATTGCAGTAATTCCCCTAATTGTGGGGCAAAAAGGAAGAAATTCCCTATATGTTGCGGCAAAAAGACAGAAATTCTCCTTATTTTGGGGCAAAACTCAGAAATTCCACTTATTTTTGGGCAAAATTCCAGAAATTTCTTTTATTTTGTGGCAAAATTGCAGAAATTTCACTTATTTTGGGGCAAAATTGCAGAAATTTCACTTATTTCAGAAAAAAAAAAGCAGAAATTTTCTTATTTTGGGGCAAAAAGGCAGAAATTTCTTTTATCTTGGTACAAAATTGCAGAAATTTTTCTTATTTTGGGTCAAAAAGGCAGAAATTTCTCATATTTTGGGGAAAAAATGCAGAATTTCCCATTATCTTGAGGTAAAAAGGCTGAAATTCCCCTTATTTGGGGGCAAAAAGGCAGAAATTTCCCTTATTTTGGGGCAAAATTTCAGAAATTTCACTTATTTCAGGGTAATAAGTCAGAAATTTTCATTATTTTGGGGCAAAAAAGACAGAAATTCCCTTTGTTTTTAGGGGAAAAAGACAGAAATTCCACATTTTTGGAGGCAAAAAAGCAGAAATTCCTTTTATTTTGGAGCAAAAATGAATTCTTCTTTTTTGTGGCAAAAGGTATACATTCTCCTTATTTTCAGGCTAAAAAGCAGAAATTCCCTTTATTTTTGAGCAAAATTGCAGAAATTCCCTTAATTGTGGGGCAAAAAGGCAGAAATTGCCTATATGTTGGGGCAAAAAGATAGAAATTCTCCTTATTTTGGGGCAAAACTCAGAAATTGCACGTATTTTGGGGAAAAATTCCAGAAATTTCCCTAATTTTGGGGCAAAATTGCAGAAATTTCAGTTATTTTGGGGCAAAATTGCAGAAATTTCACTTATTTCAGAGAAAAAAAACAGAAATTTTCCTTATTTTGTGCAAAATGCAGAAATTCCTAATATTTTGTGGCAAAAATGCAGAAATTCCCCTTATTTTGAGGTAAAAAGGCTGAAATTCCCCTTATTTGGGGGCAAAAAGGCAGAAATTTCTCTTATTTTGTGGCAAAATTGCAGAAATTTCACTTATTTCAGGGTAATAAGTCAGAAATTTTCCTTATTTTGGAGCCAAAAAGACAGAAATTCTCTTTGTTTTGCGGGAAAAAGACAGAAATTCCACTTATTTAGAGGCAAAAAAGCAGAAATTCCCCTTATTTTGGAGCAAAATTGCAGAAATTTCCCTTTTTTATGGCAAAAAGGTATGCATTCTTTTTATTTTTGGGCAAAAAGGCAGAAATTCCCTGTAATTTGGAGCAAAATTTCAGAAATTCCCATAATTGTGGGGCAAAAAGTCAGAAATTCCCTATATTTTGGGGCAAAAATCAGAAATTCTCTATATTTTGGGGCAAAACTCAGAAATTCCACTCATTTTGGAGCACAATTCCAGAAATTTCTTTTATTTTGTGGCATAATTGCAGAAATTTCACTTATTTTGGGGCAAAATTGCAGAAATTTCACTTATTTCATGGAAAAAAGAAGAAATTTTCTTTTTTTTGAGGCAAAAAGTCAGAAATTTCCCATATTTTGGTGCAAAAATGCAGAAATTCCCCTTATTTTGAGGTAAAAAGGCTGAAATTTCCCGTATTTGGGGGCAAAAAGGCAGAAATTTCCCTTATTTTGGGGCAAAATTGCAGAAATTTCACTTATTTCAGGAAAAAAGCAGAAATTTTCTTATGTTGGGGCAAAAAGGCAGAAATTTTTTTATTTTGGTACAAAATTGCAGAAATTTTTCTTATTTTGGGGCCAAAAGGCAGAAATTTCCCATATTTTGGGGCAAAAATGCAGAAATTCCCCTTATTTTGAGGGAAATAGGCTAAAATTTCCCTTACTTGGAGGCAAAAAGGCAGAAATTTCTCTTATTTGGGGCAAAATTGCAGAAACATCACTTATTTCAGGGTAATAATTCAGAAATTTTCCTTATTTTGGGGCAAAAAATCCAGAAATTCCCTTTGTTTTGGGGAAAAAAGACATAAATTCCACTTATTTAAAGGCAAAAAAGCAGAAATTGCCCTTATTTTGGAGCAAAATTTCAGATATTTCCCTTTTTTATGGCAAAAAAGGTATGCATTCTTTTTATTTTCGTGCAAAAAGGCAGAAATTCCTCGTATTTTGGAGCAAAATTTCAGAAATTCCCCTAATTGTGGCGCAAAAAGGCAGAAATTCCCTATATGTTGGGGCAAAAAGACAGAAATTCTCATTATTTTGGGGCAAAACTCATAAATTCCACTTATTTTGGGGCAAAATTCCAGAAATTTCCCTTATTTTGGGGCAAAATTGCAGAAATTTCACTTATTTTGGGGCAAATTGCAGAAATTTCACTTATTTCAAGGATAAAATGAAGAATTTTTCTTATTTGGAGGCAAAAACGTAGAAATTTCTTTTATTTTGGTACAAAATTGCAGAAATTTTTCTTATTTTGGGCAAAAAGGCAGAAATTTCCCATATTTTGGGGCAAAAATGCAGAAATTCCTTTTATTTTGAGGTAAAAAGGCTGAAATTCCTATTATTTGGGGGCAAAAAGTAAGAAATTCCCATTATTTTGGTGCCAAAAGCAGACATTTCCCTTGTTTTTGGGAAAAATTTTAGAAATTTAACTTATTTCTGGGCAGAAAGTCAGAAATTTTCCTTATTTTGGGGCAGAAAGGCAGAAATTCCTAATATTTTGTGGCAAAATGCAGAAATTCCCCTTATTTTGAGGTAAAAAGGCTGAAATTCCCCTTATTTCGGGGCAAAAAGTCAGAAATTTCCCTTATTTTGGGGCAAAATTGCAGAAATTTCACTTAATTCAAAGTAATAAGTCTGAAATTTTTTTATTTTGGGGTAAAAAAGACAGAAATTCCTTTTGTTTTGGGGGAGAAAGACAGAAATTCCACTTATTTAGAGGCAAAAAAGCAGAAATTCCCCTTATTTTGGGGCAAAAATGAAGAAATTTCCATTTTTTATGGCATAAAGGTATGCATTCTTATTATTTTCGGGCAAAAAGGCAGAAATTCCCCGTATTTTGGAGCAAAATTGCAGAAATTCCCCTAATTGTGGGGCAAAGAGGCAGAAATTTTCTATATGTTGGGGCAAAAAGACAGAAATTCTCCTTATTGTGGGGCAAAACTCAGAAATTTCACTTATTTTGGGGCAAAATTGCAGAAATTTCACTTATTTCAGAAAAAAAGCAGAAATTTTCTTATTTTCGGGCAAAAAGGCAGAAATTTCTTATATTTTGGTACAAAATTGCAGAAATTTTTCTTATTTTGGGGCAAAAAGGCAAAGATTTCCCATATTTTAGGGCAAAAATGCAGAAATTCCCCTTTTTTTGAGGTAAAAAGGCTGAAATTCCCCTTATTTGGGGGCAAAAAGGCAGAGATTTCTATAATTTTGGTACAAAATTGCAGAAATTTTTCTTATTTTGGGCAAAATCAGAAATTTCCCATATTTTGGGGCTAAAATGCAGAAATTCCCATTATTTTGAGGTAAAATGGCTGAAATTCCCCTTATTTGGGGGCAAAAAGTAAGAAATTCCCCTTATTTTGGGGCAAAAAGCAGACATTTCCCATATTTTGGGGAAAAATTTTAGAAATTTAACTTATTTCAGGGCAAAAAGTCAGAAATTTTTCTTATTTTGGGGCACAAAGGCAGAAATTCCTAATATTTTGTGGCAAAAATGCAGAAATTCCTTTTATTTTGAGGTAAAAAGGCTGAAATTCCCCTTATTTGGGGGCAAAAAGGGAGAAATTTCCCTTATTTTGGGGCAAAATTGAAGAAATTTCACTTATTTCAGGGAAATAAGTCAGAAATTTTTCTTATTTTGAAGCAAAAAAACAAAAATTCCCTTTGTTTTGTGGGAAAAAGACAGAAATTTTACTTATTTAGAGGCAAAAATGCAGAAATTCCCCTTATTTTGGAGCAAAAATGAGGAGATTTCCCTTTTTTATGGCAAAAATGTATGCATTCCTCTTATTTTCAGGCAAAAAGGCAGAAATTCCCCGTATTTTGGAGCAAAATTGAAGAAATTCCTCTAATTTTGGGGCAAAATGGCAGAAATTCCCTATATGTTGGGGCAAAAAGACAGAAATTCTCCTTATTGTGGGGCAAAACTCAGAAATTTCACTTATTTTTGGGCAAAATTGCAGAAATTTCACTTATTTCAGTAAAAAAAAGCAGAAATTTTCTTATTTTGGGGCAAAAAGGCAGAAATTACTTTTATTTTAGTACAAAATTGCAGAAATTTTTCTTATTTTGGGGAAAAAAGGCAGAACTTTCCCATATTTTTGGGCAAAAATGCAGAAATTCCCCTTATTTTGAGGTAAAAAGGCTGAAATTCCCCTTATTTGGGGGCAAAAAAGCAGAAATTTCCCTTATTTTGAGGCAAAATTGCAGAAATTTCACTTATTTCAGGGTAATAAGTCAGAAATTTGTTTTATTTTGGGACAAAAAAGACAGAAATTCCCTTTGTTTTTGGGGGAAAAGAGAGTAATTCCACTTTTAGAGGCAAAAAAGCAGAAATTCACCTTATTTTGGAGCAAAATTGCAGAAATTTCCCTTTTTTGTGGCAAAAAGGTATGAATTCTTCTTATTTTGAATAAAAAGGCAGAAGTTCCCTGTATTTTGGAGCAAAATTGCAGAAATTTCCCTAATTGTGGGGAAAAAAGGCAGAAATTCTCTATATGTTGGGGCAAAAAGACAGAAATTCTCCTTATTTTGGGGCAAAACTCAGAAATTCCACTTATTTTGGGGCAAAATTGCAAAAATTTCACTTATTTTGGGGCAAAAGTGCAGAAATTTCACTTATTTCAGGGAAAAAAAGCAGAAATTTTCTTATTTTGGGGCAAAAAGGCAGAAATTTCCCTTATTTTGGGGCAAAATTGCAGAAATTTCACTTATTTCAGGGTAATAAGTCAAAAATTTTTCTTATTTTGCGGCAAAAAAGACAGAAATTTTTTTTTGTTTTGTGGGAAAAAGACAGAAATTTTACTTATTTAGAGACAAAAAAGCAGAAATTCCTCTTATTTTGGAGCAAAAATGAGGAAATTTCCCTTTTTTATGGCAAAAAGTAATGCATTCTTCTTATTTTCAGGGAAAAAGGCAGAAATTCCCCGTATTTTGTGGCAAAATTCCAGAAATTTCCCTTATTTTGGGGCAAAATTGCAAAAATTTCACTTATTTTGGGGCAAAATTGCAGAAATTTCACTTATTTCTGGGAAAAAAAGCAGAATTTGTCTCATTTTGGGGCAAAAAGGCAGTAATTTCTCATATTTTGTGGCAAAAAAGCAGATATTCCCCTTATTTTGGAGCAAAAATAAAGAAATTTCCCTTTTTTATGCCAAAAAAAATGCATTCTTCTTATTTTCGGGCAAAAAGGCAGAAAGTCACCGTATTTTATAGCAAAATTGCAGAAATTCCCCTAATTGTGGGGCAAAAAGGCAGAAATTCCCTATATGTTGGGTCAAAAAGACAGATATTCTCCTTATTTTGGGGCAAAACTCAGAAATTCCACTTATTTTGGGGCAAAATTCCAGAAATTTCTCTTCTTTTGGGGCAAAAAGGCAGAAATTCCTAATATTTTGTAGCAAAAATGCCGAAATTCCCTTTATTTTGAGGTAAAAAGGCTGACATTCCCCTTATTTGGGTACAAAAAACCAGAAATTTTCTCTCATTTTGGGGCAAAATTGCAGAAATTTCACTTATTTCAGGGTAATAATCATAAATATTCCTTATTTTGGGGCAAAAAAGACAGATATTCCCTTTGTTTTGGGGGAAAAAGATAGAAATTCTACTTATTTAGAAGCAAAAAAGCAGAAATTCCCCTTATTTTGGAGCAAAAATGAAAAAATTTCCCTTTTTTATGGCAAAAAGTTATGCATTCTTCTTATTTTCCAGCAAAAAGGCAGAAATTTTCCGTATTTTGGAGCAAAATTGCAGAAATTCCCCTAATTGTGGGGCAAAAAGGCAGAAATTCCCTATATGTTGGGGCAAAAAGACAGAAATACTCCTTATTTTGGGGCAAAACTCAGAAATTTCACTTATTTTGGGGCAAAATTCAAGAAATTTCCTTTATTTTGGGGCAAAATTGCAGAAATTTCACTTATTTCAGAAAAAAAGCAGAAATTTTCTTATTTTGGGGCAAAAAGGCAGAAATTTCTTTTCTCTTGGTAGAAAATTGCAGACATTTTTCTTATTTTGGGGCAAAAAGGCAGAAATATCCCATATTTTGGGGCAAAAATGCAGAAATTATCATTATCTTGAGGTAAAAAGGCTGAAATTCCCCTTATTTGGGGGGAAAAAGGCAGAAATTTCCCTTATTTTGGGGCAAAATTTCAGAAATTTCACTTATTTCAGGGTAATAAGTCAGAAATTTTCTTAATTTTGGGGCAAAAAAGACAGAAATTCCCTTTGTTTTTAGGGGAAAAACACAGAAATTCCACATTTTTGAAGGCAAAAAAGCAGAAATTCCTTTTATTTTGGAGCAAAAATGAAGAAATTTCCCTTTTTTGTGGCAAAAGGTATACATTCCCCTTATTTTCAGGCTAAAAAGCAGAAATTCCCTTTATTTTGGAGCAAAATTGCAGAAATTCCCCTAATTGTGGGGCAAAAAGGCAGAAATTCCCTATATGTTAGGGCAAAAAGTCAGAAATTCTCCTTATTTTGGGGCAAAACTCTGAAATTCCACTTATTTTGGAGCAAAATTCCAGAAATTTCCTATATTTTCGGGCAAAATTGCAGAAATTTCATTTATTTTGGGGCAAAATTGCAGAAATTTCACTTATTTCAGGGAAAAAAGGCAGAAAATTTTTTTATTTTTGGGCAAAATGCAGAAATTCCTAATATTTTGTGGCAAAAATGCAGAAATTCCTTTTATTTTGAGGTAAAAAAGGCTGAAATTCCCCTTATTCGGGGGCAAAGAGGCAGAAATTTCTCATATTTTGGGGCAAAATTGCAGAAATTTTACTTATTTCAGGGTAATAAGTCAGAAATTTTCCTTATTTTGGGGCAAAAAAGACAGAAATTCTCTTTGTTTTGGGGGAAAAGACTGAAATTCCACTTATTTAGAGGCAAAAAAGCAGAAATTCCCCTTATTTTGGAGCAAAATGGCAGAAATTTCCCTTTTTTATTGCAAAAGGTTATGCATTCTTTTTATTTTCCGAAAAAAGGCAGAAATTCCACGTTATTTTGGAGCAAAATTGCAGAAATTCCCCTAATTGTGGGGCAAAAAGGCAGAAATTCCCTATATGTTGGGGCAAAAAGACAGAAATTCTCCTTATTTTGGAGCAAAACTCAGAAATTCCACTTATTTTGGGGCAAAATTCCAGAAATTTCCCTTATTTTGGGGCAAAATTGCAGAAATTTCACTTATTTCAGAAAAAAAAAGCAGAAATTTTCTTATTTTGGGGCAAAAAGGCAGAAATTTCTTTCATCTTGGTACAAAATTGCAGAAATTTTTCTTATTTTGGGGCAAAAAGGCAAAAATATCCCATATTTTGGGGCAAAAATGCAGAAATTTCACTTATTTTGGGGCAAAATTGCAGAAATTTCACTTATTTCTGGGAAAAAAAGCAGAATTTGTCTCATTTTGGGGCAAAAAGGCAGTAATTTCTCATATTTTGTGGCAAAAAAGCAGATATTCCCCTTATTTTGGAGCAAAAATAAAGAAATTTCCCTTTTTTATGCCAAAAAAATGCATTCTTCTTATTTTCGGGCAAAAAGGCAGAAAGTCACCGTATTTTATAGCAAAATTGCAGAAATTCCCCTAATTGTGGGGCACAAAGGCAGAAATTCCCTATATGTTGGGTCAAAAAGACAGAAATTCTCCTTATTTTGGGGCAAAACTCAGAAATTCCACTTATTTTGGGGCAAAATTCCAGAAATTTCTCTTCTTTTGGGGCAAAAAGGCAGAAATTCCTAATATTTTGTAGCAAAAATGCCGAAATTCCCTTTATTTTGAGGTAAAAAGGCTGACAATCCCCTTATTTGGGGGCAAAAAAGCAGAAATTTTCTCTCATTTTGGGGCAAAATTGCAGAAATTTCACTTATTTCACGGTAATAATCAGAAATATTCCTTATTTTGGGGCAAAAAGGACAGATATTCTCTTTGTTTTGGGGGAAAAAGATAGAAATTCTACTTATTTAGGAGCAAAAAAGCAGAAATTCCCCTTATTTTGGAGCAAAAATGAAAAAATTTCCCTTTTTTATGGCAAAAAGTTATGCATTCTTCTTATTTTCTAGCAAAAAGGCAGAAATTTTCCATATTTTGGAGCAAAATTGCAGAAATTCCCCTAATTGTGGGGCAAAAAGGCAGAAATTCCCTATATGTTGGGGCAAAAAGACAGAAATACTCTTTATTTTGGGGCAAAACTCAGAAATTCCACTTATTTTGGGGCAAAATTCCAGAAATTTCCTTTATTTTGGGGCAAAATTGCAGAAATTTCACTTATTTCAGAAAAAAAAGCAGAAATTTTCTTATTTTGGGGCAAAAAGGCAGAAATTTCTTTTCTCTTGGTTGAAAATTGCAGACATTTTTTTTATTTTGGGGCAAAAAGGCAGAAATATCCCATATTTTGGGGCAAAAAATGCAGAAATTATCATTATCTTGAGAAAAAAAGGCTGAAATTCCCCTTATTTGGGGGGAAAAAGGCAGAAATTTCCCTTATTTTGGGGCAAAATTTCAGAAATTTCACTTATTTCAGGGTAATAAGTCAGAAATTTTCTTAATTTTGGGGCAAAAAAGACAGAAATTCCCTTTGTTTTTAGGGGAAAAAGACAGAAATTCCACATTTTTGAAGGCAAAAAAGCAGAAATTCCTTTTATTTTGGAGCAAAAATGAAGAAATTTCCCTTTTTTGTGGCAAAACTTATACATTCCCCTTATTTTCAGGCTAAAAAGCAGAAATTCCCTTTATTTTGGAGCAAAATTGCAGAAATTCCCCTAATTGTGGGGCAAAAAGGCAGAAATTCCCTATATGTTAGGGCAAAAATTCAGAAATTCTCCTTATTTTGGGGAAAACTCTGAAATTCCACTTATTTTGGAGCAAAATTCCAGAAATTTCCCTTATTTTCGGGCAAAATTGCAGAAATTTCATTTATTTTGGGGCAAAATTGCAGAAATTTCACTTATTTCAGGGTAATAAGTCAGAAATTTTTTTTTATTTTGGGGCAAAAAAGACACAAATTCTCTTTGTTTTTGGGGAAAAAGACTGAAATTCCACTTATTTAGAGGCAAAAATCAGAAATTCCCCTTATTTTGGAGCAAAATTGCAGAAATTTCCCTTTTTTATTGCAAAAAGTTATGCATTCTTTTTATTTTCGGGCAAAAAGGCAGAAATTCCACGTTATTTTGGAGCAAAATTGCAGAAATTCCCCTA
The DNA here is from genome assembly GCF_963924665.1 of Micromys minutus. NCBI lineage: Eukaryota > Metazoa > Chordata > Mammalia > Rodentia > Muridae > Micromys > Micromys minutus. The sequence goes on along the minus strand of NW_027667255.1, from coordinate 176,714 downwards.
ATTGTGGGGCAAAAAGGCAGAAATTCCCTATATGTTGGGGCAAAAAGACAGAAATTCTCTTTATTTTGGAGCAAAACTCAGAAATTCCACTTATTTTGGGGCAAAATTCCAGAAATTTCCCTTATTTTGGGGCAAAATTGCAGAAATTTCACTTATTTCAGAAAAAAAAAGCAGAAATTTTCTTATTTTGGGGCAAAAAGGCAGAAATTTCTTTCATCTTGGTACAAAATTGCAGAAATTTTTCTTATTTTGGGGCAAAAATGCAGAAATATCCCATATTTTGGGGCAAAAATGCAGAAATTATCATTATCTTGCGGTAAAAAGGCTGAAATTCCCCTTATTTGGGGGCAAAAAGGCAGAAATTTCCCTTATTTTGGGGCAAAATTTCAGAAATTTCACTTATTTCAGGGTAATAAGTCAGAAATTTTCTTTATTTTGGGGCAAAAAGACAGAAATTCCCTTTGTTTTTAGGGGAAAAAGACAGAAATTCCACATTTTTGAAGGTAAAAAAGCAGAAATTCCTTTTATTTTAAAGCAAAAATGAAGAAATTTCCCTTTTTTGTGGCAAAAGGTATACATTCCCCTTATTTTCAGGCTAAAAAGCAGAAATTCCCTTTATTTTGGAGCAAAATTGCAGAAATTCCCCTAATTGTGTGGCAAAAAGGCAGAAATTCCCTATATGTTAGGGCAAAAAGACAGAAATTCTCCTTATTTTGGGGCAAAACAATGTAATTCCACTTATTTTAAGGAAAAATTCCAGAAGTTTCCCTTATTTTGGGGCAAAATTGCAGAAATTTCACTTATTTTGGGGCAAAATTGCAGAAATTTCACTTATTTCAGGGAAAAAAGGCAGAAATTTTTTTTATTTTTTGGCAAAATGCAGAAATTCCTAATATTTTGTGGCAAAAATGCAGAAAGTCCCTTTATTTTGAGGTAAAAAGGCTGAAATTCCCCTTATTCGGGGGCAAAAAGGCAGAAATTTCTCTTATTTTGGGGCAAAGTTGCAGAAATTTCACTTATTTCAGGGTAATAAGTCAGAAATTTTCCTTATTTTGGGGCAAAAAGACAGAAATTCTCCTTATTTTGCAGCAAAACTCAGAAATTCCAATTATTTTGGGGCAAAATTCCAGAAATTTCTTTTATTTTGTGGCAAAATTGCAGAAATTTCACTTATTTTTTGGCAAAATTGCAGAAATTTCACTTATTTCATGGAAAAAAGCAGATATTTTCTTATTTTGGGGCAAAAAGGCAGAAATTTCCCATATTTTTGGGCAAAAATGCAGAAATTCCCCTTATTTTGAGGTAAAAAGGCTTAAATTCCCCGTATTTGGGGGCATAAAGGCAGAAATTTTCCTTATTTTGGGGCAAAATTGCAGAAATTTCACTTATTTCAGAAAAAAAGCAGAAATTTTTTTATTTTGGGGCAAAAAGGCACAAATTTCTTTTATTTTTGTACAAAATTGCAAAAATTTTTCTTATTTTGGGGCAAAAAGGCAGAAATTTCCCATATTTTGTGGCAAAAATGCAGAAATTCCCCTTATTTTGAGGTAAAAAGGCTGAAATTCCCCTTATTTGGGGGCAAAAAGGAAGAAATTTCCCATATTTTGGGGCAAAAATGCAGAAATTTCCATTATTTTGGGCAAAAAGGCAGAAATTTACCATATTTTGGGGCAAAAATGCAGAAATTTCCATTATTTTGAGGTAAAAAGGCTGAAATTCCCCTTATTTGGGGGCAAAAAGTAAGAAATTCCCTTTATTTTGGGGCAAAAGGCAGACATTTCCCATATTTTGGGGAAAAATTTTAGAAATTTAACTTATTTCAGGGCAAAAAGTCAGAAATTTTCCTTATTTTGTGGGAAAAAGGCAGAAATTCCTAATATTTTGTGGCAAAAATGCAGAAATTCCTATTATTTTGAGGTAAAAAGGCTGAAATTCCCCTTATTTGGGGGCAAAAAGGCAGAAGTTTCCCTTATTTTGGGGCAAAATTGAAGAAATTTCACTTATTTCATGGTAATAAGTCAGAAATTTTTTCTTATTTTGAAGCAAAAAGACAGAAATTCCCTTAGTTTTGTGGGAAAAAGACAGAAATTTTACTTATATAAAGGCAAAAAAGCAGAAATTCCCCTTATTTTGGAGCAAAATTGCAGAAATTTCTCTTTTTTGTGGCAAAAAGGTATGCATTCTTCTTATTTTGGACACAAAGGCAGAAATTTCCTGTATTTTGGAGCAAAATTGCAGAAATTCCCCTAATTGTGGGGAAAAAAGGCTGAAATTCCCTATATGTTGGGGCAAAAAGACAGAAATTCTTTTTATTTTGGGGCAAAACTCAGAAATTCCACTTATTTTGGGGCAAAATAGAAATTTTCATTATTTTGGGGCAAAAAGGCAGAAATTCCTAATATTTTGTGGCAAAAATGCAGAATTTCCCCTTATTTCGAGGTAAAAAGGCTAAAATTCCTTTTATTTGGGGGCAAAAAAGCAGAAATTTTTTCTTATTTCGGGGCAAAATTGCAGAAATTTCACTTATTTCAGGGTAATAATCAGAAATATTCCTTATTTTGGGCCAAAAAGGACAGAAATTCCCTTTGTTTTGGGGGAAAAAGACAGAAATTCTACTTATTCAGAAGCAAAAAAGCAGAAATTCCCCTTATTTTGGAGCAAAAATGAAGAAATTTCCCTTTTTTATAGCAAAAAGTTATGCATTCTTCTTATTTTCCAGCAAAAAGGCAGAAATTTTCCGTATTTTGGAGCAAAATTTCAGAAATTCCCCTAATTATGGGGCAAAAAGGCAGAAATTCCCTATATGTTGGGGCAAAAAGACAGAAATTCTCCTTATTTTGGAGGAAAACTCAGAAATTCCACTTATTTTGGGGCAAAATTCCAGAAATTTCCCTTATTGTGGGACAAAATAGCAGAAATTTCACTTATTTTGGAGCAAAATTGCAGAAATTTCACTTATTTCAGGGAAAAAATGCAGAAATTTTCTTATTTTGAGACAAAAAGGCAGAAATTTCTTTTATTTTGGTACAAAATTGGAGAAATTTTTCTTATTTTGGGCAAAAAGGCAGAAATTTCCCATATTTTGGGGCAAAAATGCAAAAATTCCTTTTATTTTGAGGTAAAAAGGCTGAAATTCCTCTTATTTGGGGGCAAAAAGTAAGAAATTCCCATTATTTTGGTGCCAAAAAACAGACATTTCCCTTATTTTCGGGAAAAATTTTAGAAATTTAACTTATTTCAGAGCAAAAAGTCAGATATTTTCCTTATTTTGGGGCAGAAATGTAGAAATTCCTAATATTTTGTGGCAAAAATGCTGAAATCCCCCTTATTTTGAGGTAAAAAGGCTGATATTCCTCTTATTTGGGGGCAAAAAGGCAGAAATTTCCCTTATTTTGGGGCAAAATTGCAGAAATTTCACTTACTTCAAAGTAATAAGTCAGAAATTTTCCTTATTTTGGGGTAAAAAAGACAGAAATTCCTTTTGTTTTGGGGAAAAAGACAGAAATTCCACTTATTTAGAGGAAAAAAGCAGAAATTCCCCTTATTTTGGAGCAGAAATGAAGAAATTTCCCTTTTTATGGCAAAAAGGTATGCATTCTTCTTATTTTCGGGCAAAAAGGCAAAAATTCACCGTATTATAGAGCAAAATTTCAGAAATTCCCCTAATTGTTGGGGAAAAAGGCAGAAATTCCCTATATGTTGGGTCAAAAAGACAGAAATTCTCTTTATTTTGGGGCAAAACTCAGAAATTCCACTTATTTTGGGCAAAATTCCAGAAATTTCCCTTCTTTTCGGGCAAAAAGGCAGAAATTCCTAATATTTTGTAGCAAAAATGCCGAAATTCTCCTTATTTTGAGGTAAAAAGGCGGAAATTCCCTTTATTTGGGGGCAAAAAAGGAGAAATTTCCATTATTTTGGGGCAAAATTGCAGAAATTTCACTTACTTCAAAGTAATAAATCAGAATTTTATATATTTTGGGGCAAAAAAGACAGAAATTCTTTTTGTTTTGGGGGAGAAAGACAGAAGTTCCACTTATTTAGAGGCAAAAAGCAGAAATTCCCCTTATTTTGGAGCAAAAATGAAGAAATTTCCCTTTTTATGGCAAAAAGGTATGCATTCTTCTTATTTTCGGGCAAAAAGGCAGAAATTCCTCGTATTTTAGAGCAAAATTGCAGAAATTCCCCTAATTGTCGGGCAAAAAGGTAGAAATTCCCTATATGTTGGGGCAAAAAGGCAGAAATTCTCCAAATTATGGGGCAAAACTCAGAAATTCCACTTATTTTGGGGCAAAATACAGAAATTTCCCTTATTTTGGGGCAAAAATTCAGAAATTCCTAATATTTTGTGGCAAAAATGCAGAAATTCCCTTTATTTTGAGGTAAAAAGGCTGAAATTCCCCTTATTTGGGGGCCAAAAAGACCGAAATTCTCCTTATTTTAGGGCAAAACTTAGAAATTCCACTTATTTTGAGGCAAAATTCCAGAAATTTCCCTTATTTTGAAGCAAAATTGCAGAAATTTCACTTATTTTGGGGCAAAATTGCAGAAATTTCACTTATTTCATGGAAAAAAGCAGAAATTTTCTTATTTTGAGGCAAAAAGGCAGAAATTTCCCATATTTGGGGCAAAAATGCAGAAATTCCCCTTGTTTTGATTTAAAAAGGCTGAAATTCCCCGTATTTGAGGGCAAAAATGCAGAAATTCCCATTATCTTGAGGTAAAAAGGCTGAAATTCCCCTTATTTGGGGGCAAAAAGGCAGAAATTTCCCTTATTTTGGGGCAAAATTTCAGAAATTTCACTTATTTCAGGGTAAAAGTCAGAAATTTTCCTTATTTGGGGCAAAAAAGACAGAAATTCCCTTTGTTTTTAGGGGAAAAAGACAGAAATTCCACATTTTTAGAGGCAAAAAAGCAGAAATTCCTTTTATTTTGGAGCAAAAAAAAGAAATTTCTCTTTTTTGTGGCAGAAGGTATACATTCCCCTTATTTTCAGGCTAAAAAGCAGATATTCCCTTTATTTTGGAGCAAAATTGCAGAAAATCCCCTAATTGTGGGGCAAAAAGGCAGAAATTCCCTATATGTTTGGGCAAAAATACAGAAATTCTCCTTATTTGGGGCAAAACTCTGAAATTCCACTTATTTTGGGGCAAAATTCCAGAAAATTCCCTTATTTTGGGGCAAAATGCAGAAATTTCACTTATTTTGGGGCAAAATTGCAGAAATTTCACTTATTTCAGGGAAAAAAGCAGAAAATTTTTTTATTTTGGGGCAAAAAGCCAGAAATTCTTAATATTTTGTGGCAAAAATACAGAAATTCCCCTTATTTTGAGGTAAAAAGGATGAAATTCCCCTTATTTGGGGGCAAAAAGGCAGAAATTTCCCTTATTTTGGGGCAAAATTGCAGAAATTTCACTTATTACAGGGTAATACTTCAGAAATTTTCCTTATTTTGGGGCAAAAAATACAGAAATTCCCTCTGTTTTGGGGGAAAAAGATAGAAATTCCACTTATTTAGAGGCAAAAAAGAAGAAATTCCCCTTATTTTGGAGCAAAAATGAAGAAATTTCCCTTTTTTATGGCAAAAAGGTATGCATTATTATTTTCGGGCAAAAAGGCAGAAATTCCCCGTATTTTGGAGCAAAATTGCAGAAATTCCTCTAATTGTGGGGAAAAAGGCAGAAATTCCCTATATGTTGGGGCAAAAAGACAGAAATTCTCCTTATTGTGGGGCAAAACTCAGAAATTTCACTTATTTTTGGGCAAAATTGCAGAAATTTCACTTATTTCAGTAAAAAAAAGCAGAAATTTTCTTATTTTGGGGCAAAAAGGCAGAAATTACTTTTATTTTAGTACAAAATTGCAGAAATTTTTCTTATTTTGGGGCAAAAAGGCAGAACTTTCCCATATTTTTGGGCAAAAATGCAGAAATTCCCCTTATTTTGAGGTAAAAAGGCTGAAATTCCCCTTATTTGAGGGCAAAAAAGCAGAAATTTCCCTTATTTTGAGGCAAAATTGCAGAAATTTCACTTATTTCAGGGTAATAAGTCAGAAATTTTTTTTATTTTGGGACAAAAAAGACAGAAATTCCCTTTGTTTTGGGGGGAAAAGAGAGTAATTCCACTTTTAGAGGCAAAAAAGCAGAAATTCACCTTATTTTGGAGCAAAATTGCAGAAATTTCCCTTTTTTGTGGCAAAAAGGTATGAATTCTTCTTATTTTGAATAAAAAGGCAGAAGTTCCCTGTATTTTGGAGCAAAATTGCAGAAATTTCCCTAATTGTGGGGAAAAAAGGCAGAAATTCCCTATATGTTAGGGCAAAAAGACAGAAATTCTCCTTATTTTGGGGCAAAACTCAGAAATTCCACTTATTTTGGGGCAAAATTGCAAAAATTTCACTTATTTTGGGGCAAAAGTGCAGAAATTTCACTTATTTCAGGGAAAAAAAGCAGAAATTTTCTTATTTTGGGGCAAAAAGGCAGAAATTTCCCTTATTTTGGGGCAAAATTGCAGAAATTTCACTTATTTCAGGGTAATAAGTCAAAAATTTTTCTTATTTTGCGGCAAAAAAGACAGAAATTTTCTTTGTTTTGTGGGAAAAAGACAGAAATTTTACTTATTTAGAGGCAAAAAAGCAGAAATTCCTCTTATTTTGGAGCAAAAATGAGGAAATTTCCCTTTTTTATGGCAAAAAGTAATGCATTCTTCTTATTTTCAGGCAAAAAGGCAGAAATTCCCCGTATTTTGTGGCAAAATTCCAGAAATTTCCCTTATTTTGGGGCAAAATTGCAAAAATTTCACTTATTTTGGGGCAAAATTGCAGAAATTTCACTTATTTCTGGGAAAAAAAGCAGAATTTGTCTCATTTTGGGGCAAAAAGGCAGTAATTTCTCATATTTTGTGGCAAAAAAGCAGATATTCCCCTTATTTTGGAGCAAAAATAAATAAATTTCCCTTTTTTATGCCAAAAAAATGCATTCTTCTTATTTTCGGGCAAAAAGGCAGAAAGTCACCGTATTTTATAGCAAAATTGCAGAAATTCCCCTAATTGTGGGGCAAAAAGGCAGAAATTCCCTATATGTTGGGTCAAAGAGACAGAAATTCTCCTTATTTTGGGGCAAAACTCAGAAATTTCACTTATTTTGGGGCAAAATTCCAGAAATTTCTCTTCTTTTGGGGCAAAAAGGCAGAAATTCCTAATATTTTGTAGCAAAAATGCCGAAATTCCCTTTATTTTGAGGTAAAAAGGCTGACATTCCCCTTATTTGGGGGCAAAAAAGCAGAAATTTTCTCTCATTTTGGGGCAAAATTGCAGAAATTTCACTTATTTCAGGGTAATAATCAGAAATATTCCTTATTTTGGGGCAAAAAGGACAGATATTCCCTTTGTTTGGGGGAAAAAGATAGAAATTCTACTTATTTAGGAGCAAAAAAGCAGAAATTCCCCTTATTTTGGAGCAAAAATGAAAAAATTTCCCTTTTTTATGGCAAAAAGTTATGCATTCTTCTTATTTTCCAGCAAAAAGGCAGAAATTTTCCGTATTTTGGAGCAAAATTGCAGAAATTCCCCTAATTGTGGGGCAAAAAGGCAGAAATTCCCTATATGTTGGGGCAAAAAGACAGAAATACTCCTTATTTTGGGACAAAACTCAGAAATTCCACTTATTTTGGGGCAAAATTCCAGAAATTTCCTTTATTTTGGGGCTAAATTGCAGAAATTTCACTTATTTCAGAAAAAAAAGCAGAAATTTTCTTATTTTGGGACAAAAAGGCAGAAATTTCTTTTCTCTTGGTAGAAAATTGCAGACATTTTTCTTATTTTGGGGCAAAAAGGCAGAAATATCCCATATTTTGGGGCAAAAATGCAGAAATTATCATTATCTTGAGGTAAAAAGGCTGAAATTCCCCTTATTTGGGGGGAAAAAGGCAGAAATTTCCCTTATTTTGGGGCAAAATTTCAGAAATTTCACTTATTTCAGGGTAATAAGTCAGAAATTTTCTTAATTTTGGGGCAAAAAAGACAGAAATTCCCTTTGTTTTTAGGGGAAAAAGACAGAAATTCCACATTTTTGAAGGCAAAAAAGCAGAAATTTCTTTTATTTTGGAGCAAAAATGAAGAAATTTCCCTTTTTTGTGGCAAAAGGTATACATTCCCCTTATTTTCAGGCTAAAAAGCAGAAATTCCCTTTATTTTGGAGCAAAATTGCAGAAATTCCCCTAATTGTGGGGCAAAAAGGCAGAAATTCCCTATATGTTAGGGCAAAAAGTCAGAAATTCTCCTTATTTTGGGGCAAAACTCTGAAATTCCACTTATTTTGGAGCAAAATTCCAGAAATTTCCCTTATTTTCGGGCAAAATTGCAGAAATTTCATTTATTTTGGGGCAAATTTGCAGAAATTTCACTTATTTCAGGGAAAAAAGGCAGAAATTTTTTTTATTTTTGGGCAAAAAGCAGAAATTCCTAATATTTTGTGGCAAAAATGCAGAAATTCCTTTTATTTTGAGGTAAAAAAGGCTGAAATTCCCCTTATTCGGGGGCAAAAACGCAGAAATTTCTCATATTTTGGGGCAAAATTGCAGAAATTTCACTTATTTCAGGGTAATAAGTCAGAAATTTTCCTTATTTTGGGGCAAAAAAGACAGAAATTCTCTTTGTTTTGGGGGAAAAAGACTGAAATTCCACTTATTTAGAGGCAAAAAAGCAGAAATTCCCCTTATTTTGGAGCAAAATTGCAGAAATTTCCCTTTTTTATTGCAAAAAGTTATGCATTCTTTTTATTTTCGGGCAAAAAGGCAGAAATTCCCCGTATTTTGGAGCAAAATTGCAGAAATTCCTCTAATTGTGGGGAAAAAGGCAGAAATTCCCTATATGTTGGGGCAAAAAGACAGAAATTCTCCTTATTGTGGGGCAAAACTCAGAAATTTCACTTATTTTTGGGCAAAATTGCAGAAATTTCACTTATTTCAGTAAAAAAAGCAGAAATTTTCTTATTTTGGGGCAAAAAAGCAGAAATTACTTTTATTTTAGTACAAAATTGCAGAAATTTTTCTTATTTTGGGGCAAAAAGGCAGAACTTTCCCATATTTTTGGGCAAAAATGCAGAAATTCCCCTTATTTTGAGGTAAAAAGGCTGAAATTCCCCTTATTTGGGGGCAAAAAAGCAGAAATTTCCCTTATTTTGAGGCAAAATTGCAGAAATTTCACTTATTTCAGGGTAATAAGTCAGAAATTTTTTTATTTTGGGACAAAAAAGACAGAAATTCCCTTTGTTTTGGGGGGAAAAGAGAGTAATTCCACTTTTAGAGGCAAAAAAGCAGAAATTCACATTATTTTGGAGCAAAATTGCAGAAATTTCCCTTTTTTTGTGGCAAAAAGGTATGAATTCTTCTTATTTTGAATAAAAAGACAGAAGTTCCCTGTATTTTGGAGCAAAATTGCAGAAATTTCCCTAATTGTGGGGAAAAAAGGCAGAAATTCCCTATATGTTAGGGCAAAAAGACAGAAATTCTCCTTATTTTGGGGCAAAACTCAGAAATTCCACTTATTTTGGGGCAAAATTGCAAAAATTTCACTTATTTTGGGGCAAAAGTGCAGAAATTTCACTTATTTCAGGGAAAAAAAGCAGAAATTTTCTTATTTTGGGGCAAAAAGGCAGAAATTTCCCTTATTTTGGGGCAAAATTGCAGAAATTTCACTTATTTCAGGGTAATAAGTCAAAAATTTTTCTTATTTTGCGGCAAAAAAGACAGAAATTTTCTTTGTTTTGTGGGAAAAAGACAGAAATTTTACTTATTTAGAGGCAAAAAAGCAGAAATTCCTCTTATTTTGGAGCAAAAATGAGGAAATTTCCCTTTTTTATGGCAAAAAGTAATGCATTCTTCTTATTTTCAGGCAAAAAGGCAGAAATTCCCCGTATTTTGTGGCAAAATTCCAGAAATTTCCCTTATTTTGGGGCAAAATTGCAGAAATTTCACTTATTTTGGGGCAAAATTGCAGAAATTTCACTTATTTCTGGGAAAAAAAGCAGAATTTGTCTCATTTTGGGGCAAAAAGGCAGTAATTTCTCATATTTTGTGGCAAAAAAGCAGATATTCCCCTTATTTTGGAGCAAAAATAAAGAAATTTCCCTTTTTTATGCCAAAAAAATGCATTCTTCTTATTTTCGGGCAAAAAGGCAGAAAGTCACCGTATTTTATAGCAAAATTGCAGAAATTCCCCTAATTGTGGGGCAAAAAGGCAGAAATTCCCTATATGTTGGGTCAAAGAGACAGAAATTCTCCTTATTTTGGGGCAAAACTCAGAAATTTCACTTATTTTGGGGCAAAATTCCAGAAATTTCTCTTCTTTTGGGGCAAAAAGGCAGAAATTCCTAATATTTTGTAGCAAAAATGCCGAAATTCCCTTTATTTTGAGGTAAAAAGGCTGACATTCCCCTTATTTGGGGGCAAAAAAGCAGAAATTTTCTCTCATTTTGGGGCAAAATTGCAGAAATTTCACTTATTTCAGGGTAATAATCAGAAATATTCCTTATTTTGGGGCAAAAAGGACAGATATTCCCTTTGTTTGGGGGAAAAAGATAGAAATTCTACTTATTTAGGAGCAAAAAAGCAGAAATTCCCCTTATTTTGGAGCAAAAATGAAAAAATTTCCCTTTTTTATGGCAAAAAGTTATGCATTCTTCTTATTTTCCAGCAAAAAGGCAGAAATTTTCCGTATTTTGGAGCAAAATTGCAGAAATTCCCCTAATTGTGGGGCAAAAAGGCAGAAATTCCCTATATGTTGGGGCAAAAAGACAGAAATACTCCTTATTTTGGGACAAAACTCAGAAATTCCACTTATTTTGGGGCAAAATTCCAGAAATTTCCTTTATTTTGGGGCTAAATTGCAGAAATTTCACTTATTTCAGAAAAAAAAGCAGAAATTTTCTTATTTTGGGACAAAAAGGCAGAAATTTCTTTTCTCTTGGTAGAAAATTGCAGACATTTTTCTTATTTTGGGGCAAAAAGGCAGAAATATCCCATATTTTGGGGCAAAAATGCAGAAATTATCATTATCTTGAGGTAAAAAGGCTGAAATTCCCCTTATTTGGGGGGAAAAAGGCAGAAATTTCCCTTATTTTGGGGCAAAATTTCAGAAATTTCACTTATTTCAGGGTAATAAGTCAGAAATTTTCTTAATTTTGGGGCAAAAAAGACAGAAATTCCCTTTGTTTTTAGGGGAAAAAGACAGAAATTCCACATTTTTGAAGGCAAAAAAGCAGAAATTTCTTTTATTTTGGAGCAAAAATGAAGAAATTTCCCTTTTTTGTGGCAAAAGGTATACATTCCCCTTATTTTCAGGCTAAAAAGCAGAAATTCCCTTTATTTTGGAGCAAAATTGCAGAAATTCCCCTAATTGTGGGGCAAAAAGGCAGAAATTCCCTATATGTTAGGGCAAAAAGTCAGAAATTCTCCTTATTTTGGGGCAAAACTCTGAAATTCCACTTATTTTGGAGCAAAATTCCAGAAATTTCCCTTATTTTCGGGCAAAATTGCAGAAATTTCATTTATTTTGGGGCAAATTTGCAGAAATTTCACTTATTTCAGGGAAAAAAGGCAGAAATTTTTTTTATTTTTGGGCAAAAAGCAGAAATTCCTAATATTTTGTGGCAAAAATGCAGAAATTCCTTTTATTTTGAGGTAAAAAAGGCTGAAATTCCCCTTATTCGGGGGCAAAAACGCAGAAATTTCTCATATTTTGGGGCAAAATTGCAGAAATTTCACTTATTTCAGGGTAATAAGTCAGAAATTTTCCTTATTTTGGGGCAAAAAAGACAGAAATTCTCTTTGTTTTGGGGGAAAAAGACTGAAATTCCACTTATTTAGAGGCAAAAAAGCAGAAATTCCCCTTATTTTGGAGCAAAATTGCAGAAATTTCCCTTTTTTATTGCAAAAAGTTATGCATTCTTTTTATTTTCGGGCAAAAAGGCAGAAATTCCCCGTATTTTGGAGCAAAATTGCAGAAATTCCTCTAATTGTGGGGAAAAAGGCAGAAATTCCCTATATGTTGGGGCAAAAAGACAGAAATTCTCCTTATTGTGGGGCAAAACTCAGAAATTTCACTTATTTTTGGGCAAAATTGCAGAAATTTCACTTATTTCAGTAAAAAAAGCAGAAATTTTCTTATTTTGGGGCAAAAAAGCAGAAATTACTTTTATTTTAGTACAAAATTGCAGAAATTTTTCTTATTTTGGGGCAAAAAGGCAGAACTTTCCCATATTTTTGGGCAAAAATGCAGAAATTCCCCTTATTTTGAGGTAAAAAGGCTGAAATTCCCCTTATTTGGGGGCAAAAAAGCAGAAATTTCCCTTATTTTGAGGCAAAATTGCAGAAATTTCACTTATTTCAGGGTAATAAGTCAGAAATTTTTTTATTTTGGGACAAAAAAGACAGAAATTCCCTTTGTTTTGGGGGGAAAAGAGAGTAATTCCACTTTTAGAGGCAAAAAAGCAGAAATTCACATTATTTTGGAGCAAAATTGCAGAAATTTCCCTTTTTTTGTGGCAAAAAGGTATGAATTCTTCTTATTTTGAATAAAAAGACAGAAGTTCCCTGTATTTTGGAGCAAAATTGCAGAAATTTCCCTAATTGTGGGGAAAAAAGGCAGAAATTCCCTATATGTTAGGGCAAAAAGACAGAAATTCTCCTTATTTTGGGGCAAAACTCAGAAATTCCACTTATTTTGGGGCAAAATTGCAAAAATTTCACTTATTTTGGGGCAAAAGTGCAGAAATTTCACTTATTTCAGGGAAAAAAAGCAGAAATTTTCTTATTTTGGGGCAAAAAGGCAGAAATTTCCCTTATTTTGGGGCAAAATTGCAGAAATTTCACTTATTTCATGGTAATAAGTCAAAAATTTTTCTTATTTTGCGGCAAAAAAGACAGAAATTTCCTTGTTTTGTGGGAAAAAGACAGAAATTTTACTTATTTAGAGGCAAAAAAGCAGAAATTCCTCTTATTTTGGAGCAAAAATGAGGAAATTTCCCTTTTTTATGGCAAAAAGTAATGCATTCTTCTTATTTTCAGGCAAAAAGGGAGAAATTCCCCGTATTTTGTGGCAAAATTCCAGAAATTTCCCTTATTTTGGGGCAAAATTGCAGAAATTTCACTTATTTTGGGGCAAAATTGCAGAAATTTCACTTATTTCTGGGAAAAAAAGCAGAATTTGTCTCATTTTGGGGCAAAAAGGCAGTAATTTCTCATATTTTGTGGCAAAAAAGCAGATATTCCCCTTATTTTGGAGCAAAAATAAAGAAATTTCCCTTTTTTATGCCAAAAAAAATGCATTCTTCTTATTTTCGGGCAAAAAGGCAGAAAGTCACCGTATTTTATAGCAAAATTGCAGAAATTCCCCTAATTGTGGGGCAAAAAGGCAGAAATTCCCTATATGTTGGGTCAAAGAGACAGAAATTCTCCTTATTTTGGGGCAAAACTCAGAAATTTCACTTATTTTGGGCAAAATTCCAGAAATTTCTCTTCTTTTGGGGCAAAAAGGCAGAAATTCCTAATATTTTGTAGCAAAAATGCCGAAATTCCCTTTATTTTGAGGTAAAAAGGCTGACATTCCCCTTATTTGGGGGCAAAAAAGCAGAAATTTTCTCTCATTTTCGGGCAAAATTGCAGAAATTTCACTTATTTCAGGGTAATAATCAGAAATATTCCTTATTTTGGGGCAAAAAGGACAGATATTCCCTTTGTTTGGGGGAAAAAGTTAGAAATTCTACTTATTTAGGAGCAAAAAAGCAGAAATTCCCCTTATTTTGGAGCAAAAATGAAAAAATTTCCCTTTTTTATGGCAAAAAGTTATGCATTCTTCTTATTTTCCAGCAAAAAGGCAGAAATTTTCCGTATTTTGGAGCAAAATTGCAGAAATCCCCCTAATTGTGGGGCAAAAAGGCAGAAATTCCCTATATGTTGGGGCAAAAAGACAGAAATACTCCTTATTTTGGGGCAAAACTCAGAAATTCCACTTATTTTGGGGCAAAATTCCAGAAATTTCCTTTATTTTGGGGCTAAATTGCAGAAATTTCACTTATTTCAGAAAAAAAAGCAGAAATTTTCTTATTTTGGGGCAAAAAGGCAGAAATTTCTTTTCTCTTGGTAGAAAATTGCAGACATTTTTCTTATTTTGGGGCAAAAAGGCAGAAATATCCCATATTTTGGGGCAAAAATGCAGAAATTATCATTATCTTGAGGTAAAAATGCTGAAATTCCCCTTATTTGGGGGGAAAAAGGCAGAAATTTCCCTTATTTTGGGGCAAAATTTCAGAAATTTCACTTATTTCAGGGTAATAAGTCAGAAATTTTCTTAATTTTGGGGAAAAAAAGACAGAAATTCCCTTTGTTTTTAGGGGAAAAAGACAGAAATTCCACATTTTTGAAGGCAAAAAAGCAGAAATTTCTTTTATTTTGGAGCAAAAATGAAGAAATTTCCCTTTTTTGTGGCAAAAGGTATACATTCCCCTTATTTTCAGGCTAAAAAGCAGAAATTCCCTTTATTTTGGAGCAAAATTGCAGAAATTCCCCTAATTGTGGGGCAAAAAGGCAGAAATTCCCTATATGTTAGGGCAAAAAGTCAGAAATTCTCCTTATTTTGGGGCAAAACTCTGAAATTCCACTTATTTTGGAGCAAAATTCCAGAAATTTCGTTTATTTTCGGGCAAAATTGCAGAAATTTCATTTATTTTGGGGCAAAATTGCAGAAATTTCACTTATTTCAGGGTAATAAGTCAGAAATTTTCCTTATTTTGGGGCAAAAAAGACAGAAATTCTCTTTGTTTTGGGGGAAAAATACTGAAATTCCACTTATTTAGAGGCAAAAAAGCAGAAATTCCCCTTATTTTGGAACAAAATTGCAGAAATTTCCCTTTTTTATTGCAAAAAGTTATGCATTCTTTTTATTTTCGGGCAAAAAGGCAGAAATTCCACGTTATTTTGGAGCAAATATGCAGAAATTCCACTAATTGTGGGGCAAAAAGGCAGAAATTCCCTATATGTTGGGTCAAAAAGACAGAAATTCTCCTTATTTCGGAGCAAAACTCAGAATTTCCACTTATTTTGGGGCAAAATTCCAGAAATTTCCCTTATTTTGGGGCAAAATTGCAGAAATTTCACTTATTTCAGAAAAAAAAAGCAGAAATTTTCTTATTTTGGGGCAAAAAGGCAGAAATTTCTTTCATCTTGGTACAAAATTGCAGAAATTTTTCTTATTTTGGGGCAAAAAGGCAGAAATATCCCATATTTTGGGGCAAAAATGCAGAAATTATCATTATCTTGAGGTAAAAAGGCTGAAATTCCCCTTATTTGGGGGCAAAAAGGCAGAAATTTCCCTTATTTTGGGGCAAAATTTCAGAAATTTCACTTATTTCAGGGTAATAAGTCAGAAATTTTCTTTATTTTGGGGAAAAAGGACAGAAATTCCCTTTGTTTTTAGGGGAAAAAGACAGAAATTCCACATTTTTGAAGGTAAAAAAGCAGAAATTCCTTTTATTTTAAAGCAAAAATGAAGAAATTTCCCTTTTTTGTGGCAAAAGGTATACATTCCCCGTATTTTCAGGCTAAAAAGCAGAAATTCCCTTTATTTTGGAGCAAAATTGCAGAAATTCCCCTAATTGTGGGGCAAAAAGGCAGAAATTCCCTATATGTTAGGGCAAAAAGACAGAAATTCTCCTTATTTTGGGGCAAAACAATGAAATTCCACTTATTTTAAGGAAAAATTCCAGAAGTTTCCCTTATTTTGGGGCAAAATTGCAGAAATTTCACTTATTTTGGGGCAAAATTGCAGAAATTTCACTTATTTCAGGGAAAAAAGGCAGAAATTTTTTTTATTTTTTGGCAAAATGCAGAAATTCCTAATATTTTGTGGCAAAAATGCAGAAAGTCCCTTTATTTTGAGGTAAAAAGGCTGAAATTCCACTTATTCGGGGGCAAAAAGGCAGAAATTTCTCTTATTTTGGGGCAAAGTTGCAGAAATTTCACTTATTTCAGGGTAATAAGTCAGAAATTTTCCTTATTTTGGGGCAAAAAGACAGAAATTCTCCTTATTTTGGAGCAAAACTCAGAAATTCCAATTATTTTGGGGCAAAATTCCAGAAATTTCTTTTATTTTGTGGCAAAATTGCAGAAATTTCACTTATTTTTTGGCAAAATTGCAGAAATTTTACTTATTTCATGGAAAAAAGCAGATATTTTCTTATTTCGGGGCAAAAAGGCAGAAATTTCCCATATTTTGGGGCAAAAATGCAGAAATTCCCCTTATTTTGAGGTAAAAAGGCTTAAATTCCCCGTATTTGGGGGCATAAAGGCAGAAATTTTCCTTATTTTGGGGCAAAATTGCAGAAATTTCACTTATTTCAGAAAAAAAGCAGAAATTTTTTTATTTTGGGGCAAAAAGGCACAAATTTCTTTTATTTTTGTACAAAATTGCAGAAATTTTTCTTATTTTGGGGCAAAAAGGCAGAAATTTCCCATATTTTGGGGCAAAAATGCAGAAATTCCCCTTATTTTGAGGTAAAAAGGCTGAAATTCCCCTTATTTGGGGGCAAAAAGGAAGAAATTTTCCATATTTTGGGGCAAAAATGCAGAAATTTCCATTATTTTGGGCAAAAGGCAGAAATTTACCATATTTTGATGCAAAAATGCAGAAATTTCCATTATTTTGAGGTAAAAAGGCTGAAATTCCCCTTATTTGGGGGCAAAAAGTAAGAAATTCCCTTTATTTTGGGGCGAAAAGCAGACATTTCCCATATTTTGGGGAAAAATTTTAGAAATTTAACTTATTTCAGGGCAAAAACTCAGAAATTTTCCTTATTTTGTGGGAAAAAGGCAGAAATTCCTAATATTTTGTGGCAAAAATGCAGAAATTCCTATTATTTTGAGGTAAAAAGGCTGAAATTCCCCTTATTTGGGGGCAAAAAGGCAGAAATTTCCCTTATTTTGGGGCAAAATTGAAGAAATTTCACTTATTTCAGGGTAATAAGTCAGAAATTTTTCTTATTTTGAAGCAAAAAGACAGAAATTCCCTTAGTTTTGTGGGAAAAAGACAGAAATTTTACTTATATAAAGGCAAAAAAGCAGAAATTCCCCTTATTTTGGAGCAAAATTGCAGAAATTTCTCTTTTTTGTGGCAAAAAGGTATGCATTCTTCTTATTTTGGACACGAAGGCAGAAATTTCCTGTATTTTGGAGCAAAATTGCAGAAATTCCCCTAATTGTGGGGCAAAAAGGCTGAAATTCCCTATATGTTGGGGCAAAAAGACAGAAATTCTTTTTATTTTGGGGCAAAACTCAGAAATTCCACTTACTTTGGGGCAAAATTGCAGAAATTTCCCTTATTTTGGGGGCAGAATTGCAAACATTTTACTTATTTTGGGGCAAAATTGCAGAAATTTCACGTATTTCAGGGAAAAAAAGCAGAAATTTTCTTATTTTGGGGCAAAAGAGAAGAAATTTCTCATATTTTGTGGCAAAAATGCAGAAATTCCCCTTATTTTGAGGTAAAAAAGCTGAAATTCCCCTTATTTGGGTGCAAAAAGGCAGAATTTTCTTTTATTTTGGGAAAAAATTGCAGAAATTTCACTTATTTCAGGGTAATAAGTCAGAAATTTTCCTTATTTTGGGGCCAAAAAACAGAAAATCCCTTTGTTTTGGGGGGAAAAGACAGAAATTCCACTTATTTAGAGGCAAAAAAGCAGAAATTCTTCTTATTTTGGAACAAAAATGAAGAAATTTCACTTTTTTATGGCAAAAAGGTATGCATTCTTCTTATTTACGGACAAAAAGGAAGATATTTCCTGTATTTTGCAGCAAAATTGCAGAAATTCCTCTAATTGTGGCTAGAAAACGCAGAAATTCCCTATATGTTGGGGCAAAAAGACAGAAATTCTCCTTACTTTGGGGCAAAACTAAGAACTTTCACTTATTTTGGGGCAAAATTGCAGAAATTTCACTTATTTCAGAAAAAAAGCAGAAATTTTCTTATTTTGGATCAAAAAGGCAGAAATTGCTTTTATTTTGGTACAAAATTGCAGAAATTTTTCTTATTTTGGGGCAAAAGGCAGAAATTCTTAATATTTTGTGGCAAAAATGCAGAAATTCCCCTTATTTTGAGGTAAAAAGGCTGAAATTTCCCTTATTTGGGGGCAAAAAGGCAGAAATTTCTTTTATTTTGGTACAAAATTGCAAAAATTTTTCTTATTTTGGGCAAAATCAGAAATTTCCCATATTTTGGGGCAAAAATGCAGAAATTCCCCTTATTTTGAGGTAAAAAGGCTGAAATTCCCCTTATTTGGGGGCAAAAAGTAAGAAATTCCTCTTATTTTTGGGCAAAAAGCAGACATTTCACTTATTTTGGGGAAAATTTTAGAAATTTAACTTATTTCAGGGCAAAAAGTCAGAAATTATCCTCATTTTGGGGCAGAAAGGCAGAAATTCCTAATATTTTGTGGCAAAAATGCAGAAATTCCCCTTCTTTTGAGGTAAAAAGGCTGAAATTCCCCTTATTTGGGGGCAAAAAGGCAGAAATTTCCCTTATTTTGAAGCAAAATTGCAGAAATTTAACTTATTTCAGGGTAATAAGTCAAAAATTTTTCTTTTTTTGCAGCAAAAACACAGAAATTCCCTTTGTTTTGTGGGAAAAAGACAGAAATTTTACTTATTTAGAGGCAAAAAAGCAGAAATTCTCCTTATTTTGAAGCAAAAATGAAGAAATTTTTCTTTTTTATGGAAAAAAAGGAATGCATTCTTCTTATTTTCAGGCAAAAAGGCAGAAATTCCCCGTATTTTGGAGCAAAATTGCAGAAATTCCCCTATTTGTGAGGCAAAAAGGCAGAAATTCCCTATATGTTGGGGCAAAAAGACAGAATTTCTTTTTATTTTGGGGCAAAACTCAGAAATTCCACTTATTTTTGGGCAAAATTCCAGAAATTTCCCTTATTTTGGGGCAAAATTGCAGAAATTTCCCTTATTTTGGGGCAAAATTGCAGAAATTTCACTTATTTTAGGGTAATAAGTAAGAAATTTTCCTTATTTTGGGGCATAAAAGACAGAAATTCCCTTTGTTTTGGGGGGAAAAGACAGAAATTTTACTTATTTAGATGCAAAAAAGCAGAAATTCCCCTTATTTTGGAGTAAAAATGAAGAAATTTCCCTTTTTTATGGCAAAAAGAAATGCATTCTTCTTATTTTCAGGCAAAAAGGTTGAAATTCCTCGTATTTTGGAGCAAAATTGCAGAAATTCCCCTATTTGTGGGGAAAAAAGGCAGAAATTTCCTATATATTGGGGCAAAATTACAGAAATTCACCTTATTTTGGGGCAAAACTCAGAAATTCCACTTATTTTGGGGCAAAATTTCAGAAATTTCCCTTATTTTGGGGCAAAATTGCAGAATGTTCACTTATTTTGGGGCAAAATTGCCTAAATTTCACTTATTTCAGAAAAAAAATGCAGAATTTATCTTATTTCGGGGCAAAATGGCAGAAATTTCTCATATTTTGTGGCAAAAAAGCAGAAATTCCCCTTATTTTGAAGCAAAAATGAAGAAATTTCTCTTTTTTATTCCAAAAAGGAGTGCATTCTTCTTATTTTCGGGCAAAAAGGCAGAAATTCACCGTATTTTATAGCAAAATTGCAGAAATTCCCCGAATTGTAAGGCAAAAATGCAGAAATTCCCCGAATTGTGGGGCAAAAATGCAGAAATTCCCTATATGTTGGGTCAAAAAGACAGAACTTCTCTTTATTTTGGGGCAAAACTCAGAAATTCCACTTATTTTGTGGCAAAATTCCAGAAATTTCCTTTCTTTTGGGGCAAAAAGGCAGAAATTCCTAATATTTTGTAGCAAAAATGCCGAAATTCCCCTTATTTTGAGATAAAAATGCTGAAATTCCCTTTATTTGGGGGCAAAAAGTCAGAAATTTCCATTATTTTGGGGCAAAGTTGCAGAAATTTCACTTACTTCAAAGTAATATGTCAGAAATTTTATTTATTTTGGGGCAAAAAAGACAGAAATTCTTTTTGTTTTGGGAGAGAAATACAGAAATTCCAATTATTTAGTGGCAAAAAGCAGAAATTCCCCTTATTTTGGAGCAAAAATTAAGAAATTTCCCTTTTTATGGCAAAAAGGTATGCATTTTTCTTATTTTCGGGCAAAAAGGCAGAAATTCCTCGTATTTTAGAGCAAAATTGCAGAAATTACCCTAATTGTGGGGCAAAAAGTCAGAAATTCCTTATATGTTGGGGCAAAAAGGCAGAAATTTTCCTTACTTTGGGGCAAAACTCAGAAATTCCACTTATTTTGGGGGCAAAATTCCAGAAATTTCCCTTTATTTTGGAGCAAAAAGGCAGAAATTCCTAATATTTTGTGGCAAAAATGCAGAAATTCCCCTTATTTTGAGGTAAAAAGGATGAAATTCCCCTTATTTGGGGGCAAAAAAGCAGAAATTTTCTCTTATTTTGGGGCAAAATTGCAGAAATTTCACTTATTTCAGGGTAATAATCAGAAATATTCTTTATTATGGGGAAAAATGGACAGAAATTCCCTTTGTTTTGGGGGAAAAAGACAGAAATTCTGCTTATTTAGAAGCAAAAAAGCAGAAATTCCCATTATTTTGGAACAAAAATGAAGAAATTTACCTTTTTTATGGCAAAAAGTTATGCATTCTTCTTATTTTCCAGCCAAAAGGCAGAAATTTTCTGTATTTTGGAGCAAAATTGCAGTAATTCCCCTAATTGTGGGGCAAAAAGGCAGAAATTCCCTATATGTTGCGGCAAAAAGACAGAAATTCTCCTTATTTTGGGGCAAAACTCAGAAATTCCACTTATTTTGGGGCAAAATTCCAGAAATTTCCCTTATTTTGGGGCAAAATTGCAGAAATTTCACTTATTTCAGAAAAAAAAGCAGAAATTTTCTTATTTTGGGGCAAAAAGGCAGAAATTTCTTTCATCTTGGTACAAAATTGCAGAAATTTTTCTTATTTTGGGGCAAAAAGGCAGAAATATCCCATATTTTGGGGCAAAAATGCAGAAATTATCATTATCTTGAGGTAAAAAGGCTGAAATTCCCCTTATTTGGGGGCAAAAAGGCAGAAATTTCCCTTATTTTGGGGCAAAATTTCAGAAATTTCACTTATTTCAGGGTAATAAGTCAGAAATTTTCTTTATTTTGGGGCAAAAAGACCGAAATTCCCTTTGTTTTTAGGGGAAAAAGCCAGAAATTCCACATTTTTGAAGGTAAAAAAGCAGAAATTCCTTTTATTTTAAAGCAAAAATGAAGAAATTTCCCTTTTTTGTGGCAAAAGGTATACATTCCCTGTATTTTCAGGCTAAAAAGCAGAAATTCCCTTTATTTTGGAGCAAAATTGCAGAAATTCCCCTAATTGTGTGGCAAAAAGGCAGAAATTCCCTATATGTTAGGGCAAAAAGACAGAAATTCTCCTTATTTTGGGGCAAAACAATGAAATTCCACTTATTTTAAGGAAAAATTCCAGAAGTTTCCCTTATTTTGGGGCAAAATTGCAGAAATTTCACTTATTTTGGGGCAAAATTGCAGAAATTTCACTTATTTCAGGGAAAAAAGGCAGAAATTTTATTTATTTTTTGGCAAAATGCAGAAATTCCTAATATTTTGTGGCAAAAATGCAGAAAGTCCCTTTATTTTGAGGTAAAAAGGCTGAAATTCCCCTTATTCGGGGGCAAAAAGGCAGAAATTTCTCTTATTTTGGGGCAAAGTTGCAGAAATTTCACTTATTTCAGGGTAATAAGTCAGAAATTTTCCTTATTTTGGGGCAAAAAGACAGAAATTCTCCTTATTTTGGAGCAAAACTAAGAAATTCCAATTATTTTGGGGCAAAATTCCAGAAATTTCTTTTATTTTGTGGCAAAATTGCAGAAATTTCACTTATTTTTTGGCAAAATTGCAGAAATTTTACTTATTTCATGGAAAAAAGCAGATATTTTCTTATTTCGGGGCAAAAAGGCAGAAATTTCCCATATTTTGGGGCAAAAATGCAGAAATTCCCCTTATTTTGAGGTAAAAAGGCTTAAATTCCCCGTATTTGGGGGCATAAAGGCAGAAATTTTCCTTATTTTGGGGCAAAATTGCAGAAATTTCACTTATTTCAGAAAAAAAGCAGAAATTTTTTTATTTTGGGGCAAAAAGGCACAAATTTCTTTTATTTTTGTACAAAATTGCAGAAATTTTTCTTATTTTGGGGCAAAAAGGCAGAAATTTCCCATATTTTGGGGCAAAAATGCAGAAATTCCCCTTATTTTGAGGTAAAAAGGCTGAAATTCCCCTTATTTGGGGGCAAAAAGGAAGAAATTTTCCATATTTTGGGGCAAAAATGCAGAAATTTCCATTATTTTGGGCAAAAGGCAGAAATTTACCATATTTTGATGCAAAAATGCAGAAATTTCCATTATTTTGAGGTAAAAAGGCTGAAATTCCCCTTATTTGGGGGCAAAAAGTAAGAAATTCCCTTTATTTTGGGGCGAAAAGCAGACATTTCCCATATTTTGGGGAAAAATTTTAGAAATTTAACTTATTTCAGGGCAAAAAGTCAGAAATTTTCCTTATTTTGTGGGAAAAAGGCAGAAATTCCTAATATTTTGTGGCAAAAATGCAGAAATTCCTATTATTTTGAGGTAAAAAGGCTGAAATTCCCCTTATTTGGGGGCAAAAAGGCAGAAATTTCCCTTATTTTGGGGCAAAATTGAAGAAATTTCACTTATTTCAGGGTAATAAGTCAGAAATTTTTCTTATTTTGAAGCAAAAAGACAGAAATTCCCTTAGTTTTGTGGGAAAAAGACAGAAATTTTACTTATATAAAGGCAAAAAAGCAGAAATTCCCCTTATTTTGGAGCAAAATTGCAGAAATTTCTCTTTTTTGTGGCAAAAAGGTATGCATTCTTCTTATTTTGGACACGAAGGCAGAAATTTCCTGTATTTTGGAGCAAAATTGCAGAAATTCCCCTAATTGTGGGGCAAAAAGGCTGAAATTCCCTATATGTTGGGGCAAAAAGACAGAAATTCTTTTTATTTTGGGGCAAAACTCAGAAATTCCACTTACTTTGGGGCAAAATTGCAGAAATTTCCCTTATTTTGGGGGCAGAATTGCAAACATTTTACTTATTTTGGGGCAAAATTGCAGAAATTTCACGTATTTCAGGGAAAAAAAGCAGAAATTTTCTTATTTTGGGGCAAAAGAGAAGAAATTTCTCATATTTTGTGGCAAAAATGCAGAAATTCCCCTTATTTTGAGGTAAAAAAGCTGAAATTCCCCTTATTTGGGTGCAAAAAGGCAGAATTTTCTTTTATTTTGGGAAAAAATTGCAGAAATTTCACTTATTTCAGGGTAATAAGTCAGAAATTTTCCTTATTTTGGGGCCAAAAAACAGAAAATCCCTTTGTTTTGGGGGGAAAAGACAGAAATTCCACTTATTTAGAGGCAAAAAAGCAGAAATTCTTCTTATTTTGGAACAAAAATGAAGAAATTTCACTTTTTTATGGCAAAAAGGTATGCATTCTTCTTATTTACGGACAAAAAGGAAGATATTTCCTGTATTTTGCAGCAAAATTGCAGAAATTCCTCTAATTGTGGCTAGAAAACGCAGAAATTCCCTATATGTTGGGGCAAAAAGACAGAAATTCTCCTTACTTTGGGGCAAAACTAAGAACTTTCACTTATTTTGGGGCAAAATTGCAGAAATTTCACTTATTTCAGAAAAAAAGCAGAAATTTTCTTATTTTGGATCAAAAAGGCAGAAATTGCTTTTATTTTGGTACAAAATTGCAGAAATTTTTCTTATTTTGGGGCAAAAGGCAGAAATTCTTAATATTTTGTGGCAAAAATGCAGAAATTCCCCTTATTTTGAGGTAAAAAGGCTGAAATTTCCCTTATTTGGGGGCAAAAAGGCAGAAATTTCTTTTATTTTGGTACAAAATTGCAAAAATTTTTCTTATTTTGGGCAAAATCAGAAATTTCCCATATTTTGGGGCAAAAATGCAGAAATTCCCCTTATTTTGAGGTAAAAAGGCTGAAATTCCCCTTATTTGGGGGCAAAAAGTAAGAAATTCCTCTTATTTTTGGGCAAAAAGCAGACATTTCACTTATTTTGGGGAAAATTTTAGAAATTTAACTTATTTCAGGGCAAAAAGTCAGAAATTATCCTCATTTTGGGGCAGAAAGGCAGAAATTCCTAATATTTTGTGGCAAAAATGCAGAAATTCCCCTTCTTTTGAGGTAAAAAGGCTGAAATTCCCCTTATTTGGGGGCAAAAAGGCAGAAATTTCCCTTATTTTGAAGCAAAATTGCAGAAATTTAACTTATTTCAGGGTAATAAGTCAAAAATTTTTCTTTTTTTGCAGCAAAAACACAGAAATTCCCTTTGTTTTGTGGGAAAAAGACAGAAATTTTACTTATTTAGAGGCAAAAAAGCAGAAATTCTCCTTATTTTGAAGCAAAAATGAAGAAATTTTTCTTTTTTATGGAAAAAAAGGAATGCATTCTTCTTATTTTCAGGCAAAAAGGCAGAAATTCCCCGTATTTTGGAGCAAAATTGCAGAAATTCCCCTATTTGTGAGGCAAAAAGGCAGAAATTCCCTATATGTTGGGGCAAAAAGACAGAATTTCTTTTTATTTTGGGGCAAAACTCAGAAATTCCACTTATTTTTGGGCAAAATTCCAGAAATTTCCCTTATTTTGGGGCAAAATTGCAGAAATTTCCCTTATTTTGGGGCAAAATTGCAGAAATTTCACTTATTTTAGGGTAATAAGTAAGAAATTTTCCTTATTTTGGGGCATAAAAGACAGAAATTCCCTTTGTTTTGGGGGGAAAAGACAGAAATTTTACTTATTTAGATGCAAAAAAGCAGAAATTCCCCTTATTTTGGAGTAAAAATGAAGAAATTTCCCTTTTTTATGGCAAAAAGAAATGCATTCTTCTTATTTTCAGGCAAAAAGGTTGAAATTCCTCGTATTTTGGAGCAAAATTGCAGAAATTCCCCTATTTGTGGGGAAAAAAGGCAGAAATTTCCTATATATTGGGGCAAAATTACAGAAATTCACCTTATTTTGGGGCAAAACTCAGAAATTCCACTTATTTTGGGGCAAAATTTCAGAAATTTCCCTTATTTTGGGGCAAAATTGCAGAATGTTCACTTATTTTGGGGCAAAATTGCCTAAATTTCACTTATTTCAGAAAAAAAAAGCAGAATTTATCTTATTTCGGGGCAAAATGGCAGAAATTTCTCATATTTTGTGGCAAAAAAGCAGAAATTCCCCTTATTTTGAAGCAAAAATGAAGAAATTTCTCTTTTTTATTCCAAAAAGGAGTGCATTCTTCTTATTTTCGGGCAAAAAGGCAGAAATTCACCGTATTTTATAGCAAAATTGCAGAAATTCCCCGAATTGTAAGGCAAAAATGCAGAAATTCCCCGAATTGTGGGGCAAAAATGCAGAAATTCCCTATATGTTGGGTCAAAAAGACAGAACTTCTCTTTATTTTGGGGCAAAACTCAGAAATTCCACTTATTTTGTGGCAAAATTCCAGAAATTTCCTTTCTTTTGGGGCAAAAAGGCAGAAATTCCTAATATTTTGTAGCAAAAATGCCGAAATTCCCCTTATTTTGAGATAAAAATGCTGAAATTCCCTTTATTTGGGGGCAAAAAGTCAGAAATTTCCATTATTTTGGGGCAAAGTTGCAGAAATTTCACTTACTTCAAAGTAATATGTCAGAAATTTTATTTATTTTGGGGCAAAAAAGACAGAAATTCTTTTTGTTTTGGGAGAGAAATACAGAAATTCCAATTATTTAGTGGCAAAAAGCAGAAATTCCCCTTATTTTGGAGCAAAAATTAAGAAATTTCCCTTTTTATGGCAAAAAGGTATGCATTTTTCTTATTTTCGGGCAAAAAGGCAGAAATTCCTCGTATTTTAGAGCAAAATTGCAGAAATTACCCTAATTGTGGGGCAAAAAGTCAGAAATTCCTTATATGTTGGGGCAAAAAGGCAGAAATTTTCCTTACTTTGGGGCAAAACTCAGAAATTCCACTTATTTTGGGGGCAAAATTCCAGAAATTTCCCTTTATTTTGGAGCAAAAAGGCAGAAATTCCTAATATTTTGTGGCAAAAATGCAGAAATTCCCCTTATTTTGAGGTAAAAAGGATGAAATTCCCCTTATTTGGGGGCAAAAAAGCAGAAATTTTCTCTTATTTTGGGGCAAAATTGCAGAAATTTCACTTATTTCAGGGTAATAATCAGAAATATTCTTTATTATGGGGAAAAATGGACAGAAATTCCCTTTGTTTTGGGGGAAAAAGACAGAAATTCTGCTTATTTAGAAGCAAAAAAGCAGAAATTCCCATTATTTTGGAACAAAAATGAAGAAATTTACCTTTTTTATGGCAAAAAGTTATGCATTCTTCTTATTTTCCAGCCAAAAGGCAGAAATTTTCTGTATTTTGGAGCAAAATTGCAGTAATTCCCCTAATTGTGGGGCAAAAAGGCAGAAATTCCCTATATGTTGCGGCAAAAAGACAGAAATTCTCCTTATTTTGGGGCAAAACTCAGAAATTCCACTTATTTTGGGGCAAAATTCCAGAAATTTCCCTTATTTTGGGGCAAAATTGCAGAAATTTCACTTATTTCAGAAAAAAAAGCAGAAATTTTCTTATTTTGGGGCAAAAAGGCAGAAATTTCTTTCATCTTGGTACAAAATTGCAGAAATTTTTCTTATTTTGGGGCAAAAAGGCAGAAATATCCCATATTTTGGGGCAAAAATGCAGAAATTATCATTATCTTGAGGTAAAAAGGCTGAAATTCCCCTTATTTGGGGGCAAAAAGGCAGAAATTTCCCTTATTTTGGGGCAAAATTTCAGAAATTTCACTTATTTTAGGGTAATAAGTCAGAAATTTTCTTTATTTTGGGGCAAAAAGACCGAAATTCCCTTTGTTTTTAGGGGAAAAAGCCAGAAATTCCACATTTTTGAAGGTAAAAAAGCAGAAATTCCTTTTATTTTAAAGCAAAAATGAAGAAATTTCCCTTTTTTGTGGCAAAAGGTATACATTCCCTGTATTTTCAGGCTAAAAAGCAGAAATTCCCTTTATTTTGGAGCAAAATTGCAGAAATTCCCCTAATTGTGTGGCAAAAAGGCAGAAATTCCCTATATGTTAGGGCAAAAAGACAGAAATTCTCCTTATTTTGGGGCAAAACAATGAAATTCCACTTATTTTAAGGAAAAATTCCAGAAGTTTCCCTTATTTTGGGGCAAAATTGCAGAAATTTCACTTATTTTGGGGCAAAATTGCAGAAATTTCACTTATTTCAGGGAAAAAAGGCAGAAATTTTATTTATTTTTTGGCAAAATGCAGAAATTCCTAATATTTTGTGGCAAAAATGCAGAAAGTCCCTTTATTTTGAGGTAAAAAGGCTGAAATTCCCCTTATTCGGGGGCAAAAAGGCAGAAATTTCTCTTATTTTGGGGCAAAGTTGCAGAAATTTCACTTATTTCAGGGTAATAAGTCAGAAATTTTCCTTATTTTGGGGCAAAAAGACAGAAATTCTCCTTATTTTGGAGCAAAACTAAGAAATTCCAATTATTTTGGGGCAAAATTCCAGAAATTTCTTTTATTTTGTGGCAAAATTGCAGAAATTTCACTTATTTTTTGGCAAAATTGCAGAAATTTTACTTATTTCATGGAAAAAAGCAGATATTTTCTTATTTCGGGGCAAAAAGGCAGAAATTTCCCATATTTTGGGGCAAAAATGCAGAAATTCCCCTTATTTTGAGGTAAAAAGGCTTAAATTCCCCGTATTTGGGGGCATAAAGGCAGAAATTTTCCTTATTTTGGGGCAAAATTGCAGAAATTTCACTTATTTCAGAAAAAAAGCAGAAATTTTTTTATTTTGGGGCAAAAAGGCACAAATTTCTTTTATTTTTGTACAAAATTGCAGAAATTTTTCTTATTTTGGGGCAAAAAGGCAGAAATTTCCCATATTTTGGGGCAAAAATGCAGAAATTCCCCTTATTTTGAGGTAAAAAGGCTGAAATTCCCCTTATTTGGGGGCAAAAAGGAAGAAATTTTCCATATTTTGGGGCAAAAATGCAGAAATTTCCATTATTTTGGGCAAAAGGCAGAAATTTACCATATTTTGATGCAAAAATGCAGAAATTTCCATTATTTTGAGGTAAAAAGGCTGAAATTCCCCTTATTTGGGGGCAAAAAGTAAGAAATTCCCTTTATTTTGGGGCGAAAAGCAGACATTTCCCATATTTTGGGGAAAAATTTTAGAAATTTAACTTATTTCAGGGCAAAAAGTCAGAAATTTTCCTTATTTTGTGGGAAAAAGGCAGAAATTCCTAATATTTTGTGGCAAAAATGCAGAAATTCCTATTATTTTGAGGTAAAAAGGCTGAAAATCCCCTTATTTGGGGGCAAAAAGGCAGAAATTTCCCTTATTTTGGGGCAAAATTGAAGAAATTTCACTTATTTCAGGGTAATAAGTCAGAAATTTTTCTTATTTTGAAGCAAAAAGACAGAAATTCCCTTAGTTTTGTGGGAAAAAGACAGAAATTTTACTTATATAAAGGCAAAAAAGCAGAAATTCCCCTTATTTTGGAGAAAAATTGCAGAAATTTCTCTTTTTTGTGGCAAAAAGGTATGCATTCTTCTTATTTTGGACACGAAGGCAGAAATTTCCTGTATTTTGGAGCAAAATTGCAGAAATTCCCCTAATTGTGGGGCAAAAAGGCTGAAATTCCCTATATGTTGGGGCAAAAAGACAGAAATTCTTTTTATTTTGGGGCAAAACTCAGAAATTCCACTTACTTTGGGGCAAAATTGCAGAAATTTCCCTTATTTTGGGGGCAGAATTGCAAACATTTTACTTATTTTGGGGCAAAATTGCAGAAATTTCACGTATTTCAGGGAAAAAAAGCAGAAATTTTCTTATTTTGGGGCAAAAGAGAAGAAATTTCTCATATTTTGTGGCAAAAATGCAGAAATTCCCCTTATTTTGAGCTAAAAAAGCTGAAATTCCCCTTATTTGGGTGCAAAAAGGCAGAATTTTCTTTTATTTTGGGAAAAAATTGCAGAAATTTCACTTATTTCAGGGTAATAAGTCAGAAATTTTCCTTATTTTGGGGCCAAAAAACAGAAAATCCCTTTGTTTTGGGGGGAAAAGACAGAAATTCCACTTATTTAGAGGCAAAAAAGCAGAAATTCTTCTTATTTTGGAACAAAAATGAAGAAATTTCACTTTTTTATGGCAAAAAGGTATGCATTCTTCTTATTTACGGACAAAAAGGAAGATATTTCCTGTATTTTGCAGCAAAATTGCAGAAATTCCTCTAATTGTGGCTAGAAAACGCAGAAATTCCCTATATGTTGGGGCAAAAAGACAGAAATTCTCCTTACTTTGGGGCAAAACTAAGAACTTTCACTTATTTTGGGGCAAAATTGCAGAAATTTCACTTATTTCAGAAAAAAAGCAGAAATTTTCTTATTTTGGATCAAAAAGGCAGAAATTGCTTTTATTTTGGTACAAAATTGCAGAAATTTTTCTTATTTTGGGGCAAAAGGCAGAAATTCTTAATATTTTGTGGCAAAAATGCAGAAATTCCCCTTATTTTGAGGTAAAAAGGCTGAAATTTCCCTTATTTGGGGGCAAAAAGGCAGAAATTTCTTTTATTTTGGTACAAAATTGCAAAAATTTTTCTTATTTTGGGCAAAATCAGAAATTTCCCATATTTTGGGGCAAAAATGCAGAAATTCCCCTTATTTTGAGGTAAAAAGGCTGAAATTCCCCTTATTTGGGGGCAAAATTAAGAAATTCCTCTTATTTTTGGGCAAAAAGCAGACATTTCACTTATTTTGGGGAAAATTTTAGAAATTTAACTTATTTCAGGGCAAAAAGTCAGAAATTATCCTCATTTTGGGGCAGAAAGGCAGAAATTCCTAATATTTTGTGGCAAAAATGCAGAAATTCCCCTTATTTTGAGGTAAAAAGGCTGAAATTCCCCTTATTTGGGGGCAAAAAGGCAGAAATTTCCCTTATTTTGAAGCAAAATTGCAGAAATTTAACTTATTTCAGGGTAATAAGTCAAAAATTTTTCTTTTTTTGCAGCAAAAACACAGAAATTCCCTTTGTTTTGTGGGAAAAAGACAGAAATTTTACTTATTTAGAGGCAAAAAAGCAGAAATTCTCCTTATTTTGAAGCAAAAATGAAGAAATTTTTCTTTTTTATGGAAAAAAAGGAATGCATTCTTCTTATTTTCAGGCAAAAAGGCAGAAATTCCCCGTATTTTGGAGCAAAATTGCAGAAATTCCCCTATTTGTGAGGCAAAAAGGCAGAAATTCCCTATATGTTGGGGCAAAAAGACAGAATTTCTTTTTATTTTGGGGCAAAACTCAGAAATTCCACTTATTTTTGGGCAAAATTCCAGAAATTTCCCTTATTTTGGGGCAAAATTGCAGAAATTTCCCTTATTTTGGGGCAAAATTGCAGAAATTTCACTTATTTTAGGGTAATAAGTAAGAAATTTTCCTTATTTTGGGGCATAAAAGACAGAAATTTCCTTTGTTTTGGGGGGAAAAGACAGAAATTTTACTTATTTAGATGCAAAAAAGCAGAAATTCCCCTTATTTTGGAGTAAAAATGAAGAAATTTCCCTTTTTTATGGCAAAAAGAAATGCATTCTTCTTATTTTCAGGCAAAAAGGTTGAAATTCCTCGTATTTTGGAGCAAAATTGCAGAAATTCCCCTATTTGTGGGGAAAAAAGGCAGAAATTTCCTATATATTGGGGCAAAATTACAGAAATTCACCTTATTTTGGGGCAAAACTCAGAAATTCCACTTATTTTGGGGCAAAATTTCAGAAATTTCCCTTATTTTGGGGCAAAATTGCAGAATGTTCACTTATTTTGGGGCAAAATTGCATAAATTTCACTTATTTCAGAAAAAAAAAGCAGAATTTATCTTATTTCGGGGCAAAATGGCAGAAATTTCTCATATTTTGTGGCAAAAAAGCAGAAATTCTCCTTATTTTGAAGCAAAAATGAAGAAATTTCTCTTTTTTATTCCAAAAAGAAGTGCATTCTTCTTATTTTCGGGCAAAAGGGCAGAAATTCACCGTATTTTATAGCAAAATTGCAGAAATTCCCCGAATTGTAAGGCAAAAATGCAGAAATTCCCCGAATTGTGGGGCAAAAATGCAGAAATTCCCTATATGTTGGGTCAAAAAGACAGAACTTCTCTTTATTTTTGGGCAAAACTCAGAAATTCCACTTATTTTGTGGCAAAATTCCAGAAATTTCCTTTCTTTTGGGGCAAAAAGGCAGAAATTCCTAATATTTTGTAGCAAAAATGACGAAATTCCCCTTATTTTGAGATAAAAATGCTGAAATTCCCTTTATTTGGGGGCAAAAAGTCAGAAATTTCCATTATTTTGGGGCAAAATTGCAGAAATTTCACTTACTTCAAAGTAATATGTCAGAAATTTTATTTATTTTGGGGCAAAAAAGACAGAAATTCTTTTTGTTTTGGGAGAGAAATACAGAAATTCCAATTATTTAGTGGCAAAAAGCAGAAATTCCCCTTATTTTGGAGCAAAAATTAAGAAATTTCCCTTTTTATGGCAAAAAGGTATGCATTTTTCTTATTTTCGGGCAAAAAGGCAGAAATTCCTCGTATTTTAGAGCAAAATTGCAGAAATTACCCTAATTGTGGGGCAAAAAGTCAGAAATTCCCTATATGTTGGGGCAAAAAGGCAGAAATTCTCCTTACTTTGGGGCAAAACTCAGAAATTCCACTTATTTTGGGGGCAAAATTCCAGAAATTTCCCTTTATTTTGGAGCAAAAAGGCAGAAATTCCTAATATTTTGTGGCAAAAATGCAGAAATTCCCCTTATTTTGACGTAAAAAGGCTGAAATTCCCCTTATTTGGGGGCAAAAAAGCAGAAATTTTCTCTTATTTTGGGGCAAAATTGCAGAAATTTCACTTATTTCAGGGTAATAATCAGAAATATTCTTTATTATGGGGAAAAATGGACAGAAATTCCCTTTGTTTTGGGGGAAAAAGACAGAAATTCTGCTTATTTAGAAGCAAAAAAGCAGAAATTCCCATTATTTTGGAACAAAAATGAAGAAATTTACCTTTTTTATGGCAAAAAGTTATGCATTCTTCTTATTTTCCAGCCAAAAGGAAGAAATTTTCTGTATTTTGGAGCAAAATTGCAGTAATTCCCCTAATTGTGGGGCAAAAAGGCAGAAATTCCCTATATGTTGCGGCAAAAAGACAGAAATTCTCCTTATTTTGGGGCAAAACTCAGAAATTCCACTTATTTTGGGGCAAAATTCCAGAAATTTCCCTTATTTTGGGGCAAAATTGCAGAAATTTCACTTATTTCAGAAAAAAAAAAGCAGAAATTTTCTTATTTTGGGGCAAAAAGGCAGAAATTTCTTTCATCTTGGTACAAAATTGCAGAAATTTTTCTTATTTTGGGGCAAAAAGGCAGAAATATCCCATATTTTGGGGCAAAAATGCAGAAATTATCATTATCTTGAGGTAAAAAGGCTGAAATTCCCCTTATTTGGGGGCAAAAAGGCAGAAATTTCCCTTATTTTGGGGCAAAATTTCAGAAATTTCACTTATTTCAGGGTAATAAGTCAGAAATTTTCTTTATTTTGGGGCAAAAAGACCGAAATTCCCTTTGTTTTTAGGGGAAAAAGCCAGAAATTCCACATTTTTGAAGGTAAAAAAGCAGAAATTCCTTTTATTTTAAAGCAAAAATGAAGAAATTTCCCTTTTTTGTGGCAAAAGGTATACATTCCCTGTATTTTCAGGCTAAAAAGCAGAAATTCCCTTTATTTTGGAGCAAAATTGCAGAAATTCCCCTAATTGTGTGGCAAAAAGGCAGAAATTCCCTATATGTTAGGGCAAAAAGACAGAAATTCTCCTTATTTTGGGGCAAAACAATGAAATTCCACTTATTTTAAGGAAAAATTCCAGAAGTTTCCCTTATTTTGGGGCAAAATTGCAGAAATTTCACTTATTTTGGGGCAAAATTGCAGAAATTTCACTTATTTCAGGGAAAAAAGGCAGAAATTTTATTTATTTTTTGGCAAAATGCAGAAATTCCTAATATTTTGTGGCAAAAATGCAGAAAGTCCCTTTATTTTGAGGTAAAAAGGCTGAAATTCCCCTTATTCGGGGGCAAAAAGGCAGAAATTTCTCTTATTTTGGGGCAAAGTTGCAGAAATTTCACTTATTTCAGGGTAATAAGTCAGAAATTTTCCTTATTTTGGGGCAAAAAGACAGAAATTCTCCTTATTTTGGAGCAAAACTCAGAAATTCCAATTATTTTGGGGCAAAATTCCAGAAATTTCTTTTATTTTGTGGCAAAATTGCAGAAATTTCACTTATTTTTTGGCAAAATTGCAGAAATTTTACTTATTTCATGGAAAAAAGCAGATATTTTCTTATTTCGGGGCAAAAAGGCAGAAATTTCCCATATTTTGGGGCAAAAATGCAGAAATTCCCCTTATTTTGAGGTAAAAAGGCTTAAATTCCCCGTATTTGGGGGCATAAAGGCAGAAATTTTCCTTATTTTGGGGCAAAATTGCAGAAATTTCACTTATTTCAGAAAAAAAGCAGAATTTTTTTTATTTTGGGGCAAAAAGGCACAAATTTCTTTTATTTTTGTACAAAATTGCAGAAATTTTTCTTATTTTGGGGCAAAAAGGCAGAAATTTCCCATATTTTGGGGCAAAAATGCAGAAATTCCCCTTATTTTGAGGTAAAAAGGCTGAAATTCCCCTTATTTGGGGGCAAAAAGGAAGAAATTTTCCATATTTTGGGGCAAAAATGCAGAAATTTCCATTATTTTGGGCAAAAGGCAGAAATTTACCATATTTTGATGCAAAAATGCAGAAATTTCCATTATTTTGAGGTAAAAAGGCTGAAATTCCCCTTATTTGGGGGCAAAAAGTAAGAAATTCCCTTTATTTTGGGGCGAAAAGCAGACATTTCCCATATTTTGGGGAAAAATTTTAGAAATTTAACTTATTTCAGGGCAAAAAGTCAGAAATTTTCCTTATTTTGTGGGAAAAAGGCAGAAATTCCTAATATTTTGTGGCAAAAATGCAGAAATTCCTATTATTTTGAGGTAAAAAGGCTGAAAATCCCCTTATTTGGGGGCAAAAAGGCAGAAATTTCCCTTATTTTGGGGCAAAATTGAAGAAATTTCACTTATTTCAGGGTAATAAGTCAGAAATTTTTCTTATTTTGAAGCAAAAAGACAGAAATTCCCTTAGTTTTGTGGGAAAAAGACAGAAATTTTACTTATATAAAGGCAAAAAAGCAGAAATTCCCCTTATTTTGGAGCAAAATTGCAGAAATTTCTCTTTTTTGTGGCAAAAAGGTATGCATTCTTCTTATTTTGGACACGAAGGCAGAAATTTCCTGTATTTTGGAGCAAAATTGCAGAAATTCCCCTAATTGTGGGGCAAAAAGGCTGAAATTCCCTATATGTTGGGGCAAAAAGACAGAAATTCTTTTTATTTTGGGGCAAAACTCAGAAATTCCACTTATTTTGGGGCAAAATTGCAGAAATTTCCCTTATTTTGGGGGCAGAATTGCAAACATTTTACTTATTTTGGGGCAAAATTGCAGAAATTTCACGTATTTCAGGGAAAAAAAGCAGAAATTTTCTTATTTTGGGGCAAAAGAGAAGAAATTTCTCATATTTTGTGGCAAAAATGCAGAAATTCCCCTTATTTTGAGGTAAAAAAGCTGAAATTCCCCTTATTTGGGTGCAAAAAGGCAGAATTTTCTTTTATTTTGGGAAAAAATTGCAGAAATTTCACTTATTTCAGGGTAATAAGTCAGAAATTTTCCTTATTTTGGGGCCAAAAAACAGAAAATCCCTTTGTTTTGGGGGGAAAAGACAGAAATTCCACTTATTTAGAGGCAAAAAAGCAGAAATTCTTCTTATTTTGGAACAAAAATGAAGAAATTTCACTTTTTTATGGCAAAAAGGTATGCATTCTTCTTATTTACGGACAAAAAGGAAGAAATTTCCTGTATTTTGCAGCAAAATTGCAGAAATTCCTCTAATTGTGGCTAGAAAACGCAGAAATTCCCTATATGTTGGGGCAAAAAGACAGAAATTCTCCTTACTTTGGGGCAAAACTAAGAACTTTCACTTATTTTGGGGCAAAATTGCAGAAATTTCACTTATTTCAGAAAAAAAGCAGAAATTTTCTTATTTTGGATCAAAAAGGCAGAAATTGCTTTTATTTTGGTACAAAATTGGAGAAATTTTTCTTATTTTGGGGCAAAAGGCAGAAATTCTTAATATTTTGTGGCAAAAATGCAGAAATTCCCCTTATTTTGAGGTAAAAAGGCTGAAATTCCCCTTATTTGGGGGCAAAAAGGCAGAAATTTCTTTTATTTTGGTACAAAATTGCAAAAATTTTTCTTATTTTGGGCAAAATCAGAAATTTCCCATATTTTGGGGCAAAAATGCAGAAATTCCCCTTATTTTGAGGTAAAAAGGCTGAAATTCCCCTTATTTGGGGGCAAAAAGTAAGAAATTCCTCTTATTTTTGGGCAAAAAGCAGACATTTCACTTATTTTGGGGAAAATTTTAGAAATTTAACTTATTTCAGGGCAAAAAGTCAGAAATTATCCTCATTTTGGGGCAGAAAGGCAGAAATTCCTAATATTTTGTGGCAAAAATGCAGAAATTCCCCTTATTTTGAGGTAAAAAGGCTGAAATTCCCCTTATTTGGGGGCAAAAAGGCAGAAATTTCCCTTATTTTGAAGCAAAATTGCAGAAATTTAACTTATTTCAGGGTAATAAGTCAAAAATTTTTCTTTTTTTGCAGCAAAAACACAGAAATTCCCTTTGTTTTGTGGGAAAAAGACAGAAATTTTACTTATTTAGAGGCAAAAAAGCAGAAATTCTCCTTATTTTGAAGCAAAAATGAAGAAATTTTTCTTTTTTATGGAAAAAAAGGAATGCATTCTTCTTATTTTCAGGCAAAAAGGCAGAAATTCCCCGTATTTTGGAGCAAAATTGCAGAAATTCCCCTATTTGTGAGGCAAAAAGGCAGAAATTCCCTATATGTTGGGGCAAAAAGACAGAATTTCTTTTTATTTTGGGGCAAAACTCAGAAATTCCACTTATTTTTGGGCAAAATTCCAGAAATTTCCCTTATTTTGGGGCAAAATTGCAGAAATTTCCCTTATTTTGGGGCAAAATTGCAGAAATTTCACTTATTTTAGGGTAATAAGTAAGAAATTTTCCTTATTTTGGGGCATAAAAGACAGAAATTCCCTTTGTTTTGGGGGGAAAAGACAGAAATTTTACTTATTTAGATGCAAAAAAGCAGAAATTCCCCTTATTTTGGAGTAAAAATGAAGAAATTTCCCTTTTTTATGGCAAAAAGAAATGCATTCTTCTTATTTTCAGGCAAAAAGGTTGAAATTCCTCGTATTTTGGTGCAAAATTGCAGAAATTCCCCTATTTGTGGGGAAAAAAGGCAGAAATTTCCTATATATTGGGGCAAAATTACAGAAATTCACCTTATTTTGGGGCAAAACTCAGAAATTCCACTTATTTTGGGGCAAAATTTCAGAAATTTCCCTTATTTTGGGGCAAAATTGCAGAATGTTCACTTATTTTGGGGCAAAATTGCCTAAATTTCACTTATTTCAGAAAAAAAAAAAGCAGAATTTATCTTATTTCGGGGCAAAATGGCAGAAATTTCTCATATTTTGTGGCAAAAAAGCAGAAATTCCCCTTATTTTGAAGCAAAAATGAAGAAATTTCTCTTTTTTATTCCAAAAAGGAGTGCATTCTTCTTATTTTCGGGCAAAAAGGCAGAAATTCACCGTATTTTATAGCAAAATTGCAGAAATTCCCCGAATTGTAAGGCAAAAATGCAGAAATTCCCCGAATTGTGGGGCAAAAATGCAGAAATTCCCTATATGTTGGGTCAAAAAGACAGAAATTCTCTTTATTTTGGGGCAAAACTCAGAAATTCCACTTATTTTGTGGCAAAATTCCAGAAATTTCCTTTCTTTTGGGGCAAAAAGGCAGAAATTCCTAATATTTTGTAGCAAAAATGCCGAAATTCCCCTTATTTTGAGATAAAAATGCTGAAATTCCCTTTATTTGGGGGCAAAAAGTCAGAAATTTCCATTATTTTGGGGCAAAATTGCAGAAATTTCACTTACTTCAAAGTAATATGTCAGAAATTTTATTTATTTTGGGGCAAAAAAGACAGAAATTCTTTTTGTTTTGGGAGAGAAATACAGAAATTCCAATTATTTAGTGGCAAAAGGCAGAAATTCCCCTTATTTTGGAGCAAAAATTAAGAAATTTCCCTTTTCATGGCAAAAAGGTATGCATTTTTCTTATTTTCGGGCAAAAAGGCAGAAATTCCTCGTATTTTAGAGCAAAATTGCAGAAATTCCCCTAATTGTGGGGCAAAAAGTCAGAAATTCCCTATATGTTGGGGCAAAAAGGCAGAAATTCTCCTTACTTTGGGGCAAAACTCAGAAATTCCACTTATTTTGGGGACAAAATTCCAGAAATTTCCCTTTATTTTGGAGCAAAAAGGCAGAAATTCCTAATATTTTGTGGCAAAAATGCAGAAATTCCCCTTATTTTGAGGTAAAAAGGCTGAAATTCCCCTTATTTGGGGGCAAAAAAGCAGAAATTTTCTCTTATTTTGGGGCAAAATTGCAGAAATTTCACTTATTTCATGGTAATAATCAGAAATATTCTTTATTATGGGGAAAAATGGACAGAAATTCCCTTAGTTTTGGGGGAAAAAGACAGAAATTCTGCTTATTTAGAAGCAAAAAAGCAGAAATTCCCATTATTTTGGAACAAAAATGAAGAAATTTACCTTTTTTATGGCAAAAAGTTATGCATTCTTCTTATTTTCCAGCCAAAAGGCAGAAATTTTCTGTATTTTGGAGCAAAATTGCAGTAATTCCCCTAATTGTGGGGCAAAAAGGCAGAAATTCCCTATATGTTGCGGCAAAAAGACAGAAATTCTCCTTATTTTGGGGCAAAACTCAGAAATTCCACTTATTTTGGGGCAAAATTCCAGAAATTTCTTTTATTTTGTGGCAAAATTGCAGAAATTTCACTTATTTTGGGGCAAAATTGCAGAAATTTCACTTATTTCAGAAAAAAAAAGCAGAAATTTTCTTATTTTGGGGCAAAAAGGCAGAAATTTCTTTTATCTTGGTACAAAATTGCAGAAATTTTTCTTATTTTGGGTCAAAAAGGCAGAAATTTCTCATATTTTGGGGAAAAAATGCAGAATTTCCCATTATCTTGAGGTAAAAAGGCTGAAATTCCCCTTATTTGGGAGCAAAAAGGCAGAAATTTCCCTTATTTTGGGGCAAAATTTCAGAAATTTCACTTATTTCAGGGTAATAAGTCAGAAATTTTCCTTATTTTGGGGCAAAAAAGACAGAAATTCCCTTTGTTTTTAGGGGAAAAAGACAGAAATTCCACATTTTTGGAGGCAAAAAAGCAGAAATTCCTTTTATTTTGGAGCAAAAATGAATTTTTCTTTTTTGTGGCAAAAGGTATACATTCTCCTTATTTTCAGGCTAAAAAGCAGAAATTCCCTTTATTTTTGAGCAAAATTGCAGAAATTCCCTTAATTGTGGGGCAAAAAGGCAGAAATTGCCTATATGTTGGGGCAAAAAGACAGAAATTCTCCTTATTTTGGGGCAAAACTCAGAAATTGCACGTATTTTGGGGCAAAATTCCAGAAATTTCCCTAATTTTTGGGCAAAATTGCAGAAATTTCAGTTATTTTGGGGCAAAATTGCAGAAATTTCACTTATTTCAGAGAAAAAAAACAGAAAATTTCCTTATTTTGTGCAAAATGCAGAAATTCCTAATATTTTGTGGCAAAAATGCAGAAATTCCCCTTATTTTGAGGTAAAAAGGCTGAAATTCCCCTTATTTGGGGGCAAAAAGGCAGAAATTTCTCTTATTTTGGGGCAAAATTGCAGAAATTTCACTTATTTCAGGGTAATAAGTCAGAAATTTTCCTTATTTTGGAGCAAAAAAGACAGAAATTCTCTTTGTTTTGCGGGAAAAAGACAGAAATTCCACTTATTTAGAGGCAAAAAAGCAGAAATTCCCCTTATTTTGGAGCAAAATTGCAGAAATTTCCCTTTTTTATGGCAAAAAGGTATGCATTCTTTTTATTTTTGGGCAAAAAGGCAGAAATTCCCTGTAATTTGGAGCAAAATTTCAGAATTTCCCATAATTGTGGGGCAAAAAGTCAGAAATTCCCTATATTTTGGGGCAAAAATCAGAAATTCTCTTTATTTTGGGTCAAAACTCAGAAATTCCACTTATTTTGGAGCACAATTCCAGAAATTTCTTTTATTTTGTGGCAAAATTTCAGAAATTTCACTTATTTTGGGGCAAAATTGCAGAAATTTCACTTATTTCATGGAAAAAAGAAGAAATTTTCTTTTTTTTGAGGCAAAAAGTCAGAAATTTCCCATATTTTGGTGCAAAAATGCAGAAATTCCCCTTATTTTGAGGTAAAAAGGCTGAAATTCCCCGTATTTGGGGGCAAAAAGGCAGAAATTTCCCTTATTTTGGGGCAAAATTGCAGAAATTTCACTTATTTCAGAAAAAAAGCAGAAATTTTCTTATTTTGGGGCAAAAAGGCAGAAATTTTTTTATTTTGGTACAAAATTGCAGAAATTTTTCTTATTTTGGGGCCAAAAGGCAGAAATTTCCCATATTTTGGGGCAAAAATGCAGAAATTCCCCTTATTTTGAGGGAAATAGGCTAAAATTTCCCTTACTTGGAGGCAAAAAGGCAGAAATTTCTCTTATTTTGGGGCAAAATTGCAGAAACATCACTTATTTCAGGGTAATAATTCAGAAATTTTCCTTATTTTGGGGCAAAAAAGACAGAAATTCCCTTTGTTTTGGGGAAAAAAGACATAAATTCCACTTATTTAAAGGCAAAAAAGCAGAAATTGCCCTTATTTTGGAGCAAAATTTCAGAAATTTCCCTTTTTTATGGCAAAAAGGTATGCATTCTTTTTATTTTCGGGCAAAAAGGCAGAAATTCCTCGTATTTTGGAGCAAAATTTCAGAAATTCCCCTAATTGTGGGGCAAAAAGGCAGAAATTCCCTATATGTTGGGGCAAAAACACAGATATTCTCATTATTTTGGGGCAAAACTCAGAAATTCCACTTATTTTGGGGCAAAATTCCAGAAATTTCCCTTATTTTGGGGCAAAATTGCAGAAATTTCACTTATTTTGGGGCAAATTGCAGAAATTTCACTTATTTCAAGGATAAAATGAAGAATTTTTCTTATTTGGAGGCAAAAACGTAGAAATTTCTTTTATTTTGGTACAAAATTCCAGAAATTTTTCTTATTTTGGGCAAAAAGGCAGAAATTTCCCATATTTTGGGGCAAAAATGCAGAAATTCCTTTTATTTTGAGGTAAAAAGACTGAAATTCCTATTATTTGGGGGCAAAAAGTAAGAAATTCCCATTAATTTGGTGCCAAAAGCAGACATTTCCCTTGTTTTTGGGAAAAATTTTAGAAATTTAACTTATTTCAGGGCAAAAAGTCAGAAATTTTTCTTATTTTGGGGCAGAAAGGCAGAAATTCCTAATATTTTGTGGCAAAATGCAGAAATTCCCCTTATTTTGAGGTAAAAAGGCTGAAATTCCCCTTATTTGGGGGCAAAAAGTCAGAAATTTCCCTTATTTTGGGGCAAAATTGCAGAAATTTCACTTACTTCAAAGTAATAAGTCAGAAATTTTTCTTATTTTGGGGTAAAAAAGACAGAAATTCCTTTTGTTTTGGGGGAGAAAGACAGAAATTCCACTTATTTAGAGGCAAAAAAGCAGAAATTCCCCTTATTTTGGGGCAAAAATGAAGAAATTTCCATTTTTTATGGCATAAAGGTATGCATTCTTATTATTTTCGGGCAAAAAGGCAGAAATTCCCCGTATTTTGGAGCAAAATTGCAGAAATTCCCCTAATTGTGGGGCAAAGAGGCAGAAATTTTCTATATGTTGGGGCAAAAAGACAGAAAATCTTCTTATTGTGGGGCAAAACTCAGAAATTTCACTTATT
This sequence comes from Micromys minutus, assembly GCF_963924665.1. Classification (NCBI taxonomy): domain Eukaryota; kingdom Metazoa; phylum Chordata; class Mammalia; order Rodentia; family Muridae; genus Micromys; species Micromys minutus. The sequence goes on along the minus strand of NW_027667255.1, from coordinate 135,523 downwards.
TTGGGGCAAAATTGCAGAAATTTCACTTATTTCAGAAAAAAGCAGAAATTTTCTTATTTTCGAGCAAAAAGGCAGAAATTTCTTTCATTTTGGTACAAAATTGCAGAAATTTTTCTTATTTTGGGGCAAAAAGGCAGAAATTTCCCATATTTTAGGGCAAAAATGCAGAAATTCCCCTTATTTTGAGGTAAAAAGGCTGAAATTCCCCTTATTTGGGGGCAAAAAGGCAGAGATTTCTATAATTTTGGTACAAAATTGCAGAAATTTTTATTATTTTGGGCCAAAAAGCAGAAATTTCCCATATTTTGGGGCTAAAATGCAGAAATTCCCATTATTTTGAGGTAAAAAGGCTGAAATTCCCCTTATTTGGGGGCAAAAAGTAAGAAATTCCTCTTATTTTGGGGCAAAAAGCAGACATTTCCCATATTTTGAGGAAAAATTTTAGAAATTTAACTTATTTCTGGGCAAAAAGTCAGAAATTTTTCTTATTTTGGGGCACAAAGGCAGAAATTCCTAATATTTTGTGGCAAAAATGCAGAAATTCCTTTTATTTTGAGGTAAAAAGGCTGAAATTCCCCTTATTTGGGGGCAAAAAGGCAGAAATTTCCCTTATTTTGGGGCAAAATTGAAGAAATTTCACTAATTTCAGGGTAATAAGTCAGAAATTTTTCTTATTTTGAAGCAAAAAGACAAAAATTCCCTTTGTTTTGTGGGAAAAAGACAGAAATTTTACTTATTTAGAGGCAAAAATGCAGAAATTCCCCTTATTTTGGAGCAAAAATGAGGAGATTTCCCTTTTTTATGGCAAAAAGATATGCATTCCTCTTATTTTCAGGCAAAAAGGCAGAAATTTCCCGTATTTTGGAGCAAAATTGAAGAAATTCCTCTAATTTTGGGGCAAAATGGCAGAAATTCCCTATATGTTGGGGCAAAAAGACAGAAATTCCCCTTATTTTGGAGCAAAAATGAAGAAATTTCCCTTTTTTATGGCAAAAAGGTATGCATTCCTCTTATTTTCAGGCAAAAAGGCAGAAATTCCCTGTATTTTGGAGCAAAATTGAAGAAATTCTCCTAATTGTGGGGCAAAAAGGCAGAAATTCCTTATATGTTGGGGCAAAAAGACAGAAATTCTCCTTATTTAGGAGAAAAACTCAGAAATTTCAATTATTTTGAAGCAAAATTGCAGAAATTTCACTTATTTCAGAAAAAAAGCAGAAATTTTCTTATTTTGGGGCAAAAAAGCAGAAATTTCTTTTATTTTGGTACAAAATTGCAGAAATTTTTCTTATTTTGGTGCAAAAAGGCAGAAATTTCCCATATTTTGGGGCAAAAATGCAGAAATTCCCTTTATGTTGAGGTAAAAATGCTGAAATTCTCCTTATTTGGGGGCAAAAAGGCAGAAATTTCTCTTATTTTGAGGCAAAATTGCAGAAATTTCACTTATTTCAGGGTAATAAGTCAGAAATTTTTTTTTTATTTTGGGACAAAAAAGACAGAAATTCCCTTTGATTTGGGGAGAAAAGAGAGTAATTCCACTTATTTAGAGGCAAAAAAGCAGAAATTCCCCTTATTGTGGAGCAAAATTGCAGAAATTTCCCTATTTTGTGGGAAAAAGGTATGCATTCTTCTTATTTTGGAAATTTCACTTATTTTGGGGCAAAATTGCAGAAATTTCACTTATTTCAGAAAAAAAGCAGAAATTTTCTTATTTTGGGTCAAAAAGGCAGAAATTTCTTTTATTTTGGTACAAAATTGCAGAAATTTTTCTTATTTTGGGGCAAAAAGGCAGAAATTCCTAATATTTTGTGGCAAAAAAGCAGAAATTCCCCTTATTTTGAGGTAAAAAGGCTGAAATTCCACTTATTTGGGGGCAAAAGCAGAAATTTCTTTTATTTTGGTACAAAATTGCAGAAATTTTTCTTATTTTGGGCAAAATGCAGAAATTTCCCATATTTTGGGTAAAAATGCAGAAATTCCCATTATTTTAAGGTAAAAAGGCTGAAATTCCCCTTATTTGGGGGCAAAAAGTAAGAAATTCCTCTTATTTTGTGGCAAAAAGCAGACATTTCCCTTATTTTGGGGAAAATTTTAGAAATTTATCTCATTTCAGGGCAAAAAGTCAGAAATTTTCCTTATTTTGAGGCAGAAAGGCAGAAATTTCTAATATTTTGTGGCAAAAATGCAGAAATTCCCCTTATTTTGAGGCAAAAAGGCTGAAATTCCCCTTATTTGGGGGAAAAAAGGCAGAAATTTCCTTTATTTTGGGGCAAAATTGCAGAAATTTCACTTATTTCAGGATAATAAGTCAAAAATTTTTCTTATTTTGCAGCAAAAAAGACAGAAATTCCCATTGTTTTGTGGGAAAAAGACAGAAATTTTACTTATTTCGAGGCAATAAAGCAGAAATTCCCCTTATTTTGGAGCAAAAATGAAGAATTTTATCTTTTTTATGGCAAAAAGGAATGCATTCTTCTTATTTTCAGGCAAAAAGGCAGAAATTCCCCGTATTTTGCAGCAAAATTGCAGAAATTCCTCTAATTGTGGGGCAAAAATGCAGAAATTCCCTATATGTTTGGGCAAAAAGACAGAAATTCTCCTTATTATGGGGTAAAACTCTAAAATTCCACTTATTTTGGGGCAAAATTCCAGAAATTTCCCTTATTTTGGGGCAAAATTGCAGAAATTTCACTTATATTGGGGCAAAATTGCAGAAATTTCACTTATTTCAGGGAAAAATATAGAATTTTTCTTATTGTGGGGCAAAAAGGCAGAAATTTCTCATATGTTGTGGCAAAAATGCAGAAATTCCCCTTATTTTGAGGTAAAAAGGCTTAAAATCCTCTTATTTGGGAGCAAAAATGCAGAAATTTCCCTTATTTTGGGGTAAAATTGCAGAAATTTCACTTATTTCAGGGTAATAAGTCAGAAATTTTTCTTGTTTTGGGGCAAAAAATACAGAAATTCCCTTTGTTTTGGGGGAAAAAGACAGAAATTCCACTTATTTTGAGGCAAAAAAGCAGAAATTCCCCTTATTTTGGAGCAAAAATGAAGAAATTTCCCTTTTTTATGGCAAAAAGGTATGCATTCTTCTTATTTTCGGACAAAAAGGTAGAAATTTCCTGTATTTTGGAGCAAAATTGCAGAAATTCCCCTAAATGTGGGGCCAAAAGGCAGAAATTCCCTATATGTTGGGGCAAAAAGACAGAATTTCTCCTTATTTTGGGGCAAAACTCAGAAATTTCACATATTTTGGGGCAAAATTCCAGAAATTATTCTTATTTTGGAGAAAAATTGCAGAAATTTCACTTATTTTGGGGCAAAATTGCAAAAATTTCTCTTATTTTGGGGCAAAATTGCAGAAATTTCACTTATTTCAGGGAAAAAAAGCAGAAATTTTCTTATTTTGGGGCAAAAAGGCAGAAATTTCTCATATTTTGTGGCAAAAATGCAGAAATTCCCCTTATTTTGAGGTAAAAAACCTGGAATTCCCCTTATTTGGGTGCAAAAAGGCAGAATTTTTTTTTTTTTTGGAAAAAATTGCAGAAATTTCACTTATTTCAGGGTAATAAGTCAGAAATTTTTCTTATTTTGCGGCAAAAAAGACAGAAATTCTTTTTGTTTTGTGGGAAAAAGACAGAAATATTACTTATTTAGAGGCAATAAAGCAGAAATTCCCCTTATTTTGGAGCAAAAATGAAGAAATTTCCCTTTTTTATGGCAAAAAGGAATGCATTCTTCTTATTTTCAGGCAAAAAGGCAGAAATTTCCCGTATTTTGGAGCAAAATTGCAGAAATTCCCCTAAATGTGGGGCCAAAAGGCAGAAATTCCCTATATGTTGGGGCAAAAAGACAGAAATTCTTCTTATTATGGGGCAAAACTCAGAAATTTCACATATTTTGGGGCAAAATTCTAGAAATTTTTCTTTTTTTGGAGAAAAATTGCAGAAATTTCACTTATTTTGGGGCAAAATTGCAGAAATTTCACTTATTTTGGGGCAAAATTGCAGAAATTTCACTTATTTAAGAAAAAAGGCAGAAATTTTCCTTATTTTGGGAAAAAAGGCAGGAATTCCTAATATTTTGTGACAAAAATGCAGAAATTCTTCTTTTTTTGAGGTAAAAAGGCTGAAATTCCCCTTATTTGGGGGCAAAAAGGCAGAAATTTCCCTAATTTTGAGGCAAAATTGCAGAAATTTCACTTATTTCAGGGAAAAAAAGCAGAAATTTTCTTATTTTGGGGCAAAAAGGCAGAAATTCCTAATATTTTGAAGCATAAATGCAGAAATTCCCCTTATTTTGAGGTAAAAAGGCTGAAATTCCCCTTATTTGGGGGCAATAAGGCAAAAATTTCTTTTATTTTGGGGCAAAATTGCAGAAATTTCACTTATTTCAGGGTAATAAGTTAGAAATTTTCTTTATTTTGGGGCAAAAAAGACAGGAATTGCCTTTGTTTTGGGGGGAAAATACAGAAATTCCACTTATTTAGAGGCAAAAAAGCAGAAATTCCCCTTATTTTGGAGCAAAAATGAAGAAATTTCCTTTTTATGGCAAAAATGTTTGCATTCTTCTTATTTTTGGGCAAAAAGGCAGAAATTCCCCATATTTTGGAGCAAAATTGCAGAAATTCCCCTTATTTGGGGGCAAAAAGGCAGAAATTTCCCTAATTTTGAGGCAAAATTGCAGAAATTTCACTTATTTCAGGGAAAAAAAGCAGAAATTTTCTTATTTTGGGGCAAAAAGGCAGAAATTCCTAATATTTTGAAGCATAAATGCAGAAATTCCCCTTATTTTGAGGTAAAAAGGCTGAAATTCCCCTTATTTGGGGGCAATAAGGCAAAAATTTCTTTTATTTTGGGGCAAAATTGCAGAAATTTCACTTATTTCAGGGTAATAAGTTAGAAATTTTCTTTATTTTGGGGCAAAAAAGACAGGAATTGCCTTTGTTTTGGGGGGAAAATACAGAAATTCCACTTATTTAGAGGCAAAAAAGCAGAAATTCCCCTTATTTTGGAGCAAAAATGAAGAAATTTCCTTTTTATGGCAAAAATGTTTGCATTCTTCTTATTTTTGGGCAAAAAGGCAGAAATTCCCCATATTTTGGAGCAAAATTGCAGAAATTCCCCCAATTGTGGGGCAAAAAGGCAGAAATTCTCTATATGTTGGGGCAAAAAGACAGAAATTCTTCTTATTTTGGGGCAAAACTCAGAAATTCCACTTATTTTGGGGCAAAATGCAGAAATTTCACTTATTTTGGGGCAAAATGCAGAAATTTCACTTATTTCAGGAAAAAAAGGCAGAAATTTTCCTTATATTGATGCAAAAGGCAGAAATTCCTAATATTTTGTAGCAAAATGTAGAAATTCCCCTTATTTCGAGGTAAAAAGGCAGAAATTCCCTTTATTTGGTAGCATAAAAGTAGAAATTTCCCTTATTTTGGGGCAAAATTGCAGAAATTTCACTTACTTCAGAGTAATAAGTCAGAATTTTTCCTTATTTTTGGGCAAAAAAGACAGGAATTCCCTTTGTTTTGGGGGAAAAAGACAGAAATTCCACTTATTTAGAGGCAAAAAAGCCGAAATTCCCTTTATTTAGGAGCAAAAATGAAGAAATTTCCCTTTTTTTAAGGCAAAAAGGTATGCATTCTTTTTATTTTCGGGCAAAAAGGCAGAAATTCCATGTATTTTGGAGCAAAATTGCAGAAATTCCCCTAATTGTGGGGCAAAAATGCAGAAAATCTCTATATGTTGGGGCAAAAAGACAGAAATTCTCTATATTTTGGGGCAAAACTCAGAAATTCCACTTATTTTGGGGCAAAATTCCAGAAAATTTCCTTATTTTGGGGCAAAATTGCAGAAATTTCACTTATTTTGGGGCAAATATGCAGAAATTTCACTTATTTTGGGGCAAAATTGCAGAAATTTCACTTATTTCAGGGAAAAAAGGCAGAAATTTTCCTTATTTTGGGGCAAAAAGGCAGAAATTCCTAATATTTTGTGGCAAAAATGCAGAAATTCCCCTTATTTCGAGGTAAAAAGTCTGAAATTCCCCTTATTTGGGGGCAAAAATGCAGAAATTTCCCTTATTTTGGGACAAAATTGCCGAAATTTCACTTACTTCAGGGTAAAAAGTCAGAATTTTTCCTTATTTTGGGGCAAAAAGACAGAAATTCCCTTTGTTTTGGGGGAAAAAGACAGAAATTCCACTTAATTAGAGGCAAAAAAGCAGAAATTCCCCTTATTTTGGAGCAAAAATGAAGAAATTCCCCTAATTGTGGGGCAAAAAGGCAGAAATTGCCTATATGTTGGGGCAAAAAGACAGAAATTCTCCTTATTTTGGTGCAAAACTCAGAAATTAAACTTATTTTTGGGCAAAATTCCAGAAATTTCCCTTATTTTGTGGCAAAATTGCAGACATTTCACTTATTTTGGGGCAAAATTGCAGAAATTTCACTTATTTCAGGGAAAAAAAGCAGAAATTTTCTTATTTTAGGGTAAAACGGCAGAAATTCCTAATATTTTGTGGCATAAATGCAGAAATTCCCCTTATTTTGAGGTAAAAAGGCTGAAATTCCTTTTATTTGGGGGCAATAAGGCAAAAATTTCCTTTATTTTAGGGCAAAATTGCAGAAATTTCACTTATTTAAGGGTAATAAGTCATAAATTTTCTTTATTTTGGGGCAAAAAAGACAGGAATTCCCTTTGTTTTGGGGGAAAAAGACAGAAATTCCACTTATTTAGAGGCAAAAAAGCAGAAATTCCCCTTATTTTGGAGCAAAAATGAAGAAATTTACTTTTTATGGCAAAAAGGTATGCATTCTTCTTATTTTCGGGCAAAAAGGCAGAAATTCCCCGTATTTTGGAGCAAAATTGCAGAAATTCCCCTAATAGTGGGGCAAAAAGGCAGAAAATCTCTATATGTTGGGGAAAAAAAAGAAATTCTTTTTATTTTGGGGCAAATCTAAGAAATTCCACTTACTTAGGGGCAAAATTCCAGAAATTTCCCTTATTTTGGGACAAAATTGCAGAAATTTCACTTATTTTGGGGCAAAATTGCAGAAATTTCACTTATTTCAGGGAAAAAAGAAGAAATTTTCTTATTTTGGGGCAAAAAGGCAGAAATTCCTAATATTTTGTGGCAAAAATGCAGAAATTCACCTTATTTTGAGGTAAAAAGGCTGAAATTCCCCTTATTTGGGGGCAAAAAGGCAGAATTTTCCCTTATTTTGGGGCAAAATTGCAGAAATTTCACTTACTTCAGGGTAATAAGTCAGAATTTTTCCTTATTTTGGTGCAAAAATACAAAAAATTCCTTTGTTTTGGGGGAAAAAAACAGAAATTCCACTTATTTAGAGGCAAAAAAGCAGAAATTCCTTTTTTTGGAGCAAAAATGAAGGAATTTCTTTTTTATGGCAAAAAGGTATGCATTCTTCTTATTTTCGGGCAAAAAGGTTGAAATTCCCCGTATTTTGGAGCAAAATTGCAGAAATTCCCCTAAATGTGGGGCCAAAATGCAGAAATTCCCTATATGTTGGGGCAAAAAGACAGAATTTCTCCTTATTTTGGGGCAAAACTCAGAAATTTCACATATTTTGGGGCAAAATTCCAGAAATTTTTCTTATTTTGAAGAAAAATTGCAGAAATTTCACTTATTTTGGGGCAAAATTGCAAAAATTTCTCTTATTTTAGGACAAAATTTCAGAAATTTCACTCATTTCAGGGAAAAAAAGCAGAAATTTTCTTATTTTGTGGCAAAAAGGCAGAAATTTCTCATATTTTGTGGCAAAAATGCAGAAATTCCCCTTATTTTGAGGTAAAAAAGCTGGAATTCCCCTTATTTGGGTGCAAAAAGGCAGAAATTTCTTTTTTTTTGGGAAAAAATTGCAGAAATTTCAATTATTTGAGGGTAATAAGTCAGAAATTTTTCTTATTTTGCGGCAAAAAAGACAGAAATTCTTTTTGTTTTGTGGGAAAAAGACAGTAATTTTACTTATTAAGAGGCAATAAAGCAGAAATTCCCCTTATTTTGGAGCAAAAATGAAGAAATTTCCCTTTTTTATGGCAAAAAGAATGCATTCTTCTTATTTTCAGGCAAAAAAGCAGAAATTTCCCGTATTTTGGAGCAAAATTGCAGAAATTCCCCTAAATGTGGGGCCAAAAGGCAGAAATTCCCTATATGTTGGGGCAAAAAGACAGAAATTCTTCTTATTATGGGGTAAAACTCAGAAATTTCACATATTTTGGGGCAAAATTCCAGAAATTTTTCTTATTTTGGAGAAAAATTGCAGAAATTTCACTTATTTTAGGGCAAAATTGCAGAAATTTCACTTATTTCAGGGAAGAAAGGCAGAAATTTTCTTTATTTTGGGGCAAAAAGGCAGAAATTCCTAATATTTTGTGGGAAAAATGCAGAAATTCCCCTTATTATGAGGTAAAAAGGCTGAAATTCCCCTTATTTAGGGGCAGAAAGGCAGAAATTTCTCTGATTTGGGGGCAAAATTGATGAAATTTTACTATTTTCAGTGTAATAAGTCAGAAATTTTGCTTATTTTGGAGCAAAAATGACAGAAATTTTCTTTGTTTTGAGGGAAAAAGAGAGAAATTCCACTTATTTAGAGGCAAAAAGCAGAAATTCCCCTTATTTTGGAGCAAAAATGAAGAAATTTACCTTTTTTGTGGCAAAAGGTATAAATTCCCCTTATTTTCGGGCTAAAAAGCAGAAATTCCCCGTATTTTGGAGCAAAATTGTAGAAATTCCCCTAATTGTGGTGCAAAAAGGCAGAAATTCCCTATATGTTAGGGCAAAGAGACAGAAATTCTCCTTATTTTGGGGCAAAACTCAGAAATTCCACTTATTTTGGGGCAAAATTCCAGAAATTTCCCTTATTTTGGGGCAAAATTGGAGAAATTTCCCTCATTTTGGGGCAAAATTTCAGAAATTTCACTTATTTCAGGGTAATAAGTCAGAAATTTTCTTTATTTTGGGGCCAAAAAGACAGAAATTCCCTTTTTTGGGGGGGAAAAAGAGAGAAATTTTACTTATTTAGAGGCAAAAAAGCAGAAATTCCCTTTATTTTGGAACAAAATTGCAGAAATTTCTCTTTTTTATGGCAAAAAGGTATGCATTCTTCTTATTTTCGGGCAAAAAGGCAGAAATTCCCCGTATTTTGGAGCAAAATTGCAGAAATTCCCCTAATTGTGGGGCAAAAAGGCAAAATTTCCCTATATGTTCGGGCAAAAAGACAGAAATTCTCCTTATTTTGGGGCAAAACTCAAAAATTCCACTTATTTTTGGGCAAAATTCCAGAAATTTCCCTTATTTTGGGGCAAAATTGCAGAAATTTCACTTATTTTGGGGCAAAATTGCAGAAATTTCACTTATTTCAGAAAAAAAAGCAGAAATTTTCTTATTTTGGGGCAAAAAGGCAGAAATTAATAATATTTTGTGGCAAAAATGCAAAAATTCCCCTTATTTTGAGGTAAAAAGGCTGAAATTCCCCTTATTTGGGGGCAAGAAGGCAAAAAATTTTTTTTATTTTGGGGCAAAATTGCAGAAATTTCACTTATTTCAGTGTAGTAAGTCAGAAATTTTCCTTATTTTGGGGCAAAAAAGAAAGGAATTCCTTTTGTTTTGGGGGAAAAGACAGAAATTCCACTTATTTAGAGGCAAAAATGCAGAAATTTTCCTTATTTTGGAGCAAAAATGAAGAAATTCCCCATTTTTATGGCAAAAAGGTATGCATTCTTCTTATTTTCGGGCAAAAAGGCAGTAATTCCCTGTATTTTGGAGCAAAATTGCAGAAATTCCCCTAATTGTTTGGCAAAAAGGCAGAAATTCTCTATATGTTGGGGCAAAATACAGAAATTCTTCTTATTTTAGGGCAAAACTCAGAAATTCCACTTATTTTGGGGCAAAATTCCAGAAATTTCCCTTAATTTGGGGCAAAATTGCAGAAATTTCACTTATTTTGGGGCAAAATTGCAGAAATTTCACTTATTTAAGAAAAAAGGCAGAAATTTTCCTTATTTTGGGAAAAAAGGCAGAAATTCCTAATATTTTGTGACAAAAATGCAGAAATTCTTCTTTTTTTGAGGTAAAAAGGCTGAAATTCCCCTTATTTGGGGGCAAAAAGGCAGAAATTTCCCTAATTTTGAGGCAAATTTGCAGAAATTTCACTTATTTCAGGGAAAAAAAGCAGAAATTTTCTTATTTTGGGGCAAAAAGGCAGAAATTCCTAATATTTTGAAGCATAAATGCAGAAATTCCCCTTATTTTGAGGTAAAAAGGCTGAAATTCCCCTTATTTGGGGGCAATAAGGCAAAAATTTCTTTTATTTTGGGGCAAAATTGCAGAAATTTCACTTATTTCAGGGTAATAAGTTAGAAATTTTCTTTATTTTGGGGCAAAAAAGACAGGAATTGCCTTTGTTTTGGGGGGAAAATACAGAAATTCCACTTATTTAGAGGCAAAAAAGCAGAAATTCCCCTTATTTTGGAGCAAAAATGAAGAAATTTCCTTTTTATGGCAAAAATGTTTGCATTCTTCTTATTTTTGGGCAAAAAGGCAGAAATTCCCCATATTTTGGAGCAAAATTGCAGAAATTCCCCCAATTGTGGGGCAAAAAGGCAGAAATTCTCTATATGTTGGGGCAAAAAGACAGAAATTCTTCTTATTTTGGGGCAAAACTCAGAAATTCCACTTATTTTGGGGCAAAATGCAGAAATTTCACTTATTTTGGGGCAAAATGCAGAAATTTCACTTATTTCAGGAAAAAAAGGCAGAAATTTTCCTTATATTGATGCAAAAAGGCAGAAATTCCTAATATTTTGTAGCAAAATGTAGAAATTCCCCTTATTTCGAGGTAAAAAGGCAGAAATTCCCTTTATTTGGTAGCATAAAAGTAGAAATTTCCCTTATTTTGGGGCAAAATTGCAGAAATTTCACTTACTTCAGAGTAATAAGTCAGAATTTTTCCTTATTTTTGGGCAAAAAAGACAGGAATTCCCTTTGTTTTGGGGGAAAAAGACAGAAATTCCACTTATTTAGAGGCAAAAAAGCCGAAATTCCCTTTATTTAGGAGCAAAAATGAAGAAATTTCCCTTTTTTTAAGGCAAAAAGGTATGCATTCTTTTTATTTTCGGGCAAAAAGGCAGAAATTCCATGTATTTTGGAGCAAAATTGCAGAAATTCCCCTAATTGTGGGGCAAAAATGCAGAAAATCTCTATATGTTGGGGCAAAAAGACAGAAATTCTCTATATTTTGGGGCAAAACTCAGAAATTCCACTTATTTTGGGGCAAAATTCCAGAAATTTTCCTTATTTTGGGGCAAAATTGCAGAAATTTCACTTATTTTGGGGCAAATATGCAGAAATTTCACTTATTTTGGGGCAAAATTGCAGAAATTTCACTTATTTCAGGGAAAAAAGGCAGAAATTTTCCTTATTTTGGGGCAAAAAGGCAGAAATTTCTCATATTTTGTGGCAAAAATGCAGAAATTCCCCTTATTTTGAGGTAAAAAAGCTGGAATTCCCCTTATTTGGGTGCAAAAAGGCAGAAATTTCTTTTTTTTTGGGAAAAAATTGCAGAAATTTCAATTATTTGAGGGTAATAAGTCAGAAATTTTTCTTATTTTGCGGCAAAAAAGACAGAAATTCTTTTTGTTTTGTGGGAAAAAGACAGTAATTTTACTTATTAAGAGGCAATAAAGCAGAAATTCCCCTTATTTTGGAGCAAAAATGAAGAAATTTCCCTTTTTTATGGCAAAAAGAATGCATTCTTCTTATTTTCAGGCAAAAAAGCAGAAATTTCCCGTATTTTGGAGCAAAATTGCAGAAATTCCCCTAAATGTGGGGCCAAAAGGCAGAAATTCCCTATATGTTGGGGCAAAAAGACAGAAATTCTTCTTATTATGGGGTAAAACTCAGAAATTTCACATATTTTGGGGCAAAATTCCAGAAATTTTTCTTATTTTGGAGAAAAATTGCAGAAATTTCACTTATTTTAGGGCAAAATTGCAGAAATTTCACTTATTTCAGGGAAGAAAGGCAGAAATTTTCTTTATTTTGGGGCAAAAAGGCAGAAATTCCTAATATTTTGTGGGAAAAATGCAGAAATTCCCCTTATTATGAGGTAAAAAGGCTGAAATTCCCCTTATTTAGGGGCAGAAAGGCAGAAATTTCTCTGATTTGGGGGCAAAATTGATGAAATTTTACTATTTTCAGTGTAATAAGTCAGAAATTTTGCTTATTTTGGAGCAAAAATGACAGAAATTTTCTTTGTTTTGAGGGAAAAAGAGAGAAATTCCACTTATTTAGAGGCAAAAAGCAGAAATTCCCCTTATTTTGGAGCAAAAATGAAGAAATTTACCTTTTTTGTGGCAAAAGGTATAAATTCCCCTTATTTTCGGGCTAAAAAGCAGAAATTCCCCGTATTTTGGAGCAAAATTGTAGAAATTCCCCTAATTGTGGTGCAAAAAGGCAGAAATTCCCTATATGTTAGGGCAAAGAGACAGAAATTCTCCTTATTTTGGGGCAAAACTCAGAAATTCCACTTATTTTGGGGCAAAATTCCAGAAATTTCCCTTATTTTGGGGCAAAATTGGAGAAATTTCCCTCATTTTGGGGCAAAATTTCAGAAATTTCACTTATTTCAGGGTAATAAGTCAGAAATTTTCTTTATTTTGGGGCCAAAAAGACAGAAATTCCCTTTTTTGGGGGGGAAAAAGAGAGAAATTTTACTTATTTAGAGGCAAAAAAGCAGAAATTCCCTTTATTTTGGAACAAAATTGCAGAAATTTCTCTTTTTTATGGCAAAAAGGTATGCATTCTTCTTATTTTCGGGCAAAAAGGCAGAAATTCCCCGTATTTTGGAGCAAAATTGCAGAAATTCCCCTAATTGTGGGGCAAAAAGGCAAAATTTCCCTATATGTTCGGGCAAAAAGACAGAAATTCTCCTTATTTTGGGGCAAAACTCAAAAATTCCACTTATTTTTGGGCAAAATTCCAGAAATTTCCCTTATTTTGGGGCAAAATTGCAGAAATTTCACTTATTTTGGGGCAAAATTGCAGAAATTTCACTTATTTCAGAAAAAAAAGCAGAAATTTTCTTATTTTGGGGCAAAAAGGCAGAAATTAATAATATTTTGTGGCAAAAATGCAAAAATTCCCCTTATTTTGAGGTAAAAAGGCTGAAATTCCCCTTATTTGGGGGCAAGAAGGCAAAAAATTTTTTTTATTTTGGGGCAAAATTGCAGAAATTTCACTTATTTCAGTGTAGTAAGTCAGAAATTTTCCTTATTTTGGGGCAAAAAAGAAAGGAATTCCTTTTGTTTTGGGGGAAAAGACAGAAATTCCACTTATTTAGAGGCAAAAATGCAGAAATTTTCCTTATTTTGGAGCAAAAATGAAGAAATTCCCCATTTTTATGGCAAAAAGGTATGCATTCTTCTTATTTTCGGGCAAAAAGGCAGTAATTCCCTGTATTTTGGAGCAAAATTGCAGAAATTCCCCTAATTGTTTGGCAAAAAGGCAGAAATTCTCTATATGTTGGGGCAAAATACAGAAATTCTTCTTATTTTAGGGCAAAACTCAGAAATTCCACTTATTTTGGGGCAAAATTCCAGAAATTTCCCTTAATTTGGGGCAAAATTGCAGAAATTTCACTTATTTTGGGGCAAAATTGCAGAAATTTCACTTATTTAAGAAAAAAGGCAGAAATTTTCCTTATTTTGGGAAAAAAGGCAGAAATTCCTAATATTTTGTGACAAAAATGCAGAAATTCTTCTTTTTTTGAGGTAAAAAGGCTGAAATTCCCCTTATTTGGGGGCAAAAAGGCAGAAATTTCCCTAATTTTGAGGCAAATTTGCAGAAATTTCACTTATTTCAGGGAAAAAAAGCAGAAATTTTCTTATTTTGGGGCAAAAAGGCAGAAATTCCTAATATTTTGAAGCATAAATGCAGAAATTCCCCTTATTTTGAGGTAAAAAGGCTGAAATTCCCCTTATTTGGGGGCAATAAGGCAAAAATTTCTTTTATTTTGGGGCAAAATTGCAGAAATTTCACTTATTTCAGGGTAATAAGTTAGAAATTTTCTTTATTTTGGGGCAAAAAAGACAGGAATTGCCTTTGTTTTGGGGGGAAAATACAGAAATTCCACTTATTTAGAGGCAAAAAAGCAGAAATTCCCCTTATTTTGGAGCAAAAATGAAGAAATTTCCTTTTTATGGCAAAAATGTTTGCATTCTTCTTATTTTTGGGCAAAAAGGCAGAAATTCCCCATATTTTGGAGCAAAATTGCAGAAATTCCCCCAATTGTGGGGCAAAAAGGCAGAAATTCTCTATATGTTGGGGCAAAAAGACAGAAATTCTTCTTATTTTGGGGCAAAACTCAGAAATTCCACTTATTTTGGGGCAAAATGCAGAAATTTCACTTATTTTGGGGCAAAATGCAGAAATTTCACTTATTTCAGGAAAAAAAGGCAGAAATTTTCCTTATATTGATGCAAAAAGGCAGAAATTCCTAATATTTTGTAGCAAAATGTAGAAATTCCCCTTATTTCGAGGTAAAAAGGCAGAAATTCCCTTTATTTGGTAGCATAAAAGTAGAAATTTCCCTTATTTTGGGGCAAAATTGCAGAAATTTCACTTACTTCAGAGTAATAAGTCAGAATTTTTCCTTATTTTTGGGCAAAAAAGACAGGAATTCCCTTTGTTTTGGGGGAAAAAGACAGAAATTCCACTTATTTAGAGGCAAAAAAGCCGAAATTCCCTTTATTTAGGAGCAAAAATGAAGAAATTTCCCTTTTTTTAAGGCAAAAAGGTATGCATTCTTTTTATTTTCGGGCAAAAAGGCAGAAATTCCATGTATTTTGGAGCAAAATTGCAGAAATTCCCCTAATTGTGGGGCAAAAATGCAGAAAATCTCTATATGTTGGGGCAAAAAGACAGAAATTCTCTATATTTTGGGGCAAAACTCAGAAATTCCACTTATTTTGGGGCAAAATTCCAGAAATTTTCCTTATTTTGGGGCAAAATTGCAGAAATTTCACTTATTTTGGGGCAAATATGCAGAAATTTCACTTATTTTGGGGCAAAATTGCAGAAATTTCACTTATTTCAGGGAAAAAAGGCAGAAATTTTCCTTATTTTGGGGCAAAAAGGCAGAAATTTCTCATATTTTGTGGCAAAAATGCAGAAATTCCCCTTATTTTGAGGTAAAAAAGCTGGAATTCCCCTTATTTGGGTGCAAAAAGGCAGAAATTTCTTTTTTTTTGGGAAAAAATTGCAGAAATTTCAATTATTTGAGGGTAATAAGTCAGAAATTTTTCTTATTTTGCGGCAAAAAAGACAGAAATTCTTTTTGTTTTGTGGGAAAAAGACAGTAATTTTACTTATTAAGAGGCAATAAAGCAGAAATTCCCCTTATTTTGGAGCAAAAATAAAGAAATTTCCCTTTTTTATGGCAAAAAGGAATGCATTCTTCTTATTTTCAGGCAAAAAGGCAGAAATTTCCCGTATTTTGGAGCAAAATTGCAGAAATTCCCCTAAATGTGGGGCCAAAAGGCAGAAATTCCCTATATGTTGGGGCAAAAAGACAGAAATTCTTCTTATTATGGGGTAAAACTCAGAAATTTCACATATTTTGGGGCAAAATTCCAGAAATTTTTCTTATTTTGGAGAAAAATTGCAGAAATTTCACTTATTTTAGGGCAAAATTGCAGAAATTTCACTTATTTCAGGGAAGAAAGGCAGAAATTTTCTTTATTTTGGGGCAAAAAGGCAGAAATTCCTAATATTTTGTGGGAAAAATGCAGAAATTCCCCTTATTATGAGGTAAAAAGGCTGAAATTCCCCTTATTTAGGGGCAGAAAGGCAGAAATTTCTCTGATTTGGGGGCAAAATTGATGAAATTTTACTATTTTCAGTGTAATAAGTCAGAAATTTTGCTTATTTTGGGGCAAAAATGACAGAAATTTTCTTTGTTTTGAGGGAAAAAGAGAGAAATTCCACTTATTTAGAGGCAAAAAGCAGAAATTCCCCTTATTTTGGAGCAAAAATGAAGAAATTTACCTTTTTTGTGGCAAAAGGTATAAATTCCCCTTATTTTCGGGCTAAAAAGCAGAAATTCCCCGTATTTTGGAGCAAAATTGTAGAAATTCCCCTAATTGTGGTGCAAAAAGGCAGAAATTCCCTATATGTTAGGGCAAAGAGACAGAAATTCTCCTTATTTTGGGGCAAAACTCAGAAATTCCACTTATTTTGGGGCAAAATTCCAGAAATTTCCCTTATTTTGGGGCAAAATTGGAGAAATTTCCCTCATTTTGGGGCAAAATTTCAGAAATTTCACTTATTTCAGGGTAATAAGTCAGAAATTTTCTTTATTTTGGGGCCAAAAAGACAGAAATTCCCTTTTTTGGGGGGGAAAAAGAGAGAAATTTTACTTATTTAGAGGCAAAAAAGCAGAAATTCCCTTTATTTTGGAACAAAATTGCAGAAATTTCTCTTTTTTATGGCAAAAAGGTATGCATTCTTCTTATTTTCGGGCAAAAAGGCAGAAATTCCCCGTATTTTGGAGCAAAATTGCAGAAATTCCCCTAATTGTGGGGCAAAAAGGCAAAATTTCCCTATATGTTGGGGCAAAAAGACAGAAATTCTCCTTATTTTGGGGCAAAACTCAAAAATTCCACTTATTTTTGGGCAAAATTCCAGAAATTTCCCTTATTTTGGGGCAAAATTGCAGAAATTTCACTTATTTTGGGGCAAAATTGCAGAAATTTCACTTATTTCAGAAAAAAAAGCAGAAATTTTCTTATTTTGGGGCAAAAAGGCAGAAATTAATAATATTTTGTGGCAAAAATGCAAAAATTCCCCTTATTTTGAGGTAAAAAGGCTGAAATTCCCCTTATTTGGGGGCAAGAAGGCAAAAAATTTTTTTTATTTTGGGGCAAAATTGCAGAAATTTCACTTATTTCAGGGTAGTAAGTCAGAAATTTTCCTTATTTTGGGGCAAAAAAGAAAGGAATTCCTTTTGTTTTGGGGGAAAAGACAGAAATTCCACTTATTTAGAGGCAAAAATGCAGAAATTTTCCTTATTTTGGAGCAAAAATGAAGAAATTCCCCATTTTTATGGCAAAAAGGTATGCATTCTTCTTATTTTCGGGCAAAAAGGCAGTAATTCCCTGTATTTTGGAGCAAAATTGCAGAAATTCCCCTAATTGTTTGGCAAAAAGGCAGAAATTCTCTATATGTTGGGGCAAAAAGACAGAAATTCTTCTTATTTTAGGGCAAAACTCAGAAATTCCACTTATTTTGGGGCAAAATTCCAGAAATTTCCCTTAATTTGGGGCAAAATTGCAGAAATTTCACTTATTTTGGGGCAAAATTGCAGAAATTTCACTTATTTTGGGGCAAAATTGCAGAAATTTCACTTATTTAAGAAAAAAGGCAGAAATTTTCCTTATTTTGGGAAAAAAGGCAGAAATTCCTAATATTTTGTGACAAAAATGCAGAAATTCTTCTTTTTTTGAGGTAAAAAGGCTGAAATTCCCCTTATTTGGGGGCAAAAAGGCAGAAATTTCCCTAATTTTGAGGCAAAATTGCAGAAATTTCACTTATTTCAGGGAAAAAAAGCAGAAATTTTCTTATTTTGGGGCAAAAAGGCAGAAATTCCTAATATTTTGAGGCATAAATGCAGAAATTCCCCTTTTTTTGAGGTAAAAAGGCTGAAATTCCCCTTATTTGGGGGCAATAAGGCAAAAATTTCTTTTATTTTGGGGCAAAATTGCAGAAATTTCACTTATTTCAGGGTAATAAGTTAGAAATTTTCTTTATTTTGGGGCAAAAAAGACAGGAATTGCCTTTGTTTTGGGGGGAAAATACAGAAATTCCACTTATTTAGAGGCAAAAAAGCAGAAATTCCCCTTATTTTGGAGCAAAAATGAAGAAATTTCCTTTTTGTGGCAAAAATGTTTGCATTCTTCTTATTTTTGGGCAAAAAAGCAGAAATTACCCATATTTTGGAGCAAAATTGCAGAAATTCCCCAAATTGTGGGGCAAAAAGGCAGAAATTCTCTATATGTTGGGGCAAAAATACAGAAATTCTTCGTATTTAGGGGCAAAACTCAGAAATTCCACTTATTTTGGGGCAAAATGCAGAAATTTCACTTATTTTGGGGCAAAATGCAGAAATTTCACTTATTTCAGGAAAAAAAGGCAGAAATTTTCCTTATATTGAGGCAAAAAGGCAGAAATTCCTAATATTTTGTAGCAAAATGTAGAAATTCCCCTTATTTCGAGGTAAAAAGGCTGAAATTCCCTTTATTTGGTAGCAAAAAAGTAGAAATTTCCCTTATTTTGGGGCAAAATTGCAGAAATTTCACTTACTTCAGAGTAATAAGTCAGAATTTTTCCTTATTTTTGGGCAAAAAAGACAGGAATTCCCTTTGTTTTGGGGAAAAAGACAGAAATTCCACTTATTTAGAGGCAAAAAAGCAGAAATTCCCTTTATTTAGGAGCAAAAATGAAGAAATTTCCCTTTTTTAAGGCAAAAAGGTATGCATTCTTTTTATTTTCGGGCAAAAAGGCAGAAATTCCATGTATTTTGGAGCAAAATTGCAGAAATTCCCCTAATTGTGGGGCAAAAATGCAGAAAATCTCTATATGTTGGGGCAAAAAGACAGAAATTCTCTATATTTTGGGGCAAAACTCAGAAATTCCACTTATTTTGGGGCAAAATTCCAGAAATTTTCCTTATTTTGGGGCAAAATTGCAGAAAATTCACTTATTTTGGGGCAAATATGCAGAAATTTCACTTATTTTGGGGAAAAATTGCAGAAATTTCACTTATTTCAGGGAAAAAATGCAGAAATTTTCCTTATTTTGGGGCAAAAAGGCAGAAATTCCTAATATTTTGTTGCAAAAATGCAGAAATTCCCCTTATTTCGAGGTAAAAAGTCTGAAATTCCTCTTATTTGGGGGCAAAAATGCAGAAATTTCCCTTATTTTGGGACAAAATTGCCAAAATTTCACTTACTTCAGGGTAAAAAGTCAGAATTTTTCCTTATTTTGGGGCAAAAAGACAGAAATTCCCTTTGTTTTGGGGGAAAAAGACAGAAATTCCACTTAATTAGAGGCAAAAAAGCAGAAATTCCCCTTATTTTGGAGCAAAAATGAAGAAATTCCCCTAATTGTGGGGCAAAAAGGCAGAAATTGCCTATATGTTGGGGCAAAAAGACAGAAATTCTCCTTATTTTGGCGCAAAATTCAGAAATTAAACTTATTTTTGGGCAAAATTCCAGAAATTTCCCTTATTTTGTGGCAAAATTGCAGACATTTCACTTATTTTGGGGCAAAATTGCAGAAATTTCACTTACTTCAGGGAAAAAATGCAGAAATTTTCTTATTTTAGGGTAAAACGGCAGAAATTCCTAATATTTTGTGGCATAAATGCAGAAATTCCCCTTATTTTGAGGTAAAAAGGCTGAAATTCCTTTTATTTGGGGGCAATAAGGCAAAAATTTCCTTTATTTTGGGGCAAAATTGCAGAAATTTTACTTATTTAAGGGTAATAAGTCAGAAATTTTCTTTATTTTGGGGCAAAAAAGACAGGAATTCCCTTTGTTTTGGGGGAAAAAGACAGAAATTCCACTTATTTAGAGGCAAAAAAGCAGAAATTCCCCTTATTTTGGAGCAAAAATGAAGAAATTTACTTTTTATGGCAAAAAGGTATGCATTCTTCTTATTTTCGGGCAAAAAGGCAGAAATTCCCCGTATTTTGGAGCAAAATTGCAGAAATTCCCCTAATAGTGGGGCAAAAAGGCAGAAAATCTCTATATGTTGGGGAAAAAAAGAAATTCTTTTTATTTTGGGGCAAAACTTAGAAATTCCACTTATTGAGGGGCAAAATTCCAGAAATTTCCCTTATTTTGGGACAAAATTGCAGAAATTTCACTTATTTTGGGGCAAAATTGCAGAAATTTCACTTATTTCAGGGAAAAAAGGAGAATTTTTCTTATTTTGGGGCAAAAAGGCAGAAATTCCTAATATTTTGTGGCAAAAATGCAGAAATTCACCTTATTTTGAGGTAAAAAGGCTGAAATTCCCCTTATTTGGGGGCAAAAAGGCAGAATTTTCCCTTATTTTGGGGCAAAATTGCAGAAATTTCACTTACTTCAGGGTAATAAGTCAGAATTTTTCCTTATTTTGGTGCAAAAATACAAAAAATCCCTTTGTTTTGGGGGAAAAAAACCGAAATTATACTTATTTAGAGGCAAAATGCAGAAATTCCTTTTTTTGGAGCAAAAATGAAGGAATTTCTTTTTTATGGCAAAAAGGTATGCATTCTTCTTATTTTCGGGCAAAAAGGCTGAAATTCCCCGTATTTTGGAGGAAAATTGCAGAAATTCCCCTAAATGTGGGGCCAAAAGGCAGAAATTCCCTATATGTTGGGGCAAAAAGACAGAATTTCTCCTTATTTTGGGGCAAAACTCAGAAATTTCACATATTTTGGGGCAAAATTCCAGAAATTTTTCTTATTTTGGAGAAAAATTGCAGTAATTTCACTTATTTTGGGGCAAAATTGCAAAAATTTCTCTTATTTAGGGGCAAAATTGCAGAAATTTCACTTATTTCAGGGAAAAAAAGCAGAAATTTTCTTATTTTGGGGCAAAAACCCAGAAATTTCTCATATTTTGTGGCAAAAATGCAGAAATTCCCCTTATTTTGAGGTAAAAAAGCTGGAATTCCCCTTATTTGGGTGCAAAAAGGCAGAAATTTCTTTTTTTTTGGGAAAAAAATGCAGAAATTTCACTTATTTCAGGGTAATAAGTCAGAAATTTTTCTTATTTTGCGGCAAAAAAGACAGAAATTCTTTTTGTTTTGTGGGAAAAAGAAAGAAATTTTACCTATTTAGAGGCAATAAAGCAGAAATTCCCCTTATTTTGGAGCAAAAATGAAGAAATTTCCCTTTTTTATGGCAAAAGGAATGCATTCTTCTTATTTTCAGGCAAAAAGGCGGAAATTTCCCGTATTTTGGAGCAAAATTGCAGCAATTCCCTTAAATGTGGGGCCAAAAGGCAGAAATTCCCTATATGTTGGGGCAAAAAGACAGAAATTCTTCTTATTATGGGGCAAAACTCAGAAATTTCACATATTTTGGGGCAAAATTCCAGAAATTTTTCTTATTTTGGAGAAAAATTGCAGAAATTTCACTTATTTTAGGGCAAAATTGCAGAAATTTCACTTATTTCAGGGAAGAAATGCAGAAATTTTCCTTATTTTGGGGCAAAAAGGCAGAAATTCCTAATATTTTGTGGCAAAAATGCAGAAATTCCCCTTATTTTGAGGTAAAAGGCTGAAATTTCTCTTATTTAGGGGCAGAAAGGCAGAAATTTCTCTTATTTTGGGGCAAAATTGATGAAATTTCACTATTTTCAGTGTAATAAGTCAGAAATTTTGCTTATTTTGTTGCAAAAATGACAGAAATTTTCGTTGTTTTGAGGGAAAAAGACAGAAATTCCACTTATTTAGAGGCAAAAAAGCAGAAATTCCCCTTATTTTGGAGCAAAAATGAAGAAATTTACCTTTTTTGTGGCAAAAGGTATAAATTCCCCTTATTTTCGGGCTAAAAAGCAGAAATTCCCCGTATTTTGGAGCAAAATTGTAGAAATTCCCCTAATTGTGGTGCAAAAAGGCAGAAATTCCCTATATGTTAGGGCAAAGAGACAGAAATTCTCCTTATTTTGGGGCAAAACTCAGAAATTCCACTTATTTTGGGGCAAAATTCCAGAAATTTCCCTTATTTTGGGGCAAAATTGGAGAAATTTCCCTCATTTTGGGGCAAAATTTCAGAAATTTCACTTATTTCAGGGTAATAATTCAGAAATTTTCTTTATTTTGGGGCCAAAAAGACAGAAATTCCCTTTTTTGGGGGGGAAAAGAGAGAAATTTTACTTATTTAGAGGCAAAAAAGCAGAAATTCCCCTTATTTTGGAGCAAAATTGCAGAAATTTCTCTTTTTTATGGCAAAAAGGTATGCATTCTTCTTATTTTCGGGCAAAAAGGCAGAAATTCCCTGAATTTTGGAGCAAAATTGCAGAAATTCCCCTAATTGTGGGGCAAAAAGGCAAAATTTCCCTATATGTTGGGGCAAAAAGACAGAAATTCTTCTTATTTTGGGGCAAAACTCAAAAATTCCACTTATTTTTGGGCAAAATTCCAGAAATTTCCCTTATTTTGGGGCAAAATTGCAGAAATTTCACTTATTTTGGGGCAAATTTGCAGAAATTTCACTTATTTTGGGGCAAAACTGCAGAAATTTCACTTATTTCAGTGAAAAAAGGCAGAAATTTTCCTTATTTTGTGGCAAAAATGCAGAAATTCCCCATATTTCGAGGTAAAAAGGCTGAAATTCCACTTATTTGGGGGCAAAAAGGCAGAAATTTTTCTTATTTTGGGGCAAAATTGCAGAAATTTCACTTACTTCAGGGTAATAAGTCAGAATTTTTCTTTATTTTGGGGCAAAAAAGACAGAAATTTCTTTCGTTTTGGGGGAAAAATACAGAAATTCCACTTATTTAGAGGCAAAAAAGCAGAAATTACCCTTATTTTTGAGCAAAAATGAAGAAATTTCCTTTTTATGGCAAAAAGATATGCATTCTTCTTACTTTCGGGCAAAAAGGCAGAAATTCCCTGTATTTTGGAGAAATATTGAAGAAATTTCCCTAATTTTTGGGCAAAAAGGCAGAAATTGCCTATATGTTGGGGCAAAAAGACAGAAATTTTCTTTATTTTGGGGCAAAACTCAGAAATTCCACTTATTTTGTGGCAAAATTCCAGAAATTTTCCTTATTTTGGGGCAAAATTGCAGAAATTTCACTTATTTTGGGGCAAAATTGCAGAAATTTCAATTATTTTGGGGCAAAATTGCAGAAATTTCACTTATTTCAGAGAAAAAAGGCAGAAATTTTCCTTATTTTGGGGCAAAAAGCAGATATTCCTAATATTTTGTGGCAAAAATGCAGAAATTCCCCTTATTTTGAGGTAAAAAGGCTGAAATTTGCATTATTTTGGGGCAAAAAGGCAGAAATTTCCCTAATTTTGGAGCAAAAGTACAGGAATTTCACTTACTTCAGGGTAATAAGTCAGAATTTTTCCTTATTTTGGGGCAAAAAAGACAGAAATTCCCTTTGTTTTGGGAGAAAAAGACAGAAATTCCACTTATTTAGAGGCAAAAAAGCAGAAATTCCCCTTATTTTGGAGCAAAAATGAAGAAATTTCTCTTTTTTATGGCAAATAGGTATGCATTCTTCCTTTTTTCGGGCAAAAAGGCAGAAATTCTCGGTATTTTGGAGCAAAATTGCAGAAATTCCCCTAATTGTGGGGCAAAAAGGCAGAAATTTCCTATATGTTGGGGCAAAAAGACAGAAATTCTCCATTTTTTGGGGCAAAACTCAGAAATTCCACTTATTTTGTGGCAAAATTGCAGAAATTTCCCTTATTTTGGGGCAAAATTGCAGAAATTTCACTTATTTTGGGCAAAAAGGCAGAAATTTCATTTATTTCAGGGAAAAAAGGCAAAAATTTTCCTTATTTTGGGACAAAAAGTCATAAATTCCTAATATTTTGTGGTAAAAATGCAGAAATTCCCCTTATTTTGAGGTAAAAAGACTGAAATTCCCCTTATTTGGGGGCAAAAAGGCAGAAATTTCCCTTATTTTGGGGCAAAATTGAAGAAATTTCACTTACTACAGGGTAATAAGTCAGAATTTTTCTTTATTTTAGGGCAAAAAAGACAGAAATTCCCTTTGTTTTGAGGGAAAAAGACAGAAATTCCACTTATTTAGAGGCAAAAAAATAGAAATTCCCTTTATTTTGAAGCAAAATAGAAGAAATTACATTTTTGATGGCAAAAAGGTATGCATTCTTCTTATTTTCGGGCAAAAAGGCAGAAATTCCCCGTCTTTTGGAGCAAAATTGCTGAAATTCCCCTAATTGTGGGGCAAAAAGGCAGAAATTTCCTATATGTTGGGGCAAAAAGACAGAAATTCTCCTTATTTTGAAGCAAACTCAGAAATTCCTCTTATTTTGAAGCAAAATTCCAGAAATTTCCCTTATTTTGGTGCAAAATTGCAGAAATTTTACTTACTTCAGGTTAATAAGTCAGAATTTTTCCTTATTTTGGGGCAAAAAAGACAGAAATTCCCTTTGTTTTGGGGGAAAAAGACAGAAATTCCACTTATTTAGAGGCAAAAAAGCAGAAATTCCTCTTAATTTGGAGCAAAAATGAAGAAATTTCCCTTTTTTTATGGCAAAAAGGTATGCATTCCTCTTATTTTCGTGCAAAAAGGCAGAAATTCCACCTATTTTGGAGCAAAATTGAAGAAATTCCCCTAATTGTGGGGCAAAAAGGCAGAAATTGCCTATATGTTGGGGCAAAAAAACAGAAATTCTCCTTATTTTGGGGCAAAACTCAGAAATTCCACTTATTTTGGGGGAAAATTCCAGAAATTTCCCTTATTTTGGGGCAAAATTGCAGAAATTTCACTTATTTTGGGGCAAAATTGCAAAATTTCACTTATTTCAGAGAAAAAAAAGCAGAAATTTTCTTATTTAGGGGCAAAAAGGCAGAAATTCCTAATATTTTGTGGCAAAAATGCAGAAATTCCCTTTATTTTGAGGGAAAAAGGCTGAAATTCCCTTTATTTGGGGGCAAAAAGGCAAAAATTTCCTTTATTTTGGGGCAAAATTTCAGAAATTTCTCTTACTTCAGGGTAATAAGTCCGAAAATTTCCTTATTTTGGGGCAAAAAAGACAGGAATTCCCTTTGTTTTGGAAGAAAAAGACAGAAATTCCACTTATTTAGAGGCAAAAAAGCAGAGATTCCCCTTATTTTGGAGCAAAAATGAAGAAATTTCCCTTTTTTATGGCAAAAAGTTATGCATTCTTCTTATTTTCGGGCAAAAAGGCATAAATTCCCCGTATTTTGGAGCAAAATTGCAGAAATTTCTTTAATTGTGGGACAAAAATGCAGAAATTCTCTATATATTGGGGCAAAAAGACAGAAATTCTTTTTATTTTGTGTCAAAACTCAGAAATTCCACTTATTTTGGGGCAAAATTCCAGAAATTTCTTTTAATTTGGGGCAAAATTGCAGAAATTTCACTTATTTTTGGGCAAAATTGCAGAAATTTCACTTATTTTGGGGCAAAATTGCAGAAATTTCACTTATTTCAGAGAAAAAAGACAGAAATTTTTCTTATTTTGGGGCAAAAAGGCAGAAATTCCTAATATTTTGTGACAAAAATGCAGAAATTCTCCTTATTTTGAGGTAAAAAGGCTGAAATTCCCCTAATTTGGAGGCAAAAAGGCAGAAATTTCCCTAATTTTGGGGCAAAATTGCAGAAATTTCACTTACTTCAGGGTAATAAGTCAGAATTTTTCCTTATTTTGGGGCAAAAATGACAGAAATTCCCTTTGTCTTGGGGGAAAAGACAGAAATTCCACTTATTTAAAGGCCAAAATGCAGAAATTCCCCTTATTTTGGAGCAAAAATGAAGAAATTTCCCTTTTTTATGGCAAAAAGTTATGCATTCTTTTTATTTTCGGGCAAAAAGGCAGAAATTCCCCGTATTTTGGAGCATAATTGCAGAAATTCCCCTAATTGTGGGGCAAAAATGCAGAAAATCTCTCTATGTTGGGGCAAAAAGACAGAAATTCTCCTTATTTTGTGGCAAAACTAAGAAATTCCACATATTTTGGGGCAAAATTCCAGAAATTTTCCTTATTTTGGGGCAAAATTGCTGAAATTTCAATTATTTTGGGGCAAATATGAAAAAATTTTAATTATTTTGTGGCAAAATTGCAGAAATTTCACATATTTTAGGGAAAAAAGGCAGAAATTTTCTTTATTTTTGGGCAAAAAGGCAGAAATTCCTAATATTTTGTGGCAAAAATGCAGAAATTCCCCTTATTTCGAGGTAAAAAGGCTGAAATTCCCCTTATTTGGGGGCAAAGAGGCAGAAATTTCCCTTATTTTGGGGCAAAATTGCAGAAATTTCACTTACTTCAGGGTAATAAGTCAGAATTTTTCCTTATTTTGGGGAAAAAAGACAGAAATTCCCTTTGTTTTGGGGGAAAAAAACAGAAATTCCACTTATTTAGAGGCAAAAGAGCAGAAATTCCCCTTTTTGGAGCAAAAATGAAGAAATTTCCCTTTTTTATGGCAAAAAGGTATGCATTCTTCTTATTTTCGGGCAAAAGGCAGAAATTCCCTATATTTTGGAGCAAAATTGAAGAAATTCCCCTAATTGTGGGGCCAAAAGGCAGAAATTGCCTATGTGTTGGGGCAAAAAGACAGAAATTCTCCTTATTTTGGGGCAAAACTCAGAAATTCCACTTATTTTGGGGCAAAATTCCAGAAATTTCCCTTATTTTGGGGCACAATTGCAGACATTTCACTTATTTTAGGGCAAAATTGCAGAAATTTCACTTATTTAAGGAAAAAAAAGGAGAAATTTTCTTATTTTGGGGCAAAAAGGCAGAAATTCCTAATATTTTGAGGCATAAATGCAGAAATTCCCCTTATTTTGAGGTAAAAAGGCTGAAATTCCCCTTATTTGGGGGCAAAAAGGCAAAAATTTCCTTTATTTTCGTTCAAAATTTCAGAAATTTCACTTATTTAAGGGTTATAAGTCAGAAATTTTCTTTATTTTGGGACAAAAAAGACAGGAATTCCCTTTGCCTTGGGGGAAAAAGACAGAAATTTCACTTATTTAGAGGCAAAAAAGCAGAAATTCCCCTTATTTTGGAGCAAAAATGAAGAAATTTCCCTTTTTTATGGCAAAAAGGTATGCATTCTTCTTATTATCGGGCAAAAAAGCAAAAATTCCCCGTATTTTTGAGCAAAATTGCAGAAATTCCCCTAATTGTGGGGCAAAAATGCAGAAAATCTCTATATGTTGGGGCCAAAAGACCGAAATTCTCTTTATTTTGGGGCAAAACTCAAAAATTCCACTTATTTTGGGGCAAAATTACAGAAATTTTCCTTTTTTTGGGGCAAAATTGCAGAAATTTCACTTATTTTGGGGCAAATATGCAGAAATTTTACATATTTTGTAACAAAATTGCAGAAATTTCACTTATTTCAGGGAAAAAATGCAGAAATTTTCCTTATTTTGGAGCAAAATGGCAGAAATTCCTAATATTTTGTGGCAAAAATGCAGAAATTCCCCTTATTTCGAGGTAAAAAGGCTGAAATTCCCCTTATTTGGGGGCAAAAGGCAGAAATTTCCCTTTTTTTGGGGCAAAATTGCAGAAATATCACTTACTTCAGGGTAATAAGTCAGAATTTTTCCTTATTTTGGGGCAAAAAACACAGAAATTCCCTTTGTTTTGAGGGAAAAAGAAAGAAATTCCACTTATTTAGAGGCAAAAAAGCAGAAATTCCCCTTTTTGGAGCAAAAATGAAGAAATTTCCTTTTTTTATGGCAAAAAGGTATGCATTCTTCTTATTTTCAAGCAAAAAGGCAGAAATTCCCCGTATTTTGGAGCAAAATTGCAGAAATTCCCCTAATTGTGGGGCAAAAAGGCAGAAATTGCCTATATGTTGGGGCAAAAAAACAGAAATTCTCCTTATTTTGGGGCAAAACTCAGAAATTCCACTTATTTTGGGGCAAAATTCCAGAAATTTCCCTTATTTTGGGGCAAAATTGCAGACATTTCACTTATTTTGGGACAAAATTGCAGAAATTTCACTTATTTCAGGAAATAAAAGCAGAAATTTTCTTATTTAGGGGCAAAAAGGCAGAAATTCCTAATATTTTGTGGCAAAAATGCAGAAATTCCACTTATTTTAAGGTAAAAAGGCTGAAATTCCCCTTATTTGGGGGCATTAAGGCAAAAATTTCCTTTATTTTCGTTCAAAATTGCAGAAATTTCACTTATTTAAGGGTAATAAGTCAGAAATTTTCTTTATTTTGGGGCAAAAAAGACAGGAATTCCCTTTGTTTTGGGGGATAAAGACAGAAATTCCACTTATTTAGAGGCAAAAAAGCAAAAATTCCCCTTATTTTAGAGCAAAAATGAAGAAATTTCTTTTTTATGGCAAAAATGTATGCATTCTTTTTATTTTCGGACAAAAAGGCAGAAATTCCCCGTATTTTGGAGCAAAATTGCAGAAATTCCCCTAATTGTGGGGCAAAAAGGCAGAAATTCTCTATATGCTGGGGCAAAAAAACAGAAATTCTCCTTATTTTGGGGCAAAACTCAGAAATTTCACTTATTTTGGGGCAAAATTGCAGAAATTTCACTTATTTCAGAAAAAAAAGACAGAAATTTTCCTTATTTTGGGGCAAAAAGGCAGAAATTCCTAATATTTTGTGACAAAAATGCAGAAATTCCCCTTATTTTGAGGTAAAAAGGCTAAAATTCTCCTTATTTGGGGGCAAAAAGGCACTAATTTCCCTAAGTTTGGGGCAAGATTGCAGAAATTTCACTTACTTTAGGGTAATAAGTCAGAATTTTTTCTTATTTTGGGGCAAAAAAGGCAGAAATTCCCTTTGTTTTGGGGAAAAAAGACTGAAATTCCACTTATTTAGAGGCAAAAAAGCAGAAATTCCCCTTATTTTGGAGCAAAAATGAAGAAATTTTTTTTTTTATGGCAAAAAAGTATGCATTCTTCTTATTTTCTTGCAAAAAGGCAGAAATTCTCCGTATTTTGGAGCAAAATTGCAGAAATTCCTCTAATCGTGGGGCAAAAAGGCAGAAATTGCCTATATGTTGGGCTAAAAAGACAGAAATTCTCCTTATTTTGCGGCAAAACTCAGAAATTCCACTTATTTTGGGGCAAAATTCCAGAAATTTCCCTTATTTTGGGGCAAAATTGCAGAAATTGCACTTACTTCAGGGTAATAAGTCAGAATTTTTCCTTATTTTGGTGCAAAAATACAAAAATTCCCTTTGTTTTGGGGGAAAAAGACAGAAATTCCACTTATTTAGAGGCAAAAAAGCAGAAATTCCCCTTATTATGGAGTAAAAATGAAGAAATTTCCTTTTTTTATGGCAAAAAGTTATGCATTCTTCTTATTTTCAGGCAAAAAGGCAGATATTCCCCGTATTTTGCAGCAAAATTGAAGAAATTCCCCTAAATGTTGGGCAAAGAGGCAGAAATTGCCTATATGTTTGGGGAAAAAGACAGAAATTCTCCTTATTCTGGGGCAAAATTCCAGAAATTTTCCTTATTTTGGGGCAAAATTGCAGAAATTTCACTTATTTTGGGGCAAAATTGCAGAAATTTCACTTATTTTGGGGCAAAATTGCAGAAATTTCACTTTTTTCAGAGAAAAAAGGCAGAAATTTTCCTTATTTTGGGGCAAAAAGCAGATATTCCTAATATTTTGTGGCAAAAATGCAGAAATTCCCCTTATTTTGAGGTAAAAAGGCTGAAATTCGCATTATTTTCGGGCAAAAAGGCAGAAATTTTCGGTATTTTGGAGCAAAATTGCAGAAATTCCCCTAATTGTGGGGCAAAAAGGCAGAAATTCCCTATATGTTGGGGCAAAAAGACAGAAATTCTCTTTTTTTGGGGCAAAACTCAGAAATTCCACTTATTTTGTGGCAAAATTGCAGAAATTTCCCTTATTTTGGGGCAAAATTGCAGAAATTTCACTTATTTTGGGGCAAAAAGGCAGAAATTTCACTTATTTCAGAAAAAAAAGGCAGAAATTTTCCTTATTTTGGGGCAAAAAGGCAGAAATTCCTAATATTTTGTAGTAAAAATGGAGAAATTCCCCTTATTTTGAGGTAAAAAGACTGAAATTCCCCTTATTTGGGGGCAAAAAGGCAGAAATTTCCCTTATTTTGGGGCAAAATCTAAGAAATTTCACTTACTACAGGGTAATAAGTCAGAATTTTTCCTTATTTTAGGGCAAAAAAGACAGAAATTCCCTTTGTTTTGAGGGAAAAAGACAGAAATTCCACTTATTTAGAGGCAAAAAAATAGAAATTCCCTTTATTTTGAAGCAAAATAGAAGAAATTACATTTTTGATGGCAAAAAGGTATGCATTCTTCTTATTTTCGGGCAAAAAGGCAGAAATTCCCCGTCTTTTGGACCAAAATTGCTGAAATTCCCCTAATTGTGGGGCAAAAAGGCAGAAATTTCCTATATGTTGGGGCAAAAAGACAGAAATTCTCCTTATTTTGAAGCAAAACTCAGAAATTCCTCTTATTTTGAAGCAAAATTCCAGAAATTTCCCTTATTTTAGGACAAAATTGCAGAAATTTCACTTATTTTGGAGCAAAATTGCAGAAATTTCAATTATTTCAGGGAAAAAAAGCAGAAATTTTCTTATTTTGGGGCAAAAAGGCAGAAATTCCTAATATTTTGTGGCAAAAATGCGGAAATTCCCCTTATTTTGAGGTAAAAAGGCTGAAATTCCCCTTATTTGGGGGCAAAAATGCAGAAATTTCCCTTATTTTGAGGTAAAAAGGCTGAAATTCCCCTTATTTGGGGGCAAAAATGCAGAAATTTCCCTTATTTTGGGGCAAAATTGCAGAAATTTCACTTACTTCAGGGTAATAAGTCAGAATTTTTCCTTATTTTGGGGCAAAAAAGACAGAAATTCTCTTTATTTTGGGGGAAATAGACAGAAATTCCACTTATTTAGAGGCAAAAAAGCAGAAATTCCTTTTATTTTGAAGCAAAAATGAAGAAATTTCCCATTTTTTGGCAAAAAGGTATTCATTCTTCTTATTTTCGGGCAAAAAGGCAGAAATTACCCGTATTTTGGAGCAAAATTACAGAAATTTCCCTAATTGTGTGGCAAAAATACAGAAATTCTCAATATGTTTGGGCAAAAATACAGAAATTCTCTTTATTTTGGAAAAAAACACAAAAATTCCACTAATTTTGGGGCAAAATTCCAGAAATTTCCCTTATTTTGGTGCAAAATTGCAGAAATTTTACTTACTTCAGGTTAATAAGTCAGAATTTTTCCTTATTTTGGGGCGAAAAAGACAGAAATTCCCTTTGTTTTTGGGAAAAAGACAAAAATTCCACTTATTTAGAGGCAAAAAAGCAGAAATTCCCCTTAATTTGGAGCAAAAATGAAGAAATTTCCTTTTTTTATGGCAAAAAGGTATGCATTCTTCTTATTTTCGTGCAAAAAGGCAGAAATTCCACGTATTTTGGAGCAAAATTGCAGAAATTCCCCTAATTGTGGGGCAAAAAAGCAGAAATTGCCCATATGTTGGGGCAAAAAAACAGAAATTCTCCTTATTTTGCGGCAAAACTCAGAAATTCCACTTATTTTGGGGCAAAATTCCAGAAATTTCCCTTATTTTGGGGCAAAATAGCAGAAATTTCACTTATTTTGGGGCAAAATTGCAAAATTTCACTTATTTCAGAGAAAAAAAGCAGAAATTTTCTTATTTTGGGGCAAACAGGCAGAAATTCCTAATATTTTGTGGCAAAAATGCAGAAATTCCCCTTATTTTGAGGTAAAAAAGCTGAAATTCCCTTTATTTGAGGGCAAAAGGCAAAAATTTCCTTTATTTTGGGGCAAAATTGCAGAAATTTCACTTATTTCAGGGAAAAAAAGCAGAAATTTTCTTATTTTGGGGCAAAAAGGCAGAAATTCCTAATATTTTGTGGCAAAAATGCAGAAATTCCCCTTATTTTAAGGTAAAAAGGCTGAAATTCCCCTTATTTGGGGGCATTAAGGCAAAAATTTCCTTTATTTTCGTTCAAAATTGCAGAAATTTCACTTATTTAAGGGTAATAAGTCAGAAATTTTCTTTATTTTGGGGCAAAAAAGACAGGAATTCCCTTTGTTTTGGGGGATAAAGACAGAAATTCCACTTATTTAGAGGCAAAAAAGCAAAAATTCCCCTTATTTTAGAGCAAAAATGAAGAAATTTCTTTTTTATGGCAAAAATGTATGCATTCTTTTTATTTTCGGACAAAAAGGCAGAAATTCCCCGTATTTTGGAGCAAAATTGCAGAAATTCCCCTAATTGTGGGGCAAAAAGGCAGAAATTCTCTATATGTTGGGGCAAAAAGACAGAAATTCTTCTTATTTTGAGGAAATACTCAGAAATTCCACTTATTTGGGGGCAAAATTCCAGAAATTTCCCTTATTTTGGGAAAAAATTGCAGAAATTTAACATATTTTGGGGCAAAATTGCAGAAATTTCACTTTTTTCACATAAAAAAATGAGAAATTTTCTTATTTTGGGGCAAAAAGGCAGAAATTCCTAATGTTTTGTGGCAATAATGCAGAAATTCCCCTTATTTTGAGGTAAAAAGGCTGAAATTCCCCTTATTTGGAGGCAAAAAGGCAGAAATTTCCCTTATTTTTTGGCAAAATTGCAGAAATTTCACTTACTTCAGGGTAATAAGTCAGAATTTTTCCTTATTTTGGTGCAAAAATACAAAAATTCCCTTTGTTTTGGGGGAAAAAGACAGAAATTCCACTTATTTAGAGGCAAAAAAGCAGAAATTCCTTTTATTTTGGAGCAAAAATAAAGAAATTTCCTTTTTATGGCAAAAACGTATGCATTCTTCTTATTTTCAGGCAAAAAGGCAGAAATTCCCCGTATTTTGGAGCAAAATTGCAGAAATTCCCGTAATTGTGGGGCAAAAAGGCAGAAATTCTCTATATGCTGGGGCAAAAAAACAGAAATTCTCCTTATTTTGGGGCAAAACTCAGAAATTTCACTTATTTTGGGGCAAAATTGCAGAAATTTCACTTATTTCAGAAAAAAAAGACAGAAATTTTCCTTATTTTGGGGCAAAAAGGCAGAAATTCCTAATATTTTGTGACAAAAATGCAGAAATTCCCCTTATTTTGAGGTAAAAAGGCTAAAATTCTCCTTATTTGGGGGCAAAAAGGCACTAATTTCCCTAAGTTTGGGGCAAGATTGCAGAAATTTCACTTACTTTAGGGTAATAAGTCAGAATTTTTTCTTATTTTGGGGCAAAAAAGGCAGAAATTCCCTTTGTTTTGGGGAAAAAAGACTGAAATTCCACTTATTTAGAGGCAAAAAAGCAGAAATTCCCCTTATTTTGGAGCAAAAATGAAGAAATTTTTCTTTTTTATGGCAAAAAAGTATGCATTCTTCTTATTTTCTTGCAAAAAGGCAGAAATTCTCCGTATTTTGGAGCAAAATTGCAGAAATTCCTCTAATCGTGGGGCAAAAAGGCAGAAATTGCCTATATGTTGGGCTAAAAAGACAGAAATTCTCCTTATTTTGCGGCAAAACTCAGAAATTCCACTTATTTTGGGGCAAAATTCCAGAAATTTCCCTTATTTTGGGGCAAAATTGCAGAAATTGCACTTTCTTCAGGGTAATAAGTCAGAATTTTTCCTTATTTTGGTGCAAAAATACAAAAATTCCCTTTGTTTTGGGGGAAAAAGACAGAAATTCCACTTATTTAGAGGCAAAAAAGCAGAAATTCCCCTTATTATGGAGTAAAAATGAAGAAATTTCCTTTTTTTATGGCAAAAAGTTATGCATTCTTCTTATTTTCAGGCAAAAAGGCAGATATTCCCCGTATTTTGCAGCAAAATTGAAGAAATTCCACTAAATGTTGGGCAAAGAGGCAGAAATTGCCTATATGTTTGGGGAAAAAGACAGAAATTCTCCTTATTCTGGGGCAAAATTCCAGAAATTTTCCTTATTTTGGGGCAAAATTGC
Source organism: Micromys minutus (assembly GCF_963924665.1). NCBI lineage: Eukaryota > Metazoa > Chordata > Mammalia > Rodentia > Muridae > Micromys > Micromys minutus. Next base: position 101,835 of record NW_027667255.1, on the reverse strand, counting down.
AGAAATTTCACTTATTTTGGGGCAAAATTGCAGAAATTTCACTTATTTTGGGGCAAAATTGCAGAAATTTCACTTATTTCAGAGAAAAAAGGCAGAAATTTTCCTTATTTTGGGGCAAAAAGCAGATATTCCTAATATTTTGTGGCAAAAATGCAGAAATTCCCCTTATTTTGAGGTAAAAAGGCTGAAATTCGCATTATTTTCGGGCAAAAAGGCAGAAATTTTCGGTATTTTGGAGCAAAATTGCAGAAATTCCCCTAATTGTGGGGCAAAAAGGCAGAAATTCCCTATATGTTGGGGCAAAAAGACAGAAATTCTCTTTTTTTGGGGCAAAACTCAGAAATTCCACTTATTTTGTGGCAAAATTGCAGAAATTTCCCTTATTTTGGGGCAAAATTGCAGAAATTTCACTTATTTTGGGGCAAAAAGGCAGAAATTTCACTTATTTCAGAAAAAAAAGGCAGAAATTTTCCTTATTTTGGGGCAAAAAGGCAGAAATTCCTAATATTTTGTAGTAAAAATGGAGAAATTCCCCTTATTTTGAGGTAAAAAGACTGAAATTCCCCTTATTTGGGGGCAAAAAGGCAGAAATTTCCCTTATTTTGGGGCAAAATCTAAGAAATTTCACTTACTACAGGGTAATAAGTCAGAATTTTTCCTTATTTTAGGGCAAAAAAGACAGAAATTCCCTTTGTTTTGAGGGAAAAAGACAGAAATTCCACTTATTTAGAGGCAAAAAAATAGAAATTCCCTTTATTTTGAAGCAAAATAGAAGAAATTACATTTTTGATGGCAAAAAGGTATGCATTCTTCTTATTTTCGGGCAAAAAGGAAGAAATTCCCCGTCTTTTGGACCAAAATTGCTGAAATTCCCCTAATTGTGGGGCAAAAAGGCAGAAATTTCCTATATGTTGGGGCAAAAAGACAGAAATTCTCCTTATTTTGAAGCAAAACTCAGAAATTCCTCTTATTTTGAAGCAAAATTCCAGAAATTTCCCTTATTTTAGGACAAAATTGCAGAAATTTCACTTATTTTGGAGCAAAATTGCAGAAATTTCAATTATTTCAGGGAAAAAAAGCAGAAATTTTCTTATTTTGGGGCAAAAAGGCAGAAATTCCTAATATTTTGTGGCAAAAATGCGGAAATTCCCCTTATTTTGAGGTAAAAAGGCTGAAATTCCCCTTATTTGGGGGCAAAAATGCAGAAATTTCTCTTATTTTGAGGTAAAAAGGCTGAAATTCCCCTTATTTGGGGGCAAAAATGCAGAAATTTCCCTTATTTTGGGGCAAAATTGCAGAAATTTCACTTACTTCAGGGTAATAAGTCAGAATTTTTCCTTATTTTGGGGCAAAAAAGACAGAAATTCTCTTTATTTTGGGGGAAATAGACAGAAATTCCACTTATTTAGAGGCAAAAAAGCAGAAATTCCTTTTATTTTGAAGCAAAAATGAAGAAATTTCCCATTTTTTGGCAAAAAGGTATTCATTCTTCTTATTTTCGGGCAAAAAGGCAGAAATTACCCGTATTTTGGAGCAAAATTACAGAAATTTCCCTAATTGTGTGGCAAAAATACAGAAATTCTCAATATGTTTGGGCAAAAATACAGAAATTCTCTTTATTTTGGAAAAAAACACAAAAATTCCACTAATTTTGGGGCAAAATTCCAGAAATTTCCCTTATTTTGGTGCAAAATTGCAGAAATTTTACTTAATTCAGGTTAATAAGTCAGAATTTTTCCTTATTTTGGGGCGAAAAAGACAGAAATTCCCTTTGTTTTTGGGAAAAAGACAAAAATTCCACTTATTTAGAGGCAAAAAAGCAGAAATTCCCCTTAATTTGGAGCAAAAATGAAGAAATTTCCTTTTTTTATGGCAAAAAGGTATGCATTCTTCTTATTTTCGTGCAAAAAGGCAGAAATTCCACGTATTTTGGAGCAAAATTGCAGAAATTCCCCTAATTGTGGGGCAAAAAGGCAGAAATTGCCCATATGTTGGGGCAAAAAAACAGAAATTCTCCTTATTTTGCGGCAAAACTCAGAAATTCCACTTATTTTGGGGCAAAATTCCAGAAATTTCCCTTATTTTGGGGCAAAATAGCAGAAATTTCACTTATTTTGGGGCAAAATTGCAAAATTTCACTTATTTCAGAGAAAAAAAGCAGAAATTTTCTTATTTTAGGGCAAACAGGCAGAAATTCCTAATATTTTGTGGCAAAAATGCAGAAATTCCCCTTATTTTGAGGTAAAAAAGCTGAAATTCCCTTTATTTGAGGGCAAAAGGCAAAAATTTCCTTTATTTTGGGGCAAAATTGCAGAAATTTCACTTATTTCAGGGAAAAAAAGCAGAAATTTTCTTATTTTGGGGCAAAAAGGCAGAAATTCCTAATATTTTGTGGCAAAAATGCAGAAATTCCCTTATTTTAAGGTAAAAAGGCTGAAATTCCCCTTATTTGGGGGCAATAAGGCAAAAATTTCCTTTATTTTTGTTCAAAATTGCAGAAATTTCACTTATTTAAGGGTAATAAGTCAGAAATTTTCTTTATTTTGGGGCAAAAAAGACAGGAATTCTTTTTGTTTTGGGGGATAAAGACAGAAATTCCACTTATTTAGAGGCAAAAAAGAAGAAATTCCCCTTATTTTAGAGCAAAAATGAAGAAATTTGTTTTTAATGGCAAAAATGTATGCATTCTTTTTATTTTCGGACAAAAAGGCAGAAATTCCCCGTATTTTGGAGCAAAATTGCAGAAATTCCCCTAATTGTGGGGCAAAAAGGCAGAAATTCTCTATATGTTGGGGCAAAAAGACAGAAATTCTTCTTATTTTGGGGAAATACTCAGAAATTCCACTTATTTGGGGGCAAAATTCCAGAAATTTCCCTTATTTTGGGAAAAAATTGCAGAAATTTAACATATTTTGGGGCAAAATTGCAGAAATTTCACTTTTTTCAGGGAAAAAATGAGAAATTTTCTTATTTTGGGGCAAAAAGGCAGAAATTCCTAATGTTTTGTGGCAATAATGCAGAAATTCCCCTTCTTTTGAGATATAAAGGCTGAAATTCCCCTTATTTGGGGGCAAAAATGCATAAATTCACCATATTTTGAGGTAAAAAGGCTGAAATTCCCCATATTTGGAGGCAAAAAGGCAGAAATTTCCCTTATTTTTTGGCAAAATTGCAGAAATTTCACTTACTTCAGGGTAATAAGTCAGAATTTTTTTTTTGTTTTGGTGCAAAAATACAAAAATTCCCTATGATTTGGGGGAAAAAAACAGAAATTCCACTTATTTAGAGGCAAAAAAGCAGAAATTCCTTTTATTTTGAAGCAAAAATAAAGAAATTTCCTTTTTATGGCAAAAACGTATGCATTCTTCTTATTTTTGGACAAAAAGGCAGAAATTCCCCGTATTTTGGAGCAAAATTGCAGAAATTCCCGTAATTGTGGGGCAAAAAGGCAGAAATTCTCTATATGCTGGGGCAAAAAACAGAAATTCTCCTTATTTTGGGGCAAAACTCAGAAATTTCACTTATTTTGGGGCAAAATTGCAGAAATTTCACTTATTTCAGAAAAAAAAGACAGAAATTTTCCTTATTTTGGGGCAAAAAGGCAGAAATTCCTAATATTTTGTGACAAAAATGCAGAAATTCCCCTTATTTTGAGGTAAAAAGGCTAAAATTCTCCTTATTTGGGGGCAAAAAGGCACTAATTTCCCTAATTTTGGGGCAAGATTGCAGAAATTTCACTTACTTCAGGGTAATAAGTCAGAATTTTTTCTTATTTTGGGGCAAAAAAGACAGAAATTCCCTTTGTTTTGGGGAAAAAAGACAGAAATTCCACTTATTTAGAGGCAAAAAAGCAGAAATTCCCCTTATTTTGGAGCAAAAATGAAGAAATTTCCCTTTTTTATGGCAAAAAAGTATGCATTCTTGTTATTTTCGTGCAAAAAGGCAGAAATTCTCCGTATTTTGGAGCAAAATTGCAGAAATTCCTCTAATTGTGGGGCAAAAAGGCAGAAATTGCCTATATGTTGGGCTAAAAAGACAGAAATTCTCCTTATTTTGCGGCAAAACTCAGAAATTCCACTTATTTTGGGGCAAAATTCCAGAAATTTCTCTTATTTTGGGGCAAAATTGCAGAAATTTCACTTACTTCAGTTTAATAAGTCAGAATTTTTCCTTATTTTGGTGCAAAAATACAAAAATTCCCTTTGTTTTGGGGGAAAAAGACAGAAATTCCACTTATTTAGAGGCAAAAAAGCAGAAATTCCCCTTATTATGGAGTAAAAATGAAGAAATTTCCTTTTTTTATGGCAAAAAGTTATGCATTCTTCTTATTTTCAGGCAAAAAGGCAGATATTCCCCGTATTTTGCAGCAAAATTGAAGAAATTCCCCTAAATGTTGGGCAAAGAGGCAGAAATTGCCTATATGTTTGGGGAAAAAGACAGAAATTCTCCTTATTCTGGGGCAAAATTCCAGAAATTTTCCTTATTTTGGGGCAAAATTGCAGAAATTTCACTTATTTTGGGGCAAAATTGCAGAAATTTCACTTATTTTGGGCAAAATTGCAGAAATTTCTATTATTTCAGAGAAAAAAGGCAGAAATTTTCCTTATTTTGGGGCAAAAAGCAGATATTCCTAATATTTTGTGGCAAAAATGCAGAAATTCCCCTTATTTTGAGGTAAAAAGGCTGAAATTCGCATTATTTTCGGGCAAAAAGGCAGAAATTCTCGGTATTTTGGAGCAAAATTGCAGAAATTCCCCTAATTGTGGGGCAAAAAGGCAGAAATTCCCTATATGTTGGGGCAAAAAGACAGAAATTCTCTTTTTTTGGGGCAAAACTCAGAAATTCCACTTATTTTGTGGCAAAATTGCAGAAATTTCCCTTATTTTGGGGCAAAATTGCAGAAATTTCACTTATTTTGGGGCAAAAAGGCAGAAATTTCACTTATTTCAGAGAAAAAAGGCAGAAATTTTCCTTATTTTGGGGCAAAAAGGCAGAAATTCCTAATATTTTGTAGTAAAAATGGAGAAATTCCCCTTATTTTGTGGTAAAAAGACTGAAATTCCCCTTATTTGGGGGCAAAAAGGCAGAAATTTCCCTTATTTTGGGGCAAAATCTAAGAAATTTCACTTACTACAGGGTAATAAGTCAGAATTTTTTCTTATTTTAGGGCAAAAAAGACAGAAATTCCCTTTGTTTTGAGGGAAAAAGACAGAAATTCCACTTATTTAGAGGCAAAAAAATAGAAATTCCCTTTATTTTGAAGCAAAATAGAAGAAATTACATTTTTGATGGCAAAAAGGTATGCATTCTTCTTATTTTCGGGCAAAAAGGCAGAAATTCCCCGTCTTTTGGACCAAAATTGCTGAAATTCCCCTAATTGTGGGGCAAAAAGGCAGAAATTTCCTATATGTTGGGGCAAAAAGACAGAAATTCTCCTTATTTTGAAGCAAAACTCAGAAATTCCTCTTATTTTGAAGCAAAATTCCAGAAATTTCCCTTATTTTAGGACAAAATTGCAGAAATTTCACTTATTTTGGGGCAAAATTGCAGAAATTTCAATTATTTTAAGGAAAAAAAGCAGAAATTTTCTTATTTTGGGGCACAAAGGAAGAAATTCCTAATATTTTGTGGCAAAAATGCGGAAATTCCCCTTATTTTGAGGTAAAAAGGCTGAAATTCCCCTTATTTGGGGGCAAAAATGCAGAAATTCCCCTTATTTTGAGGTAAAAAGGCTGAAATTCCCCTTATTTGGGGGCAAAAAGGCAGAAATTTCCCTTATTTTGGGGCAAAATTGCAGAAATTTCACTTACTTCAGGGTAATAAGTCAGAATTTTTCCTTATTTTGGGGCAAAAAAGACAGAAATTCTCTTTATTTTGGGGGAAATAGACAGAAATTCCACTTATTTAGAGGCAAAAAAGCAGAAATTCCTTTTATTTTGGAGCAAAAATGAAGAAATTTCCCATTTTTTTTGGCAAAAAGGTATTCATTCTTCTTATTTTCGGGCAAAAAGGCAGAAATTACCCGTAGTTTGGAGCAAAATTACAGAAATTTCCCTAATTGTGTGGCAAAAATACAGAAATTCTCTATATGTTTGGGCAAAAATACAGAAATTCTCTTTATTTTGGGGAAAAACACAAAAATTCCACTAATTTTGGGGCAAAAAGGCAGAAAGTTCCCTTATTTTGGGGCAAAATTTCAGAAATTTCACTTACTTCAGGGTAATAAGTCAGAATTTTTCCTTATTTTGGGGCAAAAAAGACAGAAATTCCCTTTGTTTTCGGTAAAAAGACAAAAATTCCACTTATTTAGAAGCAAAAAAGCAGAAATTCCCCTTAATTTGGAGCAAAAATGAAGAAATTTCCCTTTTTTATGGCAAAAAGTTATGCATTCTTCTTATTTTCGTGCAAAAAGGCAGAAATTCCACGTATTTTGGAGCAAAATTGCAGAAATTCCCCTAATTGTGGGGCAAAAAGGCAGAAATTGCCTATATGTTGGGGCAAAAAAACAGAAATTCTCCTTATTTTGGGGCAAAACTCAGAAATTCCACTTATTTTGGGGCAAAATTCCAGAAATTTCCCTTATTTTGGGGCAAAATTGCAGAAATTTCACTTATTTTGGGGCAAAATTGCAAAATTTCAATTATTTCAGAGAAAAAAAGCAGAAATTTTCTTATTTTGGGGCAAACAGGCAGAAATTCCTAATATTTTGTGGCAAAAATGCAGAAATTCCCCTTATTTTGAGGTAAAAAGGCTGAAATTCCCTTTATTTGAAGGCAAAAGGCAAAAATTTCCTTTATTTTGGGGCAAAATTGCAGAAATTTCACTTATTTCAGGGTAATAAGTCAGAAATTTTCCTTATTTTGGGGCAAAAAAGACAGGAATTCCCTTTGTTTTGGGGGAAAAAGACAGAAATTCCACTTATTTAGAGGCAAAAAAGCAGAAATTCCCCTTATTTTGGAGCAAAAATGAAGAAATTTCCCTTTTTTATGGCAAAAAGTTATGCATTCTTCTTATTTTCGGGCAAAAAGGCAGAAATTCCCCGTATTTTGCAGCAAAATTGAAGAAATTCCCCTAAATGTTGGGCAAAGAGGCAGAAATTGCCTATATCTTGGGGCAAAAAGACAGAAATTCTCCTTCTTTTGGGGCAAAATTCCAGAAATTTTCCTTATTTTGGGGCAAAATTGCAGAAATTTCACTTATTTTGGGGCAAAATTTCAGAAATTTCACTTATTTTGGGGCAAAATTGCAGAAATTTCACTTATTTCAGAGAAAAAAGGCAGAAATTTTCCTTATTTTGGGGCAAAAAGCAGATATTCCTAAGATTTTGTGGCAAAAATGCAGAAATTCCCCTTATTTTGAGGTAAAAAGGCTGAAATTCGCATTATTTTCGGGCAAAAAGGCAGAAATTCTCGGTATTTTGGAGCAAAATTGCAGAAATTCCCCTAATTGTGGGGCAAAAAGGCAGAAATTCCCTATATGTTGGGGCAAAAAGACAGAAATTCTCTTTTTTTGGGGCAAAACTCAGAAATTCCACTTATTTTGTGGCAAAATTGCAGAAATTTCCCTTATTTTGGGGCAAAATTGAAGAAATTTCACGTATTTTGGGGCAAAAAGGCAGAAATTTCACTTATTTCAGGGAAAAAAGGCAGAAATTTTCCTTATTTTGGGGCAAAAAGGCAGAAATTCCTAATATTTTGTAGTAAAAATGCAGAAATTCCCCTTATTTTGAGGTAAAAAGACTGAAATTCCCCTTATTTGGGGGCAAAAAGGCAGAAATTTCCCTTATTTTGGGGCAAAATCTAAGAAATTTCACTTACTACAGGGTAATAAGTCAGAATTTTTCCTTATTTTAGGGCAAAAAAGACAGAAATTCCCTTTGTTTTGAGGGAAAAAGACAGAAATTCCACTTATTTAGAGGCAAAAAAATAGAAATTCCCTTTATTTTGAAGCAAAATAGAAGAAATTACATTTTTGATGGCAAAAAGGTATGCATTCTTCTTATTTTCAGGCAAAAAGGCAGAAATTCCCCGTCTTTTGGAGCAAAATTGCTGAAATTCCCCTAATTGTGGGGCAAAAAGGCAGAAATTTCCTATATGTTGGGGCAAAAAGACAGAAATTCTCCTTATTTTGAAGCAAAACTCAGAAATTCCTCTTATTTTGAAACAAAATTCCAGAAATTTCCCTTATCTTAGGACAAAATTGCAGAAATTTCACTTATTTTGGGGCAAAATTGCAGAAATTTCAATTATTTCAGGGAAAAAAAAGCAGAAATTTTCTTATTTTGGGGCAAAAAGGCAGAAATTCCTAATATTTTGTGGCAAAAATGCGGAAATTCCCCTTATTTTGAGGTAAAAAGGCTGAAATTCCCCTTATTTGGGGGCAAAAATGCAGAAATTCCCCTTATTTTGAGGTAAAAAGGCTGAAATTCCCCTTATTTGGGGGCAAAAATGCAGAAATTTCCCTTATTTTGGGGCAAAATTGCAGAAATTTCACTTACTTCAGGGTAATAAGTCAGAATTTTTCCTTATTTTGGGGCAAAAAAGACAGAAATTCTCTTTATTTTGGGGGAAATAGACAGAAATTCCACTTATTTAGAGGCAAAAAAGCAGAAATTCCTTTTATTTTGGAGCAAAAATAAAGAAATTTCCCATTTTTTGGCAAAAAGGTATTCATTCTTCTTATTTTCGGGCAAAAAGGCAGAAATTACCCGTATTTTGGAGCAAAATTACAGAAATTTCCCTAATTGTGTGGCAAAAATACAGAAATTCTCTATATGTTTGGGCAAAAATACAGAAATTCTCTTTATTTTGGGGAAAAACACAAAAATTCCACTAATTTTGGGGCAAAATTCCAGAAATTTCCCTTATTTAGGTGCAAAATTGCAGAAATTTTACTTACTTCAGGTTAATAAGTCAGAATTTTTCCTTATTTTGGGGCAAAAAAGACAGAAATTCCCTTTGTTTTTGGGAAAAAGACAAAAATTCCACTTATTTAGAAGCAAAAAAGCAGAAATTCCCCTTATTTTGGAGCAAAAATGAAGAAATTTCCCTTTTTTATGGCAAAAAGGTATGCATTCTTCTTATTTTCGTGCAAAAAGGCAGAAATTCCAAGTATTTTGGAGCAAAATTGCAGAAATTCCCCTAATTGTGGGGCAAAAAGGCAGAAATTGCATATATGTTGGGCAAAAAAACAGAAATTCTCCTTATTTTGGGGCAAAACTCAGAAATTCCACTTATTTTGGGGCAAAATTCCAGAAATTTCCCTTATTTTGGGGCAAAATTGCAGAAATTTCACTTATTTTGGGGCAAAATTGCAAAATTTCAATTATTTCAGAGAAAAAAAGCAGAAATTTTCTTATTTTGGGGCAAACAGGCAGAAATTCCTAATATTTTGTGGCAAAAATGCAGAAATTCCCCTTATTTTGAGGTAAAAAGGCTGAAATTCCCTTTATTTGAGGGCAAGAGGCAAAAATTTCCTTTATTTTGGGGCAAAATTGCAGAAATTTCACTTATTTCAGGGTAATAAGTCAGAAATTTTCCTTATTTTGGGGCAAAAAAGACAGGAGTTCCCTTTGTTTTGGGGGAAAAAGACAGAAATTCCACTTATTTAGAGGCAAAAAAGCAGAAATTTCATTTATTTTGGAGCAAAAATGAAGAAATTTCCCTTTTTTATGGCAAAAAGTTATGCATTCTTCTTATTTTCGGGCAAAAAGGCAGAAATTCCCCGTATTTTGGAGCAAAATTGCAGAAATTCCCTTAATTGTGGGACAAAAATGCAGAAATTCTCTTTATATTGGGGTAAAAAACAGAATTTCTCCTTATTTTGTGTCAAAACTCAGAAATTCCACTTATTTTGGGGCAAAATTCCAGAAATTTCCCTTAATTTGGGGCAAAATTGCAGAAATTTCACTTATTTTTGGGCAAAATTGCAGAAATTTCACTTATTTTGGGGCAAAATTGCAGAAATTTCGCTTATTTCAGAGAAAAAAGACAGAAATTTTCCTTATTTTGGGGCAAAAAGGCAGAAATTCCTAATATTTTGTGACGAAAATGCAGAAATTCTCCTTGTTTTGAGGTAAAAAGGCTGAAATTCCCCTTATTTGGAGGCAAAAAGTCAGAAATTTCCCTTATTTTGGAGAAAAATTGCAGAAATTTCACTTAATTCAGGGTAATAAGTCAGAATTTTTCCTTATTTTGGGGCAAAAAAGACAGAAATTCCCTTTGTCTTGGGGGAAAAAGACAGAAATTCCACTTATTTAAAGGCCAAAAAGCAGAAATTCCCCTTATTTTGGATCAAAAATGAAGAAATTTCCTTTTTTATGGCAAAAAGTTATGCATTCTTCTTATTTTCGGGGAAAAAGGCAGAAATTCCCGGTATTTTGGAGCAAAATTGCAGAAATTCCCCTAATTGTGGGGCAAAAATGCAGAAAATCTCTATATGTTGGGGCCAAAAGAAAGAAATTCTCCTTATTTTGGGGCAAAACTAAGAAATTCCACTTATTTTGGGGCAAAATTCCAGAAATTTTCATTATTTTGGGGCAAAATTGCAGAACTTTCACTTATTTTGGGGCAAATATGAAGAAATTTTACTTATTTTGTGGCAAAATTGCAGAAATTTCACATATTTTAGGGAAAAAAGGCAGAAATTTTCTTTATTTTGGGGCAAAAAGGCAGAAATTCTTAATATTTTGTGGCAAAAATGCAGAAATTCCCCTTATTTCGAGGTAAAAAGGCTGAAATTCCCCTTATTTTGGGGCAAAAAGGCAGAAATTTCCCTTATTTTGGGGCAAAATTGCAGAAATTTCACTTACTTCAGGGTAATAAGTCAGAATTTTTCTTTATTTTGGGGCAAAAAGACAGAAATTCCCTTTGTTTTGGGGGAAAAAAAAACGGAAATTCCACTTATTTAGAGGCAAAAAGTAGAAATTCCCCTTTTTGGAGCAAAAATTAAGAAATTTCCCTATTTTATGGCAAAAAAGAAAGCATTCTTCTTATTTTCGGGCAAAAGGCAGAAATTCCCCGTATTTTGGAGCAAAATTGAAGAAATTCCCCTAATTGTGGGGCCAAAAGGCAGAAATTGCCTATATGTTGGGGCAAAAAGACAGAAATTCTCCTTATTTTGGGGCAAAACTCAGAAATTCCACTTATTTTGGGGCAAAATTCCAGAAATTTCCCTTATTTTGGGGCAAAATTGCAGACATTTCACTTATTTTGGGGCAAAATTGCAGAAATTTCACTTATTTAAGGGTTATAAGTCAGAAATTTTCTTTATTTTGGGACAAAAAAGACAGGAATTCCCTTTGCCTTGGGGGAAAAGGACAGAAATTCCACTTATTCAGAGGCAAAAAAGCAGAAATTCCCCTTATTTTGGAGCAAAAATGAAGAAATTTCCCTTTTTTATGGCAAAAAGGTATGCATTCTTCTTATTATCGGGCAAAAAAGCAGAAATTCCCCGTATTTTTGAGAAAAATTGCAGAAATTCCCCTAATTGTGGGGCAAAAATGCAGAAAATCTCTATATGTTGGGGCAAAAAGACCGAAATTCTCTTTATTTTGGGGCAAAACTCAGAAATTCCACTTATTTTGGGGCAAAATTACAGAAATTTTCCTTTTTTTGGGGCAAAATTGCAGAAATTTCACTTATTTTGGGGCAAATATGCAGAAATTTTACATATTTTGTAACAAAATTGAAGAAATTTCACTTATTTCAGGAAAAAAAGGCAGAAATTTTCCTTATTTTGGGGCAAAAAGGCAGAAATTCCTAATATTTTGTGGCAAAAATGCAGAAATTCCCCTTATTTTGAGGTAAAAAGGCTGAAATTCCCCTTATTTGGGGGCAAAAGGCAGAAATTTCCCTTATTTTGGGGCAAAATTGCAGAAATATCACTTACTTCAGTGTAATAAGCCAGAATTTTTCCTTATTTTGGGGCAAAAAAGACAGAAATTCCCTTTGTTTTGAGGGAAAAAGAAAGAAATTCCACTTATTTAGAGGCAAAAAAGCAGAAATTCTCCTTTTTGGAGCAAAAATGAAGAAATTTTCTTTTTTATGGCTAAAAGGTATGCATTCTTCTTATTTTCAAGCAAAAAGGCAGAAATTCCCCGTATTTTGGAGCAAAATTGCAGAAAATCCCCTAATAGTGGGGCAAAAAGGCAGAAATTGCCTATATGTTGGGGCAAAAAAACAGAAATTCTCCTTATTTTGGGGCAAAACTCAGAAATTCCACTTATTTTGGGGCAAAATTCCAGAAATTTCCCTTATTTTGGGGCAAAATTGCAGATATTTCACATATTTTGGGGCAAAATTGCAGAAATTTCACTTATTTCAGGGAAAAAAAGCAGAAATTTTCTTATTTTGGGCCAAAAAGGCAGAAATTCCTAATATTTTGTGGCAAAAATGCAGAAATTCCCCTTATTTTAAGGTAAAAAGGCTGAAATTCCCCTTATTTGGGGGCAATAAGGCAAAAATTTCCTTTATTTTCAGGCAAAATTGCAGAAATTTCACTTATTTCAGGGAAAAAAAGCAGAAATTTTCTTATTTTGGGCCAAAAAGGAAGAAATTCCTAATATTTTGTGGCAAAAATGCAGAAATTCCCTTTATTTTAAGGTAAAAAGGCTGAAATTCCCCTTATTTGGGGGCAATAAGGCAAAAATTTCCTTTATTTTCAGGCAAAATTGCAGAAATTTCACTTATTTAAGGGTATTAAGTCAGAAATTTTCTTTATTTTGGGGCAAAAAAGACAGGAATTCCCTTTGTTTTGGGGGATAAAGACAGAAATTCCACTTATTTAGAGGAAAAAACCAGAAATTTCCCTTATTTTAGAGCAAAAATGAAGAAATTTCTTTTTTATGGCAAAAATGTATGCATTCTTCTTATTTTCGGACAAAAAGGCAGAAATTCCCCGTATTTTGAAGCAAAATTGCAGAAATTCCGCTAATTGTGGGGCAAAAAGGCAGAAATTCTCTATATGTTGGGGCAAAAAGACAGAAATTCTTCTTATTTTGGGAAATACTCAGAAATTCCACTTATTTGGGGGCAAAATTCCAGAAATTTCCCTTATTTTGGGACAAAATTGCAGAAATTTAATATATTTTGGGGCAAAATTGCAGAAATTTCACTTTTTCAGGGAAAAAATGAGAAATTTTCTTATTTTGGGGCAACAAGGCAGAAATTCCTAATGTTTTGTGGCAATAAGGCAGAAATTCCCCTTATTTTGAGATATAAAGGCTGAAATTCCCCTTATTTGGGGGCAAAAATGCAGAAATTCACCATATTTTGAGGTAAAAAGGCTGAAATTCCCCTTATTTGGAGGCAAAAAGGCAGAAATTTCCCTTATTTTTTGGCAAAATTGCAGAAATTTCACTTACTTCAGAGTAATAAGTCAGAATTTTTCCTTATTTTGGTGCAAAAATACAAAAATTCCCTTTGTTTTGGGGGAAAAAGACAGAAATTCCACTTATTTAGAGGCAAATAAGCAGAAATTCCTTTTATTTTGGAGCAAAAATAAAGAAATTTCCTTTTTATGGCAAAAAGGTATGCATTCTTCTTATTTTCGGGCAAAAAGGCAGAAATTCCCCGTATTTTGGAGCAAAATTGCAGAAATTCCCGTAATTGTGGGGCAAAAAGGCAGAAATTCTCGATATGCTGGGGCAAAAAAACAGAAATTCTCCTTATTTTGGGGCAAAACTCAGAAATTTCACTTATTTTGGGGCAAAATTGCTGAAATTTCACTTATTTCAGAGAAAAAAGACAGAAATTTTCCTTATTTTGGGGCAAAAAGGCAGAAATTCCTAATATTTTGTGACAAAAATGCAGAAATTCCCCTTATTTTGAGGTAAAAGTCTAAAATTCTCCTTATTTGGAGGCAAAAAGGCACTAATTTCCCTAATTTTGGGGCAAGATTGCAGAAATTTCACTTACTTCAGGGTAATAAGTCAGAATTTTTTCTTATTTTGGAGCAAAAAAGACAGAAATTCCCTTTGTTTTGGGGAAAAAAGACAGAAATTCCACTTGTTTAGAGGCAAAAAAGCAGAAATTCCCCTTATTTTGGAGCGAAAATGAAGAAATTTCCCTTTTTTATGGCAAAAAAGTATGCATTCTTTTTATTTTCATGCAAAAAGGCAGAAATTTTCCGTATTTTGAAGAAAAATTGCAGAAATTCCTCTAATTGTGGGGCAAAAAGGCAGAAATTGCCTATATGTTGGGCTAAAAATACAGAAATTCTCCTTATTTTGCGGCAAAACTCAGAAATTCCACTTATTTTGGGGCAACATTCCAGAAATTTCCTTTATTTTGGGGCAAAATTGCAAAAATTTCACTTATTTTGGGGCAAAACTGGAGAAATTTCACGTATTTCAGGGTAATAAGTCAGAAATTTTTCTTATTTTGGGGCAAAAAAGACAGGAATTTTCTTTGTTTTGGGGGAAAACGACAGAAATTCCACTTATTTAGAGGCAAAAAAGCAGAAATTCCCCTTATTTTGGAGCAAAAATGAAGAAATTTCACTTTTTTATGGCACAAAGGTATGCATTCTTCTTATTTTTGGGGAAAAAGGCAGAAATTCCCCGTATTTTGGAGCAAAATTGCAGAAATTTCTTTAATTGTGGGACAAAAATGCAGAAATTCTCTATATATTGGGGCAAAAAGACAGAAATTCTCCTTATTTTGTGTCAAAACTCAGAAATTCCACTTATTTTGGGGCAAAATTCCAGAAATTTCCTTTAATTTGGGGCAAAATTGCAGAAATTTCACTTATTTTTGGGCAAAATTGCAGAAATTTCACTTATTTTGGGGCAAAATTGCAGAAATTTCACTTATTTCAGAGAAAAAAGACAGAAATTTTTCTTATTTTGGGGCAAAAAGGCAGAAATTCCTAATATTTTGTGACAAAAATGCAGAAATTCTCCTTATTTTGAGGTAAAAAGGCTGAAATTCCCCTAATTTGGAGGCAAAAAGGCAGAAATTTCCCTAATTTTGGGGCAAAATTTCAGAAATTTCACTTACTTCAGGGTAATAAGTCAGAATTTTTCCTTATTTTGGGGCAAAAAAGACAATAATTCCATTTGTTTTGGGGGAAAAAGACAGAAATTCCACTTATTTAGAGGCAAAAAAGCAGAAATTCCCCTTATTTTGGAGCAAAAATGAAGAAATTTCCCTTTTTTATGGCAAAAGGTTATGCATTCTTCTTATTATCGGGCAAAAAAGCAAAAATTCCCCGTATTTTTGAGCAAAATTGCAGAAATTCCCCTAATTGTGGGGCAAAAATGCAGAAAATCTCTATATGTTGGGGCCAAAAGACCGAAATTCTCTTTATTTTGGGGCAAAACTCAGAAATTCCACTTATTTTGGGGCAAAATTACAGAAATTTTCCTTTTTTTGGGGCAAAATTGCAGAAATTTCACTTATTTTGGGGCAAATATGCAGAAATTTTACATATTTTGTAACAAAATTGCAGAAATTTCACTTATTTCAGGGAAAAAATGCAGAAATTTTCCTTATTTTGGAGCAAAATGGCAGAAATTCCTAATATTTTGTGGCAAAAATGCAGAAATTCCCCTTATTTCGAGGTAAAAAGGCTGAAATTCCCCTTATTTGGGGGCAAAAGGCAGAAATTTCCCTTTTTTTGGGGCAAAATTGCAGAAATATCACTTACTTCAGGGTAATAAGTCAGAATTTTAGATTATTTTAAGGCTAAAAACACAGAAATTCCCTTTGTTTTGAGTGAAAAAGAAAGAAATTCCACTTATTTAGAGGCAAAAAAGCAGAAATTCCCCTTTTTATAGCAAAAATGAAGAAATTTTCTTTTTTTATGGCAAAAAGGTATGCATTCTTCTTATTTTCAAGCAAAAAGGTAGAAATTCCCCGTATTTTGGAGCAAAATTGCAGAAATTCCCCTAATTGTGGGGCAAAAAGGCAGAAATTGCCTATATGTTGGGGCAAAAAAACAGAAATTCTCCTTATTTTGGGGCAAAACTCAGAAATTCCACTTATTTTGGGGCAAAATTCCAGAAATTTCCCTTATTTTGGGGCAAAATTGCAGAAATTTCACTTATTCGGGGCAAAATTTGCAGAAATTTCACTTATTTTTGGGCAAAATTGCAGAAATTTCACTTATTTCAGAGAAAAAAGACAGAATTTTTTCTTATTTTGGGGCAAAAAGGCAGAAATTCCTAATATTTTGTGACAAAAATGCAGAAATTCTCCTTATTTTGAGGTAAAAAGGCTGAAATTCCCCTAATTTGGAGGCAAAAAGGCAGAAATTTCCCTAATTTTGGGGCAAAATTGCAGAAATTTCACTTACTTCAGGGTAATAAGTCAGAATTTTTCATTATTTTGGGGCAAAAAAGACAGAAATTCCCTTTGTCTTGGGGGAAAAAGACAGAAATTCCACTTATATAAAGGCCAAAAAGCTGAAATTCCCCTTATTTTGGAGCAAAAATGAAGAAATTTCCCTTTTTTATGGCAAAAAGTTATGCATTCTTCTTATTTTCGGGCAAAAAGGCAGAAATTCCCCGTATTTTGGAGCATAATTGCAGAAATTCCCCTAATTGTGGGGCAAAAATGCAGAAAATCTCTATATGTTGGTGCAAAAAGACAGAAAAAATTCTCTTTATTTTGGGGCAAAACTAAGAAATTCCACTTATTTTGGGGCAAAATTCCAGAAATTTTCCTTATTTTGGGGCAAAATTGCAGAAATTTCACTTATTTTGGGGCAAATATGAAGAAATTTTACTTATTTTGTGGCAAAATTGCAGAAATTTCACATATTTTAGGGAAAAAAGGCAGAAATTTTCTTTATTTTGGGGCAAAAAGGCAGAAATTTGCCTTATTTTGGGGCAAAATTGCAGAAATTTCACTTTCTTCAGGGTAATAAGTCAAAATTTTTCCTTATTTTGGGGCAAAAAGTCAGAAATTCCCTTTGTTTTGGGGGATAAAAACAGAAATTCCACTTATTTAGAGGCAAAAAAGCAGAAATTCCCCTTTTTGGATCAAAAATGAAGAAATTTCCCTTTTTTATGGCAAAAAGGTATGCATTCTTCTTATTTTCGGGCAAAAGGCAGAAATTCCCCGTATTTTGGAGCAAAATTGAAGAAATTCCCCTAATTGTGGGGCCAAAAGGCAGAAATTGCCTATATGTTAGAGCAAAAAGACAGAAATTCTCCTTATTTTGGGGAAAAACTCAGAAATTCCACTTATTTTGGGGCAAAATTCCAGAAATTTCCCTTATTTTGGGGCAAAATTGCAGACATTTCACTTATTTTGGGGCAAAATTGCAGAAATTTCACTTATTTAAGGAAAAAAAAGCAGAAATTTTCTTATTTTGGGGCAAAAAGGCAGAAATTCCTAATATTTTGTGGCATAAATGCAGAAATTCCCTTTATTTTGAGGTAAAAAGGCTGAAATTCCCCTTATTTGGGGGCAATAAGGCAAAAATTTCCTTTAATTTGGGGCAAAATTGCAGAAATTTCACTTATTTAAGGGTTATAAGTCAGAAATTTTCTTTATTTTGGGACAAAAAAGACAGGAATTCCCTTTGCCTTGCGGGAAAAAGACAGAAATTCCACTTATTCAGAGGCAAAAAAGCAGAAATTCCCCTTATTTTGGAGCAAAAATGAAGAAATTTCCCTTTTTTTGGCAAAAAGGTATGCATTCTTCTTATTTTCGGGCAAAAAAGCAGAAATTCCCCGTATTTTTGAGCAAAATTGCAGAAATTCCCCTAATTGTGGGGCAAAAATGCAGAAAATCTCTATATGTTGTGGCAAAAAGACCGAAATTCTCTTTATTTTGGGGCAAAACTCAGAAATTCCACTTATTTTGGGGAAAAATTACAGAAATTTTCCTTTTTTGGGGGCAAAATTGCAGAAATTTCACTTATTTTGGGGCAAATATGCAGAAATTTTACATATTTTGTAACAAAATTGCAGAAATTTCACTTATTTCAGGAAAAAAAGGCAGAAATTTTCCTTATTTTGGGGCAAAAAGGCAGAAATTCCTAATATTTTGTGGCAAAAATTCAGAAATTCCCCTTATTTTGAGGTAAAAAGGCTGAAATTCCCCTTATTTGGGGGCAAAAGGCAGAAATTTCCCTTATTTTGGGGCTAAATTGCAGAAATATCACTTACTTCAGTGTAATAAGTCAGAATTTTTCCTTATTTTGGGGCAAAAAAGACAGAAATTCCCTTTGTTTTGAGGGAAAAAGAAAGAAATTCCACTTATTTAGAGGCAAAAAAGCAGAAATTCCCCTTATATTAGAGCAAAATTGCAGAAATTTTCCTTTTTTGTGGCAAAAAGTTATGCATTGTTTTTATTTTCGGGCAAAAAGGCAGAAATTCCCCGTATTTTGGAGCAAAATTGAAGAAATTCCCCTAATTGTGGGGCCAAAAGGCAGAAATTGCCTATATGTTGGGGCAAAAAGACAGAAATTCTCCTTATTTTGGGGCAAAACTCAGAAATTCCTCTTATTTTGGGGCAAAATTCCAGAAATTTCCCTTATTTTGGGGCAAAATTGCAGACATTTCACTTATTTTGGGGCAAATTTGCAGAAATTTCACTTATTTAAGGAAAAAAAAGCAGAAATTTTCTTATTTTGGGGCAAAACGGCAGAAATTCCTAATATTTTGTGGCAAAAATGTGGAAATTCCCCTTATTTTGAGGTAAAAAGGCTGAAATTCCCCTTATTTGGGGGCAAAAATGCAGAAATTCCCCTTATTTTGAGGTAAAAAGGCTGAAATTCCCCTTATTTGGAGGCAAAAATGCAGAAATTTCCCTTATTTTGGGGCAAAATTGCAGAAATTTCACTTACTTCAGGGTAATAAGTCAGAATTTTTCCTTATTTTGGGGCAAAAAAGACAGAAATTCTCTTTATTTTGGGGGAAATAGACAGAAATTCCACTTATTTAGAGGCAAAAAAGCAGAAATTCCTTTTATTTTGGAGCAAAAATAAAGAAATTTCCCATTTTTTGGCAAAAAGGTATTCATTCTTCTTATTTTCGGGCAAAAAGGCAGAAATTACCCGTATTTTGGAGCAAAATTACAGAAATTTCCCTAATTGTGTGGCAAAAATACAGAAATTCTCTATATGTTTGGGCAAAAATACAGAAATTCTCTTTATTTTGGGGAAAAACACAAAAATTCCACTAATTTTGGGGCAAAATTCCAGAAATTTCCCTTATTTAGGTGCAAAATTGCAGAAATTTTACTTACTTCAGGTTAATAAGTCAGAAATTTTCCTTATTTTGGGGCAAAAAAGACAGAAATTCCCTTTGTTTTTGGGAAAAAGACAAAAATTCCACTTATTTAGAAGCAAAAAAGCAGAAATTCCCCTTAATTTGGAGCAAAAATGAAGAAATTTCCCTTTTTTATGGCAAAAAGGTATGCATTCTTCTTATTTTCGTGCAAAAAGGCAGAAATTCCAAGTATTTTGGAGCAAAATTGCAGAAATTCCCCTAATTGTGGGGCAAAAAGGCAGAAATTGCATATATGTTGGGGCAAAAAAACAGAAATTCTCCTTATTTTGGGGCAAAACTCAGAAAATCCACTTATTTTGGGGCAAAATTCCAGAAATTTCCCTTATTTTGGGGCAAAATTGCAGAAATTTCACTTATTTTGGGGCAAAATTGCAAAATTTCAATTATTTCAGAGAAAAAAAGCAGAAATTTTCTTATTTTGGGGCAAACAGGCAGAAATTCCTAATATTTTGTGGCAAAAATGCAGAAATTCCCCTTATTTTGAGGTAAAAAGGCTGAAATTCCCTTTATTTGAGGGCAAGAGGCAAAAATTTCCTTTATTTTGGGGCAAAATTGCAGAAATTTCACTTATTTCAGGGTAATAAGTCAGAAATTTTCCTTATTTTGGGGCAAAAAAGACAGGAGTTCCCTTTGTTTTGGGGGAAAAAGACAGAAATTCCACTTATTTAGAGGCAAAAAAGCAGAAATTTCATTTATTTTGGAGCAAAAATGAAGAAATTTCCCTTTTTTATGGCAAAAAGTTATGCATTCTTCTTATTTTCGGGCAAAAAGGCAGAAATTCCCCGTATTTTGGAGCAAAATTGCAGAAATTCCCTTAATTGTGGGACAAAAATGCAGAAATTCTCTTTATATTGGGGCAAAAAACAGAATTTCTCCTTATTTTGTGTCAAAACTCAGAAATTCCACTTATTTTGGGGCAAAATTCCAGAAATTTCCCTTAATTTGGGGCAAAATTGCAGAAATTTCACTTATTTTTGGGCAAAATTGCAGAAATTTCACTTATTTTGGGGCAAAATTGCAGAAATTTCGCTTATTTCAGAGAAAAAAGACAGAAATTTTCCTTATTTTGGGGCAAAAAGGCAGAAATTCCTAATATTTTGTGACGAAAATGCAGAAATTCTCCTTGTTTTGAGGTAAAAAGGCTGAAATTCCCCTTATTTGGAGGCAAAAAGTCAGAAATTTCCCTTATTTTGGAGAAAAATTGCAGAAATTTCACTTAATTCAGGGTAATAAGTCAGAATTTTTCCTTATTTTGGGGCAAAAAAGACAGAAATTCCCTTTGTCTTGGGGGAAAAAGACAGAAATTCCACTTATTTAAAGGCCAAAAAGCAGAAATTCCCCTTATTTTGGATCAAAAATGAAGAAATTTCCTTTTTTATGGCAAAAAGTTATGCATTCTTCTTATTTTCGGGGAAAAAGGCAGAAATTCCCGGTATTTTGGAGCAAAATTGCAGAAATTCCCCTAATTGTGGGGCAAAAATGCAGAAAATCTCTATATGTTGGGGCCAAAAGAAGAAATTCTCCTTATTTTGGGGCAAAACTAAGAAATTCCACTTATTTTGGGGCAAAATTCCAGAAATTTTCATTATTTTGGGGCAAAATTGCAGAACTTTCACTTATTTTGGGGCAAATATGAAGAAATTTTACTTATTTTGTGGCAAAATTGCAGAAATTTCACATATTTTAGGGAAAAAAGGCAGAAATTTTCTTTATTTTGGGGCAAAAAGGCAGAAATTCTTAATATTTTGTGGCAAAAATGCAGAAATTCCCCTTATTTCGAGGTAAAAAGGCTGAAATTCCCCTTATTTTGGGGCAAAAAGGCAGAAATTTCCCTTATTTTGGGGCAAAATTGCAGAAATTTCACTTACTTCAGGGTAATAAGTCAGAATTTTTCTTTATTTTGGGGCAAAAAGACAGAAATTCCCTTTGTTTTGGGGGAAAAAAAACGGAAATTCCACTTATTTAGAGGCAAAAAGTAGAAATTCCCCTTTTTGGAGCAAAAATTAAGAAATTTCCCTATTTTATGGCAAAAAAGAAAGCATTCTTCTTATTTTCGGGCAAAAGGCAGAAATTCCCCGTATTTTGGAGCAAAATTGAAGAAATTCCCCTAATTGTGGGGCCAAAAGGCAGAAATTGCCTATATGTTGGGGCAAAAAGACAGAAATTCTCCTTATTTTGGGGCAAAACTCAGAAATTCCACTTATTTTGGGGCAAAATTCCAGAAATTTCCCTTATTTTGGGGCAAAATTGCAGACATTTCACTTATTTTGGGGCAAAATTGCAGAAATTTCACTTATTTAAGGGTTATAAGTCAGAAATTTTCTTTATTTTGGGACAAAAAAGACAGGAATTCCCTTTGCCTTGGGGGAAAAAGACAGAAATTCCACTTATTCAGAGGCAAAAAAGCAGAAATTCCCCTTATTTTGGAGCAAAAATGAAGAAATTTCCCTTTTTTATGGCAAAAAGGTATGCATTCTTCTTATTTTCGGGCAAAAGGCAGAAATTCCCCGTATTTTGGAGCAAAATTGAAGAAATTCCCCTAATTGTGGGGCCAAAAGGCAGAAATTGCCTATATGTTAGAGCAAAAAGACAGAAATTCTCCTTATTTTGGGGAAAAACTCAGAAATTCCACTTATTTTGGGGCAAAATTCCAGAAATTTCCCTTATTTTGGGGCAAAATTGCAGACATTTCACTTATTTTGGGGCAAAATTGCAGAAATTTCACTTATTTAAGGAAAAAAAGCAGAAATTTTCTTATTTTGGGGCAAAAAGGCAGAAATTCCTAATATTTTGTGGCATAAATGCAGAAATTCCCTTTATTTTGAGGTAAAAAGGCTGAAATTCCCCTTATTTGGGGGCAATAAGGCAAAAATTTCCTTTAATTTGGGGCAAAATTGCAGAAATTTCACTTATTTAAGGGTTATAAGTCAGAAATTTTCTTTATTTTGGGACAAAAAAGACAGGAATTCCCTTTGCCTTGCGGGAAAAAGACAGAAATTCCACTTATTCAGAGGCAAAAAAGCAGAAATTCCCCTTATTTTGGAGCAAAAATGAAGAAATTTCCCTTTTTTTGGCAAAAAGGTATGCATTCTTCTTATTTTCGGGCAAAAAAGCAGAAATTCCCCGTATTTTTGAGCAAAATTGCAGAAATTCCCCTAATTGTGGGGCAAAAATGCAGAAAATCTCTATATGTTGTGGCAAAAAGACCGAAATTCTCTTTATTTTGGGGCAAAACTCAGAAATTCCACTTATTTTGGGGAAAAATTACAGAAATTTTCCTTTTTTGGGGGCAAAATTGCAGAAATTTCACTTATTTTGGGGCAAATATGCAGAAATTTTACATATTTTGTAACAAAATTGCAGAAATTTCACTTATTTCAGGAAAAAAAGGCAGAAATTTTCCTTATTTTGGGGCAAAAAGGCAGAAATTCCTAATATTTTGTGGCAAAAATTCAGAAATTCCCCTTATTTTGAGGTAAAAAGGCTGAAATTCCCCTTATTTGGGGGCAAAAGGCAGAAATTTCCCTTATTTTGGGGCTAAATTGCAGAAATATCACTTACTTCAGTGTAATAAGTCAGAATTTTTCCTTATTTTGGGGCAAAAAAGACAGAAATTCCCTTTGTTTTGAGGGAAAAAGAAAGAAATTCCACTTATTTAGAGGCAAAAAAGCAGAAATTCCCCTTATATTAGAGCAAAATTGCAGAAATTTTCCTTTTTTGTGGCAAAAAGTTATGCATTGTTTTTATTTTCGGGCAAAAAGGCAGAAATTCCCCGTATTTTGGAGCAAAATTGAAGAAATTCCCCTAATTGTGGGGCCAAAAGGCAGAAATTGCCTATATGTTGGGGCAAAAAGACAGAAATTCTCCTTATTTTGGGGCAAAACTCAGAAATTCCTCTTATTTTGGGGCAAAATTCCAGAAATTTCCCTTATTTTGGGGCAAAATTGCAGACATTTCACTTATTTTGGGGCAAATTTGCAGAAATTTCACTTATTTAAGGAAAAAAAAGCAGAAATTTTCTTATTTTGGGGCAAAACGGCAGAAATTCCTAATATTTTGTGGCAAAAATGTGGAAATTCCCCTTATTTTGAGGTAAAAAGGCTGAAATTCCCCTTATTTGGGGGCAAAAATGCAGAAATTCCCCTTATTTTGAGGTAAAAAGGCTGAAATTCCCCTTATTTGGAGGCAAAAATGCAGAAATTTCCCTTATTTTGGGGCAAAATTGCAGAAATTTCACTTACTTCAGGGTAATAAGTCAGAATTTTTCCTTATTTTGGGGCAAAAAAGACAGAAATTCTCTTTATTTTGGGGGAAATAGACAGAAATTCCACTTATTTAGAGGCAAAAAAGCAGAAATTCCTTTTATTTTGGAGCAAAAATAAAGAAATTTCCCATTTTTTGGCAAAAAGGTATTCATTCTTCTTATTTTCGGGCAAAAAGGCAGAAATTACCCGTATTTTGGAGCAAAATTACAGAAATTTCCCTAATTGTGTGGCAAAAATACAGAAATTCTCTATATGTTTGGGCAAAAATACAGAAATTCTCTTTATTTTGGGGAAAAACACAAAAATTCCACTAATTTTGGGGCAAAATTCCAGAAATTTCCCTTATTTAGGTGCAAAATTGCAGAAATTTTACTTACTTCAGGTTAATAAGTCAGAATTTTTCCTTATTTTGGGGCAAAAAAGACAGAAATTCCCTTTGTTTTTGGGAAAAAGACAAAAATTCCACTTATTTAGAAGCAAAAAAGCAGAAATTCCCCTTAATTTGGAGCAAAAATGAAGAAATTTCCCTTTTTTATGGCAAAAAGGTATGCATTCTTCTTATTTTCGTGCAAAAAGGCAGAAATTCCAAGTATTTTGGAGCAAAATTGCAGAAATTCCCCTAATTGTGGGGCAAAAAGGCAGAAATTGCATATATGTTGGGGCAAAAAAACAGAAATTCTCCTTATTTTGGGGCAAAACTCAGAAAATCCACTTATTT
This sequence comes from Micromys minutus, assembly GCF_963924665.1. Classification (NCBI taxonomy): domain Eukaryota; kingdom Metazoa; phylum Chordata; class Mammalia; order Rodentia; family Muridae; genus Micromys; species Micromys minutus. Next base: position 77,609 of record NW_027667255.1, on the reverse strand, counting down.
TGGGGCAAAATTCCAGAAATTTCCCTTATTTTGGGGCAAAATTGCAGAAATTTCACTTATTTTGGGGCAAAATTGCAAAATTTCAATTATTTCAGAGAAAAAAAGCAGAAATTTTCTTATTTTGGGGCAAACAGGCAGAAATTCCTAATATTTTGTGGCAAAAATGCAGAAATTCCCCTTATTTTGAGGTAAAAAGGCTGAAATTCCCTTTATTTGAGGGCAAGAGGCAAAAATTTCCTTTATTTTGGGGCAAAATTGCAGAAATTTCACTTATTTCAGGGTAATAAGTCAGAAATTTTCCTTATTTTGGGGCAAAAAAGACAGGAGTTCCCTTTGTTTTGGGGGAAAAAGACAGAAATTCCACTTATTTAGAGGCAAAAAAGCAGAAATTTCATTTATTTTGGAGCAAAAATGAAGAAATTTCCCTTTTTTATGGCAAAAAGTTATGCATTCTTCTTATTTTCGGGCAAAAAGGCAGAAATTCCCCGTATTTTGGAGCAAAATTGCAGAAATTCCCTTAATTGTGGGACAAAAATGCAGAAATTCTCTTTATATTGGGGCAAAAAACAGAATTTCTCCTTATTTTGTGTCAAAACTCAGAAATTCCACTTATTTTGGGGCAAAATTCCAGAAATTTCCCTTAATTTGGGGCAAAATTGCAGAAATTTCACTTATTTTTGGGCAAAATTGCAGAAATTTCACTTATTTTGGGGCAAAATTGCAGAAATTTCGCTTATTTCAGAGAAAAAAGACAGAAATTTTCCTTATTTTGGGGCAAAAAGGCAGAAATTCCTAATATTTTGTGACGAAAATGCAGAAATTCTCCTTGTTTTGAGGTAAAAAGGCTGAAATTCCCCTTATTTGGAGGCAAAAAGTCAGAAATTTCCCTTATTTTGGAGAAAAATTGCAGAAATTTCACTTAATTCAGGGTAATAAGTCAGAATTTTTCCTTATTTTGGGGCAAAAAAGACAGAAATTCCCTTTGTCTTGGGGGAAAAAGACAGAAATTCCACTTATTTAAAGGCCAAAAAGCAGAAATTCCCCTTATTTTGGATCAAAAATGAAGAAATTTCCTTTTTTATGGCAAAAAGTTATGCATTCTTCTTATTTTCGGGGAAAAAGGCAGAAATTCCCGGTATTTTGGAGCAAAATTGCAGAAATTCCCCTAATTGTGGGGCAAAAATGCAGAAAATCTCTATATGTTGGGGCCAAAAGAAAGAAATTCTCCTTATTTTGGGGCAAAACTAAGAAATTCCACTTATTTTGGGGCAAAATTCCAGAAATTTTCATTATTTTGGGGCAAAATTGCAGAACTTTCACTTATTTTGGGGCAAATATGAAGAAATTTTACTTATTTTGTGGCAAAATTGCAGAAATTTCACATATTTTAGGGAAAAAAGGCAGAAATTTTCTTTATTTTGGGGCAAAAAGGCAGAAATTCTTAATATTTTGTGGCAAAAATGCAGAAATTCCCTTTATTTCGAGGTAAAAAGGCTGAAATTCCCCTTATTTTGGGGCAAAAAGGCAGAAATTTCCCTTATTTTGGGGCAAAATTGCAGAAATTTCACTTACTTCAGGGTAATAAGTCAGAATTTTTCTTTATTTTGGGGCAAAAAGACAGAAATTCCCTTTGTTTTGGGGGAAAAAAAACGGAAATTCCACTTATTTAGAGGCAAAAAGTAGAAATTCCCCTTTTTGGAGCAAAAATTAAGAAATTTCCTTATTTTATGGCAAAAAAGAAAGCATTCTTCTTATTTTCGGGCAAAAGGCAGAAATTCCCCGTATTTTGGAGCAAAATTGAAGAAATTCCCCTAATTGTGGGGCCAAAAGGCAGAAATTGCCTATATGTTGGGGCAAAAAGACAGAAATTCTCCTTATTTTGGGGCAAAACTCAGAAATTCCACTTATTTTGGGGCAAAATTCCAGAAATTTCCCTTATTTTGGGGCAAAATTGCAGACATTTCACTTATTTTGGGGCAAAATTGCAGAAATTTCACTTATTTAAGGGTTATAAGTCAGAAATTTTCTTTATTTTGGGACAAAAAAGACAGGAATTCCCTTTGCCTTGGGGGAAAAAGACAGAAATTCCACTTATTCAGAGGCAAAAAAGCAGAAATTCCCCTTATTTTGGAGCAAAAATGAAGAAATTTCCCTTTTTTATGGCAAAAAGGTATGCATTCTTCTTATTATCGGGCAAAAAAGCAGAAATTCCCCGTATTTTTGAGAAAAATTGCAGAAATTCCCCTAATTGTGGGGCAAAAATGCAGAAAATCTCTATATGTTGGGGCAAAAAGACCGAAATTCTCTTTATTTTGGGGCAAAACTCAGAAATTCCACTTATTTTGGGGCAAAATTACAGAAATTTTCCTTTTTTTGGGGCAAAATTGCAGAAATTTCACTTATTTTGGGGCAAATATGCAGAAATTTTACATATTTTGTAACAAAATTGAAGAAATTTCACTTATTTCAGGAAAAAAAGGCAGAAATTTTCCTTATTTTGGGGCAAAAAGGCAGAAATTCCTAATATTTTGTGGCAAAAATGCAGAAATTCCCCTTATTTTGAGGTAAAAAGGCTGAAATTCCCCTTATTTGGGGGCAAAAGGCAGAAATTTCCCTTATTTTGGGGCAAAATTGCAGAAATATCACTTACTTCAGTGTAATAAGCCAGAATTTTTCCTTATTTTGGGGCAAAAAAGACAGAAATTCCCTTTGTTTTGAGGGAAAAAGAAAGAAATTCCACTTATTTAGAGGCAAAAAAGCAGAAATTCTCCTTTTTGGAGCAAAAATGAAGAAATTTTCTTTTTTATGGCTAAAAGGTATGCATTCTTCTTATTTTCAAGCAAAAAGGCAGAAATTCCCCGTATTTTGGAGCAAAATTGCAGAAAATCCCCTAATTGTGGGGCAAAAAGGCAGAAATTGCCTATATGTTGGGGCAAAAAAACAGAAATTCTCCTTATTTTGGGGCAAAACTCAGAAATTCCACTTATTTTGGGGCAAAATTCCAGAAATTTCCCTTATTTTGGGGCAAAATTGCAGATATTTCACATATTTTGGGGCAAAATTGCAGAAATTTCACTTATTTCAGGGAAAAAAAGCAGAAATTTTCTTATTTTGGGCCAAAAAGGCAGAAATTCCTAATATTTTGTGGCAAAAATGCAGAAATTCCCCTTATTTTAAGGTAAAAAGGCTGAAATTCCCCTTATTTGGGGGCAATAAGGCAAAAATTTCCTTTATTTTCAGGCAAAATTGCAGAAATTTCACTTATTTCAGGGAAAAAAGCAGAAATTTTCTTATTTTGGGCCAAAAAGGAAGAAATTCCTAATATTTTGTGGCAAAAATGCAGAAATTCCCTTTATTTTAAGGTAAAAAGGCTGAAATTCCCCTTATTTGGGGGCAATAAGGCAAAAATTTCCTTTATTTTCAGGCAAAATTGCAGAAATTTCACTTATTTAAGGGTATTAAGTCAGAAATTTCTTTATTTTGGGGCAAAAAAGACAGGAATTTCTTTGTTTTGGGGGATAAAGACAGAAATTCCACTTATTTAGAGGAAAAAACCAGAAATTTCCCTTATTTTAGAGCAAAAATGAAGAAATTTCTTTTTTATGGCAAAAATGTATGCATTCTTCTTATTTTCGGACAAAAAGGCAGAAATTCCCCGTATTTTGAAGCAAAATTGCAGAAATTCCGCTAATTGTGGGGCAAAAAGGCAGAAATTCTCTATATGTTGGGGCAAAAAGACAGAAATTCTTCTTATTTTGGGAAATACTCAGAAATTCCACTTATTTGGGGGCAAAATTCCAGAAATTTCCCTTATTTTGGGACAAAATTGCAGAAATTTAATATATTTTGGGGCAAAATTGCAGAAATTTCACTTTTTCAGGGAAAAAATGAGAAATTTTCTTATTTTGGGGCAACAAGGCAGAAATTCCTAATGTTTTGTGGCAATAAGGCAGAAATTCCCCTTATTTTGAGATATAAAGGCTGAAATTCCCCTTATTTGGGGGCAAAAATGCAGAAATTCACCATATTTTGAGGTAAAAAGGCTGAAATTCCCCTTATTTGGAGGCAAAAAGGCAGAAATTTCCCTTATTTTTTGGCAAAATTGCAGAAATTTCACTTACTTCAGAGTAATAAGTCAGAATTTTTCCTTATTTTGGTGCAAAAATACAAAAATTCCCTTTGTTTTGGGGGAAAAAGACAGAAATTCCACTTATTTAGAGGCAAATAAGCAGAAATTCCTTTTATTTTGGAGCAAAAATAAAGAAATTTCCTTTTTATGGCAAAAAGGTATGCATTCTTCTTATTTTCGGGCAAAAAGGCAGAAATTCCCCGTATTTTGGAGCAAAATTGCAGAAATTCCCGTAATTGTGGGGCAAAAAGGCAGAAATTCTCGATATGCTGGGGCAAAAAAACAGAAATTCTCCTTATTTTGGGGCAAAACTCAGAAATTTCACTTATTTTGGGGCAAAATTGCTGAAATTTCACTTATTTCAGAGAAAAAAGACAGAAATTTTCCTTATTTTGGGGCAAAAAGGCAGAAATTCCTAATATTTTGTGACAAAAATGCAGAAATTCCCCTTATTTTGAGGTAAAAGTCTAAAATTCTCCTTATTTGGAGGCAAAAAGGCACTAATTTCCCTAATTTTGGGGCAAGATTGCAGAAATTTCACTTACTTCAGGGTAATAAGTCAGAATTTTTTCTTATTTTGGAGCAAAAAAGACAGAAATTCCCTTTGTTTTGGGGAAAAAAGACAGAAATTCCACTTGTTTAGAGGCAAAAAAGCAGAAATTCCCCTTATTTTGGAGCGAAAATGAAGAAATTTCCCTTTTTTATGGCAAAAAAGTATGCATTCTTTTTATTTTCATGCAAAAAGGCAGAAATTTTCCGTATTTTGAAGAAAAATTGCAGAAATTCCTCTAATTGTGGGGCAAAAAGGCAGAAATTGCCTATATGTTGGGCTAAAAATACAGAAATTCTCCTTATTTTGCGGCAAAACTCAGAAATTCCACTTATTTTGGGGCAACATTCCAGAAATTTCCTTTATTTTGGGGCAAAATTGCAAAAATTTCACTTATTTTGGGGCAAAACTGGAGAAATTTCACGTATTTCAGGGTAATAAGTCAGAAATTTTTCTTATTTTGGGGCAAAAAAGACAGGAATTTTCTTTGTTTTGGGGGAAAACGACAGAAATTCCACTTATTTAGAGGCAAAAAAGCAGAAATTCCCCTTATTTTGGAGCAAAAATGAAGAAATTTCACTTTTTTATGGCACAAAGGTATGCATTCTTCTTATTTTTGGGGAAAAAGGCAGAAATTCCCCGTATTTTGGAGCAAAATTGCAGAAATTTCTTTAATTGTGGGACAAAAATGCAGAAATTCTCTATATATTGGGGCAAAAAGACAGAAATTCTCCTTATTTTGTGTCAAACTCAGAAATTCCACTTATTTTGGGGCAAAATTCCAGAAATTTCCTTTAATTTGGGGCAAAATTGCAGAAATTTCACTTATTTTTGGGCAAAATTGCAGAAATTTCACTTATTTTGGGGCAAAATTGCAGAAATTTCACTTATTTCAGAGAAAAAAGACAGAAATTTTTCTTATTTTGGGGCAAAAAGGCAGAAATTCCTAATATTTTGTGACAAAAATGCAGAAATTCTCCTTATTTTGAGGTAAAAAGGCTGAAATTCCCCTAATTTGGAGGCAAAAAGGCAGAAATTTCCCTAATTTTGGGGCAAAATTTCAGAAATTTCACTTACTTCAGGGTAATAAGTCAGAATTTTTCCTTATTTTGGGGCAAAAAAGACAATAATTCCATTTGTTTTGGGGGAAAAAGACAGAAATTCCACTTATTTAGAGGCAAAAAAGCAGAAATTCCCCTTATTTTGGAGCAAAAATGAAGAAATTTCCCTTTTTTATGGCAAAAGGTTATGCATTCTTCTTATTATCGGGCAAAAAAGCAAAAATTCCCCGTATTTTTGAGCAAAATTGCAGAAATTCCCCTAATTGTGGGGCAAAAATGCAGAAAATCTCTATATGTTGGGGCCAAAAGACCGAAATTCTCTTTATTTTGGGGCAAAACTCAGAAATTCCACTTATTTTGGGGCAAAATTACAGAAATTTTCCTTTTTTTGGGGCAAAATTGCAGAAATTTCACTTATTTTGGGGCAAATATGCAGAAATTTTACATATTTTGTAACAAAATTGCAGAAATTTCACTTATTTCAGGGAAAAAATGCAGAAATTTTCCTTATTTTGGAGCAAAATGGCAGAAATTCCTAATATTTTGTGGCAAAAATGCAGAAATTCCCCTTATTTCGAGGTAAAAAGGCTGAAATTCCCCTTATTTGGGGGCAAAAGGCAGAAATTTCCCTTTTTTTGGGGCAAAATTGCAGAAATATCACTTACTTCAGGGTAATAAGTCAGAATTTTAGATTATTTTAAGGCTAAAAACACAGAAATTCCCTTTGTTTTGAGTGAAAAAGAAAGAAATTCCACTTATTTAGAGGCAAAAAAGCAGAAATTCCCCTTTTTATAGCAAAAATGAAGAAATTTTCTTTTTTTATGGCAAAAAGGTATGCATTCTTCTTATTTTCAAGCAAAAAGGTAGAAATTCCCCGTATTTTGGAGCAAAATTGCAGAAATTCCCCTAATTGTGGGGCAAAAAGGCAGAAATTGCCTATATGTTGGGGCAAAAAAACAGAAATTCTCCTTATTTTGGGGCAAAACTCAGAAATTCCACTTATTTTGGGGCAAAATTCCAGAAATTTCCCTTATTTTGGGGCAAAATTGCAGAAATTTCACTTATTCGGGGCAAAATTTGCAGAAATTTCACTTATTTTTGGGCAAAATTGCAGAAATTTCACTTATTTCAGAGAAAAAAGACAGAATTTTTTCTTATTTTGGGGCAAAAAGGCAGAAATTCCTAATATTTTGTGACAAAAATGCAGAAATTCTCCTTATTTTGAGGTAAAAAGGCTGAAATTCCCCTTATTTGGAGGCAAAAAGTCAGAAATTTCCTAAATTTTGGGGAAAAATTGCAGAAATTTCACTTACTTCAGGGTAATAAGTCAGAATTTTTCATTATTTTGGGGCAAAAAAGACAGAAATTCCCTTTGTCTTGGGGGAAAAAGACAGAAATTCCACTTATATAAAGGCCAAAAAGCTGAAATTCCCCTTATTTTGGAGCAAAAATGAAGAAATTTCCCTTTTTTATGGCAAAAAGTTATGCATTCTTCTTATTTTCGGGCAAAAAGGCAGAAATTCCCCGTATTTTGGAGCATAATTGCAGAAATTCCCCTAATTGTGGGGCAAAAATGCAGAAAATCTCTATATGTTGGTGCAAAAAGACAGAAAAAATTCTCTTTATTTTGGGGCAAAACTAAGAAATTCCACTTATTTTGGGGCAAAATTCCAGAAATTTTCCTTATTTTGGGGCAAAATTGCAGAAATTTCACTTATTTTGGGGCAAATATGAAGAAATTTTACTTATTTTGTGGCAAAATTGCAGAAATTTCACATATTTTAGGGAAAAAAGGCAGAAATTTTCTTTATTTTGGGGCAAAAAGGCAGAAATTTGCCTTATTTTGGGGCAAAATTGCAGAAATTTCACTTTCTTCAGGGTAATAAGTCAAAATTTTTCCTTATTTTGGGGCAAAAAGTCAGAAATTCCCTTTGTTTTGGGGGATAAAAACAGAAATTCCACTTATTTAGAGGCAAAAAAGCAGAAATTCCCCTTTTTGGATCAAAAATGAAGAAATTTCCCTTTTTTATGGCAAAAAGGTATGCATTCTTCTTATTTTCGGGCAAAAGGCAGAAATTCCCCGTATTTTGGAGCAAAATTGAAGAAATTCCCCTAATTGTGGGGCCAAAAGGCAGAAATTGCCTATATGTTAGAGCAAAAAGACAGAAATTCTCCTTATTTTGGGGAAAAACTCAGAAATTCCACTTATTTTGGGGCAAAATTCCAGAAATTTCCCTTATTTTGGGGCAAAATTGCAGACATTTCACTTATTTTGGGGCAAAATTGCAGAAATTTCACTTATTTAAGGAAAAAAAAGCAGAAATTTTCTTATTTTGGGGCAAAAAGGCAGAAATTCCTAATATTTTGTGGCATAAATGCAGAAATTCCCTTTATTTTGAGGTAAAAAGGCTGAAATTCCCCTTATTTGGGGGCAATAAGGCAAAAATTTCCTTTAATTTGGGGCAAAATTGCAGAAATTTCACTTATTTAAGGGTTATAAGTCAGAAATTTTCTTTATTTTGGGACAAAAAAGACAGGAATTCCCTTTGCCTTGCGGGAAAAAGACAGAAATTCCACTTATTCAGAGGCAAAAAAGCAGAAATTCCCCTTATTTTGGAGCAAAAATGAAGAAATTTCCCTTTTTTTGGCAAAAAGGTATGCATTCTTCTTATTTTCGGGCAAAAAAGCAGAAATTCCCCGTATTTTTGAGCAAAATTGCAGAAATTCCCCTAATTGTGGGGCAAAAATGCAGAAAATCTCTATATGTTGTGGCAAAAAGACCGAAATTCTCTTTATTTTGGGGCAAAACTCAGAAATTCCACTTATTTTGGGGAAAAATTACAGAAATTTTCCTTTTTGGGGGGCAAAATTGCAGAAATTTCACTTATTTTGGGGCAAATATGCAGAAATTTTACATATTTTGTAACAAAATTGCAGAAATTTCACTTATTTCAGGAAAAAAAGGCAGAAATTTTCCTTATTTTGGGGCAAAAAGGCAGAAATTCCTAATATTTTGTGGCAAAAATTCAGAAATTCCCCTTATTTTGAGGTAAAAAGGCTGAAATTCCCCTTATTTGGGGGCAAAAGGCAGAAATTTCCCTTATTTTGGGGCTAAATTGCAGAAATATCACTTACTTCAGTGTAATAAGTCAGAATTTTTCCTTATTTTGGGGCAAAAAAGACAGAAATTCCCTTTGTTTTGAGGGAAAAAGAAAGAAATTCCACTTATTTAGAGGCAAAAAAGCAGAAATTCCCCTTATATTGGAGCAAAATTGCAGAAATTTTCCTTTTTTGTGGCAAAAAGTTATGCATTGTTTTTATTTTCGGGCAAAAAGGCAGAAATTCCCCGTATTTTGGAGCAAAATTGAAGAAATTCCCCTAATTGTGGGGCCAAAAGGCAGAAATTGCCTATATGTTGGGGCAAAAAGACAGAAATTCTCCTTATTTTGGGGCAAAACTCAGAAATTCCTCTTATTTTGGGGCAAAATTCCAGAAATTTCCCTTATTTTGGGGCAAAATTGCAGACATTTCACTTATTTTGGGGCAAATTTGCAGAAATTTCACTTATTTAAGGAAAAAAAAGCAGAAATTTTCTTATTTTGGGGCAAAACGGCAGAAATTCCTAATATTTTGTGGCAAAAATGTGGAAATTCCCCTTATTTTGAGGTAAAAAGGCTGAAATTCCCCTTATTTGGGGGCAAAAATGCAGAAATTCCCCTTATTTTGAGGTAAAAAGGCTGAAATTCCCCTTATTTGGAGGCAAAAATGCAGAAATTTCCCTTATTTTGGGGCAAAATTGCAGAAATTTCACTTACTTCAGGGTAATAAGTCAGAATTTTTCCTTATTTTGGGGCAAAAAAGACAGAAATTCTCTTTATTTTGGGGGAAATAGACAGAAATTCCACTTATTTAGAGGCAAAAAAGCAGAAATTCCTTTTATTTTGGAGCAAAAATAAAGAAATTTCCCATTTTTTGGCAAAAAGGTATTCATTCTTCTTATTTTCGGGCAAAAAGGCAGAAATTACCCGTATTTTGGAGCAAAATTACAGAAATTTCCCTAATTGTGTGGCAAAAATACAGAAATTCTCTATATGTTTGGGCAAAAATACAGAAATTCTCTTTATTTTGGGGAAAAACACAAAAATTCCACTAATTTTGGGGCAAAATTCCAGAAATTTCCCTTATTTAGGTGCAAAATTGCAGAAATTTTACTTACTTCAGGTTAATAAGTCAGAATTTTTCCTTATTTTGGGGCAAAAAAGACAGAAATTCCCTTTGTTTTTGGGAAAAAGACAAAAATTCCACTTATTTAGAAGCAAAAAAGCAGAAATTCCCCTTAATTTGGAGCAAAAATGAAGAAATTTCCCTTTTTTATGGCAAAAAGGTATGCATTCTTCTTATTTTCGTGCAAAAAGGCAGAAATTCCAAGTATTTTGGAGCAAAATTGCAGAAATTCCCCTAATTGTGGGGCAAAAAGGCAGAAATTGCATATATGTTGGGGCAAAAAAACAGAAATTCTCCTTATTTTGGGGCAAAACTCAGAAAATCCACTTATTTTGGGGCAAAATTCCAGAAATTTCCCTTATTTTGGGGCAAAATTGCAGAAATTTCACTTATTTTGGGGCAAAATTGCAAAATTTCAATTATTTCAGAGAAAAAAAGCAGAAATTTTCTTATTTTGGGGCAAACAGGCAGAAATTCCTAATATTTTGTGGCAAAAATGCAGAAATTCCCCTTATTTTGAGGTAAAAAGGCTGAAATTCCCTTTATTTGAGGGCAAGAGGCAAAAATTTCCTTTATTTTGGGGCAAAATTGCAGAAATTTCACTTATTTCAGGGTAATAAGTCAGAAATTTTCCTTATTTTGGGGCAAAAAAGACAGGAGTTCCCTTTGTTTTGGGGGAAAAAGACAGAAATTCCACTTATTTAGAGGCAAAAAAGCAGAAATTTCATTTATTTTGGAGCAAAAATGAAGAAATTTCCCTTTTTTATGGCAAAAAGTTATGCATTCTTCTTATTTTCGGGCAAAAAGGCAGAAATTCCCCGTATTTTGGAGCAAAATTGCAGAAATTCCCTTAATTGTGGGACAAAAATGCAGAAATTCTCTTTATATTGGGGCAAAAAACAGAATTTCTCCTTATTTTGTGTCAAAACTCAGAAATTCCACTTATTTTGGGGCAAAATTCCAGAAATTTCCCTTAATTTGGGGCAAAATTGCAGAAATTTCACTTATTTTTGGGCAAAATTGCAGAAATTTCACTTATTTTGGGGCAAAATTGCAGAAATTTCGCTTATTTCAGAGAAAAAAGACAGAAATTTTCCTTATTTTGGGGCAAAAAGGCAGAAATTCCTAATATTTTGTGACGAAAATGCAGAAATTCTCCTTGTTTTGAGGTAAAAAGGCTGAAATTCCCCTTATTTGGAGGCAAAAAGTCAGAAATTTCCCTTATTTTGGAGAAAAATTGCAGAAATTTCACTTAATTCAGGGTAATAAGTCAGAATTTTTCCTTATTTTGGGGCAAAAAAGACAGAAATTCCCTTTGTCTTGGGGGAAAAAGACAGAAATTCCACTTATTTAAAGGCCAAAAAGCAGAAATTCCCCTTATTTTGGATCAAAAATGAAGAAATTTCCTTTTTTATGGCAAAAAGTTATGCATTCTTCTTATTTTCGGGGAAAAAGGCAGAAATTCCCGGTATTTTGGAGCAAAATTGCAGAAATTCCCCTAATTGTGGGGCAAAAATGCAGAAAATCTCTATATGTTGGGGCCAAAAGAAGAAATTCTCCTTATTTTGGGGCAAAACTAAGAAATTCCACTTATTTTGGGGCAAAATTCCAGAAATTTTCATTATTTTGGGGCAAAATTGCAGAACTTTCACTTATTTTGGGGCAAATATGAAGAAATTTTACTTATTTTGTGGCAAAATTGCAGAAATTTCACATATTTTAGGGAAAAAAGGCAGAAATTTTCTTTATTTTGGGGCAAAAAGGCAGAAATTCTTAATATTTTGTGGCAAAAATGCAGAAATTCCCCTTATTTCGAGGTAAAAAGGCTGAAATTCCCCTTATTTTGGGGCAAAAAGGCAGAAATTTCCCTTATTTTGGGGCAAAATTGCAGAAATTTCACTTACTTCAGGGTAATAAGTCAGAATTTTTCTTTATTTTGGGGCAAAAAGACAGAAATTCCCTTTGTTTTGGGGGAAAAAAAACGGAAATTCCACTTATTTAGAGGCAAAAAGTAGAAATTCCCCTTTTTGGAGCAAAAATTAAGAAATTTCCCTATTTTATGGCAAAAAAGAAAGCATTCTTCTTATTTTCGGGCAAAAGGCAGAAATTCCCCGTATTTTGGAGCAAAATTGAAGAAATTCCCCTAATTGTGGGGCCAAAAGGCAGAAATTGCCTATATGTTGGGGCAAAAAGACAGAAATTCTCCTTATTTTGGGGCAAAACTCAGAAATTCCACTTATTTTGGGGCAAAATTCCAGAAATTTCCCTTATTTTGGGGCAAAATTGCAGACATTTCACTTATTTTGGGGCAAAATTGCAGAAATTTCACTTATTTAAGGGTTATAAGTCAGAAATTTTCTTTATTTTGGGACAAAAAAGACAGGAATTCCCTTTGCCTTGGGGGAAAAAGACAGAAATTCCACTTATTCAGAGGCAAAAAAGCAGAAATTCCCCTTATTTTGGAGCAAAAATGAAGAAATTTCCCTTTTTTATGGCAAAAAGGTATGCATTCTTCTTATTTTCGGGCAAAAGGCAGAAATTCCCCGTATTTTGGAGCAAAATTGAAGAAATTCCCCTAATTGTGGGGCCAAAAGGCAGAAATTGCCTATATGTTAGAGCAAAAAGACAGAAATTCTCCTTATTTTGGGGAAAAACTCAGAAATTCCACTTATTTTGGGGCAAAATTCCAGAAATTTCCCTTATTTTGGGGCAAAATTGCAGACATTTCACTTATTTTGGGGCAAAATTGCAGAAATTTCACTTATTTAAGGAAAAAAAGCAGAAATTTTCTTATTTTGGGGCAAAAAGGCAGAAATTCCTAATATTTTGTGGCATAAATGCAGAAATTCCCTTTATTTTGAGGTAAAAAGGCTGAAATTCCCCTTATTTGGGGGCAATAAGGCAAAAATTTCCTTTAATTTGGGGCAAAATTGCAGAAATTTCACTTATTTAAGGGTTATAAGTCAGAAATTTTCTTTATTTTGGGACAAAAAAGACAGGAATTCCCTTTGCCTTGCGGGAAAAAGACAGAAATTCCACTTATTCAGAGGCAAAAAAGCAGAAATTCCCCTTATTTTGGAGCAAAAATGAAGAAATTTCCCTTTTTTTGGCAAAAAGGTATGCATTCTTCTTATTTTCGGGCAAAAAAGCAGAAATTCCCCGTATTTTTGAGCAAAATTGCAGAAATTCCCCTAATTGTGGGGCAAAAATGCAGAAAATCTCTATATGTTGTGGCAAAAAGACCGAAATTCTCTTTATTTTGGGGCAAAACTCAGAAATTCCACTTATTTTGGGGAAAAATTACAGAAATTTTCCTTTTTTGGGGGCAAAATTGCAGAAATTTCACTTATTTTGGGGCAAATATGCAGAAATTTTACATATTTTGTAACAAAATTGCAGAAATTTCACTTATTTCAGGAAAAAAAGGCAGAAATTTTCCTTATTTTGGGGCAAAAAGGCAGAAATTCCTAATATTTTGTGGCAAAAATTCAGAAATTCCCCTTATTTTGAGGTAAAAAGGCTGAAATTCCCCTTATTTGGGGGCAAAAGGCAGAAATTTCCCTTATTTTGGGGCTAAATTGCAGAAATATCACTTACTTCAGTGTAATAAGTCAGAATTTTTCCTTATTTTGGGGCAAAAAAGACAGAAATTCCCTTTGTTTTGAGGGAAAAAGAAAGAAATTCCACTTATTTAGAGGCAAAAAAGCAGAAATTCCCCTTATATTAGAGCAAAATTGCAGAAATTTTCCTTTTTTGTGGCAAAAAGTTATGCATTGTTTTTATTTTCGGGCAAAAAGGCAGAAATTCCCCGTATTTTGGAGCAAAATTGAAGAAATTCCCCTAATTGTGGGGCCAAAAGGCAGAAATTGCCTATATGTTGGGGCAAAAAGACAGAAATTCTCCTTATTTTGGGGCAAAACTCAGAAATTCCTCTTATTTTGGGGCAAAATTCCAGAAATTTCCCTTATTTTGGGGCAAAATTGCAGACATTTCACTTATTTTGGGGCAAATTTGCAGAAATTTCACTTATTTAAGGAAAAAAAAGCAGAAATTTTCTTATTTTGGGGCAAAACGGCAGAAATTCCTAATATTTTGTGGCAAAAATGTGGAAATTCCCCTTATTTTGAGGTAAAAAGGCTGAAATTCCCCTTATTTGGGGGCAAAAATGCAGAAATTCCCCTTATTTTGAGGTAAAAAGGCTGAAATTCCCCTTATTTGGAGGCAAAAATGCAGAAATTTCCCTTATTTTGGGGCAAAATTGCAGAAATTTCACTTACTTCAGGGTAATAAGTCAGAATTTTTCCTTATTTTGGGGCAAAAAAGACAGAAATTCTCTTTATTTTGGGGGAAATAGACAGAAATTCCACTTATTTAGAGGCAAAAAAGCAGAAATTCCTTTTATTTTGGAGCAAAAATAAAGAAATTTCCCATTTTTTGGCAAAAAGGTATTCATTCTTCTTATTTTCGGGCAAAAAGGCAGAAATTACCCGTATTTTGGAGCAAAATTACAGAAATTTCCCTAATTGTGTGGCAAAAATACAGAAATTCTCTATATGTTTGGGCAAAAATACAGAAATTCTCTTTATTTTGGGGAAAAACACAAAAATTCCACTAATTTTGGGGCAAAATTCCAGAAATTTCCCTTATTTAGGTGCAAAATTGCAGAAATTTTACTTACTTCAGGTTAATAAGTCAGAATTTTTCCTTATTTTGGGGCAAAAAAGACAGAAATTCCCTTTGTTTTTGGGAAAAAGACAAAAATTCCACTTATTTAGAAGCAAAAAAGCAGAAATTCCCCTTAATTTGGAGCAAAAATGAAGAAATTTCCCTTTTTTATGGCAAAAAGGTATGCATTCTTCTTATTTTCGTGCAAAAAGGCAGAAATTCCAAGTATTTTGGAGCAAAATTGCAGAAATTCCCCTAATTGTGGGGCAAAAAGGCAGAAATTGCATATATGTTGGGGCAAAAAAACAGAAATTCTCCTTATTTTGGGGCAAAACTCAGAAAATCCACTTATTTTGGGGCAAAATTCCAGAAATTTCCCTTATTTTGGGGCAAAATTGCAGAAATTTCACTTATTTTGGGGCAAAATTGCAAAATTTCAATTATTTCAGAGAAAAAAAGCAGAAATTTTCTTATTTTGGGGCAAACAGGCAGAAATTCCTAATATTTTGTGGCAAAAATGCAGAAATTCCCCTTATTTTGAGGTAAAAAGGCTGAAATTCCCTTTATTTGAGGGCAAGAGGCAAAAATTTCCTTTATTTTGGGGCAAAATTGCAGAAATTTCACTTATTTCAGGGTAATAAGTCAGAAATTTTCCTTATTTTGGGGCAAAAAAGACAGGAGTTCCCTTTGTTTTGGGGGAAAAAGACAGAAATTCCACTTATTTAGAGGCAAAAAAGCAGAAATTTCATTTATTTTGGAGCAAAAATGAAGAAATTTCCCTTTTTTATGGCAAAAAGTTATGCATTCTTCTTATTTTCGGGCAAAAAGGCAGAAATTCCCCGTATTTTGGAGCAAAATTGCAGAAATTCCCTTAATTGTGGGACAAAAATGCAGAAATTCTCTTTATATTGGGGCAAAAAACAGAATTTCTCCTTATTTTGTGTCAAAACTCAGAAATTCCACTTATTTTGGGGCAAAATTCCAGAAATTTCCCTTAATTTGGGGCAAAATTGCAGAAATTTCACTTATTTTTGGGCAAAATTGCAGAAATTTCACTTATTTTGGGGCAAAATTGCAGAAATTTCGCTTATTTCAGAGAAAAAAGACAGAAATTTTCCTTATTTTGGGGCAAAAAGGCAGAAATTCCTAATATTTTGTGACGAAAATGCAGAAATTCTCCTTGTTTTGAGGTAAAAAGGCTGAAATTCCCCTTATTTGGAGGCAAAAAGTCAGAAATTTCCCTTATTTTGGAGAAAAATTGCAGAAATTTCACTTAATTCAGGGTAATAAGTCAGAATTTTTCCTTATTTTGGGGCAAAAAAGACAGAAATTCCCTTTGTCTTGGGGGAAAAAGACAGAAATTCCACTTATTTAAAGGCCAAAAAGCAGAAATTCCCCTTATTTTGGATCAAAAATGAAGAAATTTCCTTTTTTATGGCAAAAAGTTATGCATTCTTCTTATTTTCGGGGAAAAAGGCAGAAATTCCCGGTATTTTGGAGCAAAATTGCAGAAATTCCCCTAATTGTGGGGCAAAAATGCAGAAAATCTCTATATGTTGGGGCCAAAAGAAAGAAATTCTCCTTATTTTGGGGCAAAACTAAGAAATTCCACTTATTTTGGGGCAAAATTCCAGAAATTTTCATTATTTTGGGGCAAAATTGCAGAACTTTCACTTATTTTGGGGCAAATATGAAGAAATTTTACTTATTTTGTGGCAAAATTGCAGAAATTTCACATATTTTAGGGAAAAAAGGCAGAAATTTTCTTTATTTTGGGGCAAAAAGGCAGAAATTCTTAATATTTTGTGGCAAAAATGCAGAAATTCCCCTTATTTCGAGGTAAAAAGGCTGAAATTCCCCTTATTTTGGGGCAAAAAGGCAGAAATTTCCCTTATTTTGGGGCAAAATTGCAGAAATTTCACTTACTTCAGGGTAATAAGTCAGAATTTTTCTTTATTTTGGGGCAAAAAGACAGAAATTCCCTTTGTTTTGGGGGAAAAAAAACGGAAATTCCACTTATTTAGAGGCAAAAAGTAGAAATTCCCCTTTTTGGAGCAAAAATTAAGAAATTTCCCTATTTTATGGCAAAAAAGAAAGCATTCTTCTTATTTTCGGGCAAAAGGCAGAAATTCCCCGTATTTTGGAGCAAAATTGAAGAAATTCCCCTAATTGTGGGGCCAAAAGGCAGAAATTGCCTATATGTTGGGGCAAAAAGACAGAAATTCTCCTTATTTTGGGGCAAAACTCAGAAATTCCACTTATTTTGGGGCAAAATTCCAGAAATTTCCCTTATTTTGGGGCAAAATTGCAGACATTTCACTTATTTTGGGGCAAAATTGCAGAAATTTCACTTATTTAAGGGTTATAAGTCAGAAATTTTCTTTATTTTGGGACAAAAAAGACAGGAATTCCCTTTGCCTTGGGGGAAAAAGACAGAAATTCCACTTATTCAGAGGCAAAAAAGCAGAAATTCCCCTTATTTTGGAGCAAAAATGAAGAAATTTCCCTTTTTTATGGCAAAAAGGTATGCATTCTTCTTATTATCGGGCAAAAAAGCAGAAATTCCCCGTATTTTTGAGAAAAATTGCAGAAATTCCCCTAATTGTGGGGCAAAAATGCAGAAAATCTCTATATGTTGGGGCAAAAAGACCGAAATTCTCTTTATTTTGGGGCAAAACTCAGAAATTCCACTTATTTTGGGGCAAAATTACAGAAATTTTCCTTTTTTTGGGGCAAAATTGCAGAAATTTCACTTATTTTGGGGCAAATATGCAGAAATTTTACATATTTTGTAACAAAATTGAAGAAATTTCACTTATTTCAGGAAAAAAAGGCAGAAATTTTCCTTATTTTGGGGCAAAAAGGCAGAAATTCCTAATATTTTGTGGCAAAAATGCAGAAATTCCCCTTATTTTGAGGTAAAAAGGCTGAAATTCCCCTTATTTGGGGGCAAAAGGCAGAAATTTCCCTTATTTTGGGGCAAAATTGCAGAAATATCACTTACTTCAGTGTAATAAGCCAGAATTTTTCCTTATTTTGGGGCAAAAAAGACAGAAATTCCCTTTGTTTTGAGGGAAAAAGAAAGAAATTCCACTTATTTAGAGGCAAAAAAGCAGAAATTCTCCTTTTTGGAGCAAAAATGAAGAAATTTTCTTTTTTATGGCTAAAAGGTATGCATTCTTCTTATTTTCAAGCAAAAAGGCAGAAATTCCCTGTATTTTGGAGCAAAATTGCAGAAAATCCCCTAATTGTGGGGCAAAAAGGCAGAAATTGCCTATATGTTGGGGCAAAAAAACAGAAATTCTCCTTATTTTGGGGCAAAACTCAGAAATTCCACTTATTTTGGGGCAAAATTCCAGAAATTTCCCTTATTTTGGGGCAAAATTGCAGATATTTCACATATTTTGGGGCAAAATTGCAGAAATTTCACTTATTTCAGGGAAAAAAAGCAGAAATTTTCTTATTTTGGGCCAAAAAGGCAGAAATTCCTAATATTTTGTGGCAAAAATGCAGAAATTCCCCTTATTTTAAGGTAAAAAGGCTGAAATTCCCCTTATTTGGGGGCAATAAGGCAAAAATTTCCTTTATTTTCAGGCAAAATTGCAGAAATTTCACTTATTTCAGGGAAAAAAAGCAGAAATTTTCTTATTTTGGGCCAAAAAGGAAGAAATTCCTAATATTTTGTGGCAAAAATGCAGAAATTCCCTTTATTTTAAGGTAAAAAGGCTGAAATTCCCCTTATTTGGGGGCAATAAGGCAAAAATTTCCTTTATTTTCAGGCAAAATTGCAGAAATTTCACTTATTTAAGGGTATTAAGTCAGAAATTTCTTTATTTTGGGGCAAAAAAGACAGGAATTCCCTTTGTTTTGGGGGATAAAGACAGAAATTCCACTTATTTAGAGGAAAAAACCAGAAATTTCCCTTATTTTAGAGCAAAAATGAAGAAATTTCTTTTTTATGGCAAAAATGTATGCATTCTTCTTATTTTCGGACAAAAAGGCAGAAATTCCCCGTATTTTGAAGCAAAATTGCAGAAATTCCGCTAATTGTGGGGCAAAAAGGCAGAAATTCTCTATATGTTGGGGCAAAAAGACAGAAATTCTTCTTATTTTGGGAAATACTCAGAAATTCCACTTATTTGGGGGCAAAATTCCAGAAATTTCCCTTATTTTGGGACAAAATTGCAGAAATTTAATATATTTTGGGGCAAAATTGCAGAAATTTCACTTTTTCAGGGAAAAAATGAGAAATTTTCTTATTTTGGGGCAACAAGGCAGAAATTCCTAATGTTTTGTGGCAATAAGGCAGAAATTCCCCTTATTTTGAGATATAAAGGCTGAAATTCCCCTTATTTGGGGGCAAAAATGCAGAAATTCACCATATTTTGAGGTAAAAAGGCTGAAATTCCCCTTATTTGGAGGCAAAAAGGCAGAAATTTCCCTTATTTTTTGGCAAAATTGCAGAAATTTCACTTACTTCAGAGTAATAAGTCAGAATTTTTCCTTATTTTGGTGCAAAAATACAAAAATTCCCTTTGTTTTGGGGGAAAAAGACAGAAATTCCACTTATTTAGAGGCAAATAAGCAGAAATTCCTTTTATTTTGGAGCAAAAATAAAGAAATTTCCTTTTTATGGCAAAAAGGTATGCATTCTTCTTATTTTCGGGCAAAAAGGCAGAAATTCCCCGTATTTTGGAGCAAAATTGCAGAAATTCCCGTAATTGTGGGGCAAAAAGGCAGAAATTCTCGATATGCTGGGGCAAAAAAACAGAAATTCTCCTTATTTTGGGGCAAAACTCAGAAATTTCACTTATTTTGGGGCAAAATTGCTGAAATTTCACTTATTTCAGAGAAAAAAGACAGAAATTTTCCTTATTTTGGGGCAAAAAGGCAGAAATTCCTAATATTTTGTGACAAAAATGCAGAAATTCCCCTTATTTTGAGGTAAAAGTCTAAAATTCTCCTTATTTGGAGGCAAAAAGGCACTAATTTCCCTAATTTTGGGGCAAGATTGCAGAAATTTCACTTACTTCAGGGTAATAAGTCAGAATTTTTTCTTATTTTGGAGCAAAAAAGACAGAAATTCCCTTTGTTTTGGGGAAAAAAGACAGAAATTCCACTTGTTTAGAGGCAAAAAAGCAGAAATTCCCCTTATTTTGGAGCGAAAATGAAGAAATTTCCCTTTTTTATGGCAAAAAAGTATGCATTCTTTTTATTTTCATGCAAAAAGGCAGAAATTTTCCGTATTTTGAAGAAAAATTGCAGAAATTCCTCTAATTGTGGGGCAAAAAGGCAGAAATTGCCTATATGTTGGGCTAAAAATACAGAAATTCTCCTTATTTTGCGGCAAAACTCAGAAATTCCACTTATTTTGGGGCAACATTCCAGAAATTTCCTTTATTTTGGGGCAAAATTGCAAAAATTTCACTTATTTTGGGGCAAAACTGGAGAAATTTCACGTATTTCAGGGTAATAAGTCAGAAATTTTTCTTATTTTGGGGCAAAAAAGACAGGAATTTTCTTTGTTTTGGGGGAAAACGACAGAAATTCCACTTATTTAGAGGCAAAAAAGCAGAAATTCCCCTTATTTTGGAGCAAAAATGAAGAAATTTCACTTTTTTATGGCACAAAGGTATGCATTCTTCTTATTTTTGGGGAAAAAGGCAGAAATTCCCCGTATTTTGGAGCAAAATTGCAGAAATTTCTTTAATTGTGGGACAAAAATGCAGAAATTCTCTATATATTGGGGCAAAAAGACAGAAATTCTCCTTATTTTGTGTCAAAACTCAGAAATTCCACTTATTTTGGGGCAAAATTCCAGAAATTTCCTTTAATTTGGGGCAAAATTGCAGAAATTTCACTTATTTTTGGGCAAAATTGCAGAAATTTCACTTATTTTGGGGCAAAATTGCAGAAATTTCACTTATTTCAGAGAAAAAAGACAGAAATTTTTCTTATTTTGGGGCAAAAAGGCAGAAATTCCTAATATTTTGTGACAAAAATGCAGAAATTCTCCTTATTTTGAGGTAAAAAGGCTGAAATTCCCCTAATTTGGAGGCAAAAAGGCAGAAATTTCCCTAATTTTGGGGCAAAATTTCAGAAATTTCACTTACTTCAGGGTAATAAGTCAGAATTTTTCCTTATTTTGGGGCAAAAAAGACAATAATTCCATTTGTTTTGGGGGAAAAAGACAGAAATTCCACTTATTTAGAGGCAAAAAAGCAGAAATTCCCCTTATTTTGGAGCAAAAATGAAGAAATTTCCCTTTTTTATGGCAAAAGGGTATGCATTCTTCTTATTATCGGGCAAAAAAGCAAAAATTCCCCGTATTTTTGAGCAAAATTGCAGAAATTCCCCTAATTGTGGGGCAAAAATGCAGAAAATCTCTATATGTTGGGGCCAAAAGACCGAAATTCTCTTTATTTTGGGGCAAAACTCAGAAATTCCACTTATTTTGGGGCAAAATTACAGAAATTTTCCTTTTTTTGGGGCAAAATTGCAGAAATTTCACTTATTTTGGGGCAAATATGCAGAAATTTTACATATTTTGTAACAAAATTGCAGAAATTTCACTTATTTCAGGGAAAAAATGCAGAAATTTTCCTTATTTTGGAGCAAAATGGCAGAAATTCCTAATATTTTGTGGCAAAAATGCAGAAATTCCCCTTATTTCGAGGTAAAAAGGCTGAAATTCCCCTTATTTGGGGGCAAAAGGCAGAAATTTCCCTTTTTTTGGGGCAAAATTGCAGAAATATCACTTACTTCAGGGTAATAAGTCAGAATTTTAGATTATTTTAAGGCTAAAAACACAGAAATTCCCTTTGTTTTGAGTGAAAAAGAAAGAAATTCCACTTATTTAGAGGCAAAAAAGCAGAAATTCCCCTTTTTATAGCAAAAATGAAGAAATTTTCTTTTTTTATGGCAAAAAGGTATGCATTCTTCTTATTTTCAAGCAAAAAGGTAGAAATTCCCCGTATTTTGGAGCAAAATTGCAGAAATTCCCCTAATTGTGGGGCAAAAAGGCAGAAATTGCCTATATGTTGGGGCAAAAAAACAGAAATTCTCCTTATTTTGGGGCAAAACTCAGAAATTCCACTTATTTTGGGGCAAAATTCCAGAAATTTCCCTTATTTTGGGGCAAAATTGCAGAAATTTCACTTATTCGGGGCAAAATTTGCAGAAATTTCACTTATTTTTGGGCAAAATTGCAGAAATTTCACTTATTTCAGAGAAAAAAGACAGAATTTTTTCTTATTTTGGGGCAAAAAGGCAGAAATTCCTAATATTTTGTGACAAAAATGCAGAAATTCTCCTTATTTTGAGGTAAAAAGGCTGAAATTCCCCTTATTTGGAGGCAAAAAGTCAGAAATTTCCTAAATTTTGGGGAAAAATTGCAGAAATTTCACTTACTTCAGGGTAATAAGTCAGAATTTTTCATTATTTTGGGGCAAAAAAGACAGAAATTCCCTTTGTCTTGGGGGAAAAAGACAGAAATTCCACTTATATAAAGGCCAAAAAGCTGAAATTCCCCTTATTTTGGAGCAAAAATGAAGAAATTTCCCTTTTTTATGGCAAAAAGTTATGCATTCTTCTTATTTTCGGGCAAAAAGGCAGAAATTCCCCGTATTTTGGAGCATAATTGCAGAAATTCCCCTAATTGTGGGGCAAAAATGCAGAAAATCTCTATATGTTGGTGCAAAAAGACAGAAAAAATTCTCTTTATTTTGGGGCAAAACTAAGAAATTCCACTTATTTTGGGGCAAAATTCCAGAAATTTTCCTTATTTTGGGGCAAAATTGCAGAAATTTCACTTATTTTGGGGCAAATATGAAGAAATTTTACTTATTTTGTGGCAAAATTGCAGAAATTTCACATATTTTAGGGAAAAAAGGCAGAAATTTTCTTTATTTTGGGGCAAAAAGGCAGAAATTTGCCTTATTTTGGGGCAAAATTGCAGAAATTTCACTTTCTTCAGGGTAATAAGTCAAAATTTTTCCTTATTTTGGGGCAAAAAGTCAGAAATTCCCTTTGTTTTGGGGGATAAAAACAGAAATTCCACTTATTTAGAGGCAAAAAAGCAGAAATTCCCCTTTTTGGATCAAAAATGAAGAAATTTCCCTTTTTTATGGCAAAAAGGTATGCATTCTTCTTATTTTCGGGCAAAAGGCAGAAATTCCCCGTATTTTGGAGCAAAATTGAAGAAATTCCCCTAATTGTGGGGCCAAAAGGCAGAAATTGCCTATATGTTAGAGCAAAAAGACAGAAATTCTCCTTATTTTGGGGAAAAACTCAGAAATTCCACTTATTTTGGGGCAAAATTCCAGAAATTTCCCTTATTTTGGGGCAAAATTGCAGACATTTCACTTATTTTGGGGCAAAATTGCAGAAATTTCACTTATTTAAGGAAAAAAAAGCAGAAATTTTCTTATTTTGGGGCAAAAAGGCAGAAATTCCTAATATTTTGTGGCATAAATGCAGAAATTCCCTTTATTTTGAGGTAAAAAGGCTGAAATTCCCCTTATTTGGGGGCAATAAGGCAAAAATTTCCTTTAATTTGGGGCAAAATTGCAGAAATTTCACTTATTTAAGGGTTATAAGTCAGAAATTTTCTTTATTTTGGGACAAAAAAGACAGGAATTCCCTTTGCCTTGCGGGAAAAAGACAGAAATTCCACTTATTCAGAGGCAAAAAAGCAGAAATTCCCCTTATTTTGGAGCAAAAATGAAGAAATTTCCCTTTTTTTGGCAAAAAGGTATGCATTCTTCTTATTTTCGGGCAAAAAAGCAGAAATTCCCCGTATTTTTGAGCAAAATTGCAGAAATTCCCCTAATTGTGGGGCAAAAATGCAGAAAATCTCTATATGTTGTGGCAAAAAGACCGAAATTCTCTTTATTTTGGGGCAAAACTCAGAAATTCCACTTATTTTGGGGAAAAATTACAGAAATTTTCCTTTTTTGGGGGCAAAATTGCAGAAATTTCACTTATTTTGGGGCAAATATGCAGAAATTTTACATATTTTGTAACAAAATTGCAGAAATTTCACTTATTTCAGGAAAAAAAGGCAGAAATTTTCCTTATTTTGGGGCAAAAAGGCAGAAATTCCTAATATTTTGTGGCAAAAATTCAGAAATTCCCCTTATTTTGAGGTAAAAAGGCTGAAATTCCCCTTATTTGGGGGCAAAAGGCAGAAATTTCCCTTATTTTGGGGCTAAATTGCAGAAATATCACTTACTTCAGTGTAATAAGTCAGAATTTTTCCTTATTTTGGGGCAAAAAAGACAGAAATTCCCTTTGTTTTGAGGGAAAAAGAAAGAAATTCCACTTATTTAGAGGCAAAAAAGCAGAAATTCCCCTTATATTGGAGCAAAATTGCAGAAATTTTCCTTTTTTGTGGCAAAAAGTTATGCATTGTTTTTATTTTCGGGCAAAAAGGCAGAAATTCCCCGTATTTTGGAGCAAAATTTCAGAAATTCCCCTAATTGTGGGGCCAAAAGGCAGAAATTGCCTATATGTTGGGGCAAAAAGACAGAAATTCTCCTTATTTTGGGGCAAAACTCAGAAATTCCTCTTATTTTGGGGCAAAATTCCAGAAATTTCCCTTATTTTGGGGCAAAATTGCAGACATTTCACTTATTTTGGGGCAAATTTGCAGAAATTTCACTTATTTTAGGAAAAAAAAGCAGAAATTTTCTTATTTTGGGGCAAAAAGGCAGAAATTCCTAATATTTTGTGGCATAAATGCAGAAATTCCCTTTATTTTGAGGTAAAAAGGCTGAAATTCCCTTTATTTGGGGCAATTAGGCAAAAATTTCCTTTATTTTGGGGCAAAATTGCAGAAATTTTACTTATTTAAGGGTTATAAGTCAGAAATTTTCTTTATTTTGGGACAAAAAAGACAGGAATTCTCTTTGCCTTTGGAGAAAAAGACAGAAATTCCACTTATTTAGAGGCAAAAAAGAAGAAATTCCCCTTATTTTGGAGCAAAAATGAAGAAATTTCCCTTTTTTATGGCAAAAAGGTATGCATTGTTCTTATTATCGGGCAAAAAAGCAGAAATTCCCCGTATTTTTGAGCAAAATTCCAAAAATTCCCCTAATTGTGGGGCAAAAATGCAGAAAATCTCTATATGTTGGGGCCAAAAGACCGAAATTCTCTTTATTTTGGGGCAAAACTCAGAAATTCCACTTATTTTGGGGCAAAATTACAGAAATTTTCCTTTTTTGGGGGCAAAATTGCAGAAATTTCACTTATTTTGGAACAAATATGCAGAAATTTTACATATTTTGTAACAAAATTGCAGAAATTTCACTTATTTCAGGGGAAAAAGGCAGAAATTTTCCTTATTTTGGAGCAAAATGGCAGAAATTCCTAATATTTTGTGGCAAAAATGCAGAAATTCCCTTTATTTCGAGGTAAAAAGGCTGAAATTCCCCTTATTTGGGGGCAAAAGGCAGAAATTTCCCTTATTTTGGGGCAAAATTGCAGAAATATCACTTACTTCAGGGTAATAAGTCAGAATTTTTCCTTATTTTGGGGCAAAAAACACAGAAATTCCCTTTGTTTTGAGGGAAAAAGAAAGAAATTCCACTTATTTAGAGGCAAAAAAGCAGAAATTCCCCTTTTTGGAGCAAAAATGAAGAAATTTTCTTTTTTCATGGCAAAAAGGTATGCATTCTTCTTATTTTCAAGCAAAAAGGCAGAAATTCCGCGTATTTTGGAGCAAAATTGCAGAAATTCCCCTAATTGTGGGGCAAAAAGGCAGAAATTGCCTATATGTTGGGGCAAAAAAACAGAAATTCCTAATATTTTGTGGCAAAAATGCAGAAATTCCCCTTATTTTAAGGTAAAAAGGCTGAAATTCCCCTTATTTGGGGGCAATAAGGCAAAAATTTCCTTTATTTTCAGGCAAAATTCCAGAAATTTCACTTATTTAAGGGTATTAAGACAGAAATTTTCTTTATTTTGGGGCAAAAAAGACAGGAATTCCCTTTGTTTTGGGGGATAAAGACAGAAATTCCACTTATTTAGAGGCAAAAAAGCAGAAATTCCTCTTATTTTAGAGCAAAAATGAAGAAATTTCTTTTTTATGGCAAAAATGTATGCATTCTTCTTATTTTCGGACAAAAAGGCAAAAATTCCCCGTATTTTGAAGCAAAATTGCAGAAATTCCCCTAATTTTGGGGCAAAAAGGCAGAAATTCTCTATATGTTGGGGCAAAAAGACAGAAATTCTTCTTATTTTGGGGAAATACTCAGAAATTCCACTTATTTGGGGGCAAAATTCCAGAAATTTCCCTTATTTTGGGACAAAATTGCAGAAATTTAACATATTTTGGGGCAAAATTGCAGAAATTTCACTTTTTTCAGGGAAAAAAATGAGAAATTTTCTTATTTTGGGGCAAAAAGGCAGAAATTCCTAATGTTTTGTGGCAATAATGCAGAAATTCTCCTTATTTTGATATATAAAGGCTGAAATTCCCCTTATTTGGGGGCAAAAATGCAGAAATTCACCATATATTGAGGTAAAAAGGCTGAAATTCCCCTTATTTGGAGGCAAAAAGGCAGAAATTTCCCTTATTTTTTGGCAAAATTGCAGAAATTTCACTTACATCAGGGTAATAAGTCAGAATTTTTCCTTATTTTGGTGCAAAAATACAAAAATTCCCTTTGTTTTGGGGGAAAAAGACAGAAATTCCACTTATTTAGAGGCAAAAAAGCAGAAATTCCTTTTATTTTGGAGCAAAAATAAAGAAATTTCCTTTTTATGGCAAAAAGGTATGCATTCTTCTTATTTTCGGGCAAAAAGGCAGAAATTCCCCGTATTTTGGAGCAAAATTGCAGAAATTCCCGTAATTGTGGGGCAAAAAGGCAGAAATTCTCGATATGCTGGGGCAAAAAACAGAAAATCTCCTTATTTTGGGGCAAAACTCAGAAATTTCACTTATTTTGGGGCAAAATTGCAGAAATTTCACTTATTTCAGAGAAAAAAGACAGAAATTTTCCTTATTTTGGGGCAAAAAGGCAGAAATTCCTAATATTTTGTGACAAAAATGCAGAAATTCCCCTTATTTTGAGGTAAAAAGGCTAAAATTCTCCTTATTTGGGGGCAAAAAGGCACTAATTTCCCTAATTTTGGGGCAAGATTGCAGAAATTTCACTTACTTCAGGGTAATAAGTCAGAATTTTTTTTTATTTTGGGGCAAAAAAGACAGAAATTCCCTTTGTTTTGGGGAAAAAAAACAGAAATTCTACTTATTTAGAGGCAAAAAAGCAGAAATTCCCCTTATTTTGGAGCAATAATGAAGAAATTTCCCTTTTTTATGGCAAAAAAGTATGCATTCTTCTTATTTTCGTGCAAAAATGCAGAAATTCTCTGTATTTTGGAGAAAAATTGCAGAAATTCCTCTAATTGTGGGGCAAAAATGCAGAAATTGCCTATATGTTGGGCTAAAAAGACAGAAATTTTCTTTATTTTGCGGCAAAACTCAGAAATTCCATTTATTTTGGGGCAACATTCCAGAAATTTCCTTTATTTTGGGGCAAAATTGCAGAAATTTCACTTATTTTGGGGCAAAATTGGAGAAATTTCACTTATTTCAGGGTAATAAGTCAGAAATTTTCCTTATTTTGGGGCAAAAAAGACAGGAATTTTCTTTGTATTGGGGGAAAACGACAGAAATTCCACTTATTTAGAGGCAAAAAAGCAGAAATTCCCCTTATTTTGGAGCAAAAATGAAGAAATTTCACTTTTTTATGGCAAAAAGGTATGCATTCTTCTTATTTTCGGGCAAAAAGGCAGAAATTCCCCGTATTTTGGAGCAAAATTTCAGAAATTCCCCTAATTGTGGGGCAAAAAGGCAGAAATTCCCTTTAGTTAGGGCAAAAAGACAGAAATTCTCCTTATTTTGGGGCAAAACTCAGAAATTCCACTTATTTTGTGGCAAAATTGCAGAAATTTCCCTTATTTTGGGGCAAAATTGCAGAATTTTCACTTATATTGGGGCAAAAAGGCAGAAATTTCACTTATTTCAGGGAAAAAAAGCAGAAATTTTTTTTTATTTTGGGGCAAAAAGGCAGAAATTAATAATATTTTGTGGCAAAAATGCAGAAATTCTCCTTATTTTGAGGTAAAAGGCTGAAATTCCCCTTATTTGGGGGCAAAAAGGCAGAAAGTTCCCTTATTTTGGGGCAAAATTTCAGAAATTTCACTTACTTCAGGGTAATAAGTCAGAATTTTTCCTTATTTTGGGGAAAAAAGACAGAAATTCTCTTTGTTTTGGGGGAAAAAGACAGAAATTCCACTTATTTAGAGGCAAAAAAGCAGAAATTCCTCTTATTTTGGAGCAAAAATGAAGAAATTTCCCATTTTTATGGCAAAAAGGTATGCATTCTTCTTATTTTCGGGCAAAAAGGCAGAAATTCCCTGTATTTTGGAGCAAAATTGCAGAAAATCCTCTAATTGTGGGGCAGAAAGGCAGAAATTGCCTATATGTTGGGGAAAAAACAGAAATTCTCCTTAATTTGGGGAAAAACTCTGAAATTCCACTTATTTTGGGGCAAAATTCCAGAAATTTTTTTTATGTGGGGCAAAATTGCAGAAATTTCACTTATTTTGGGGCAAAATTTCAGACATTTCACTTATTTCAGGGAAAAAAAGCAGAAATTTTCTTATTTTGGGGCAAAAAGGCAGAAATTCCCCTTATTTTGAGGTAAAAAGGCTTAAATTCCCCTTATTTTGGGGCAAAATTGCAGAAATTTCACTTATTTCAGGGTAATAAGTCAGAAATTTTCCTTATTTTGGGGAAAAAAATACAGGAATTCCCTATGTTTTGGGGGTAAAATAACAGAAATTTCATTTATTTATAGGTAAAAAAGCAGACATTCCCCTTATTTTAGAGCAAAAATGAGGAAATTTCCCTTTTTTATGGCAATAAGTTATGCATTCTTCTTATTTTCGGGCAAAAAGGCAAAAATTCCCCGTATTTTGGAGCAAAATTGCAGAAATTCCCCTAATTATGGGGCAAAAATGCAGAAATTCTTTATATGTTGGGGCAAAAAGACAGAAATTCTCCTTATTTTGGGGCAAAACTCAGAAATTCCACTTATTTTGGGGCAAAATTCCAGAAATTTCCCTTAATTTGGGGCAAAATTGCAGAAATTTCACTTATTTTGGGCTAAAATTGCAGAACTTTCACTTATTTTGGGGCAAAATTTCAGAAATTTCACTTATTTCAGAGAAAAAAGGCAGAAATTTTCCTTATTTTGGGGCAAAAATGCAGAAATTAATAATATTTTGTGGCAAAAATTCAGAAATTCCTCTTATTTTAGGTAAAAAGGTTGAAATTCCCCTTATTTGGGGGCAAAAAGTCAGAATTTTCCCTTATTTTGGGGCAAAATTGCAGAAATTTTACTTAGTTCAGGGTAATAAGACAGAATTTTTCCTTATTTTGGGGCAAAAAAGACAGTAATTCCCTTTGTTTTGGGAAAAAAGACAGAAATTCAACTTATTTATAGGCAAAAAAGCAGAAATTCTCCTTATTTTGGAGCAAAAATGAAGAAATTTCCCTTTTTTATGGCAAAAAGGTATGCATTCTTCTTATTTTTGGGCAAAAAGGCAGAAATTCTCCGTATTTTGGAGAAAAATGGCAGAAATTCCCCTAATTGTGAGGCAAAAAGGCAGAAATTGCCTATATGTTGGGGCAAAAAGACAGAAATTATCCTTATTTTGGGGCAAAACTCAGAAATTCCAATTATTTTGGGGAAAAATTTCATAAATTTCCCTTATTTTGGGGCAAAATTGCAGAAATTTCACTTATTTTGGGGCAAAATTGCAAAATTTCACTTATTTCAGAGAAAAAAAGCAGAAATTTTCTTATTTTGGGGCAAAAAGACAGAAATTCCTAATATTTTGTGGCAAAAATGCAGAAATTCCCCTTATTTTGAGGTAAAAATGCTGAAATTCCCTTTATTTGGGGGCAAAAAGGCAAAAATTTCCTTTAATTTGTGGCAAAATTGCAGAAATTTCACTTATTTCAGGGTAATAAGTAAGAAATTTTCCTAATTTTGGGGCAAAAAAGAAAAAAATTCCCTTTGTTTTGGGGGAAAAAGACAGAAATTCCACTTATTTAGAGGCAAAAAAGCAGAAATTCC
Source organism: Micromys minutus (assembly GCF_963924665.1). NCBI lineage: Eukaryota > Metazoa > Chordata > Mammalia > Rodentia > Muridae > Micromys > Micromys minutus. Next base: position 47,831 of record NW_027667255.1, on the reverse strand, counting down.
CCTTATTTTGGAGCAAAAATGAAGAAATTTCCCTTTTTTATGGCAAAAAGTTATGCATTCTTCTTATTTTTGGGCAAAAAGGCAGAAATTCCCCGTATTTTGGAGCAAAATTGCAGAAATTCCTTTAATTGTGGGACAAAAATTCAGAAATTCACTATATATTGGGGCAAAAAGACAGAAATTCTCCTTATTTTGTGTCAAAACACAGAAATTCCACTTATTTTGGGGCAAAATTCCAGAAATTTCCCTTAATTTGGGGCAAAATTGCAGAAATTTCACTTATTTTTGGGCAAAATTGCAGAAATTTCACTTATTTTCTGGCAAAATTGCAGAAATTTCACTTATTTCAGAGAAAAAAGACAGAAATTTTTCTTATTTTGGGGCAAAAAGGCAGAAATTCCTAATATTTTGTGACAAAAATGCAGAAATTCTTTTTATTTTGAGGTAAAAAGGCTGAAATTCCCCTTATTTGGAGGCAAAAAGGCAGAAATTTCCCTAATTTTGGGGCAAAATTGCAGAAATTTCACTTACTTCAGGGTAATAAGTCAGAATTTTTCCTTATTTTGGGGCAAAAAAGACAGAAATTCCCTTTGTCTTGGGGGATAAAAGACAGAAATTCCTCTTATTTAAAGGCCAAAAAGCAGAAATTCCCCTTATTTTGGAGCAAAAATGAAGAAATTTCCTTTTTTTATGGCAAAAAGTTATGCATTCTTCTTATTTTCGGGCAAAAAGGCAGAAATTCCCCGTATTTTGGAGCATAATTGCAGAAATTCCCCTAATTGTGGGGCAAAAATGCAGAAAATCTCTATATGTTGGGGCAAAAAGCCAGAAATTCTCCTTATTTTGGGGCAAAACTAAGAAATTCCACTTATTTTGGGGCAAAATTCCAGAAATTTTCCTTATTTTAGGGCAAAATTGCAGAAATTTCACTTATTTTGGGGCAAATATGAAGAAATTTTACTTATTTTGTGGCAAAATTGAAGAAATTTCACATATTGTAGGGAAAAAAGGCAGAAATTTTCTTTATTTTGGGGCAAAAAGGCAGAAATCCTAATATTTTGTGGCAAAAATGCAGAAATTCCCCTTATTTCGAGGTAAAAAGGCTGAAATTCCCCTTATTTGGGGGCAAAAAGGCAGAAATTTCCCTTATTTTGGGGCAAAATTGCAGAAATTTCACTTACTTCAGGGTAATAAGTCAGAATTTTTCCTTTTTTGGTGCAAAAATACAAAAATTCCATTTGTTTTGGGGGAAAAAGACAGAAATTCCACTTATTTAGAGGCAAAAAAGCAGAAATTCCCCTTATTTGGAGCAAAAATGAAGAAATTTCCCTTTTTTATGGCAAAAAGTTATGCATTCTTTTTATTTTCGGGCAAAAAGGCAGAAATTCCCCGTATTTTGGAGCAAAATTGCAGAAATTCCCCTAATTGTGGGGCAAAGAGGCAGAAATTGCCTATATGTTGGGGCAAAAAGACAGAAATTCTCCTTCTTTTGGGGCAAAACTCAGAAATTCCACTTATTTTGGGGCAAAATTCGAGAAATTTCCCTTATTTTGGGGCAAAATTGCAGAAATTTCACTTATTTTGGGGCAAAATTGCAGAAATTTCACTTATTTCAGGGAAAAAAACAGAAATTTTCTTATTTTGGGGCAAAAAGGCAGAAATTCCTAATATTTTGTGGCAAAAATGCAGAAATTCCCCTTATTTTAAGGTAAAAAGGCTGAAATTCCCCTTATTTGGTGGCAATAAGGCAAAAATTTCCTTTATTTTCGGGCAAAATTGCAGAAATTTCACTTATTTAAGGGTAATAAATCAGAAATTTTCTTTATTTTGGGGCAAAAAAGACAGGAATTCCCTTTGTTTTGGGGGATAAACAGAGAAATTCCACATATTTAGAGGCAAAAAAGCAGAAATTCCCCTTATTTTAGAGCAAAAATGAAGAAATTTCTTTTTTATGGCAAAAATGTATGCATTCTTCTTATTTTCGGACAAAAAGGCAGAAATTTTCCGTATTTTGGAGCAAAATTGCAGAAATTCCCCTAATTGTGGGGCAAAAAGAAAGAAATTCTCTATATGTTGGGGCAAAAAGACAGAAATTCTTCTTATTTTGGGGAAATACTCAGAAATTCCACTTATTTGGGGGCAAAATTCCAGAAATTTCCCTTATTTTGGGACAAAATTGCAGAAATTTAACATATTTTGGGGCAAAATTGCAGAAATTTCACTTTTTTCAGGGAAAAAATGAGAAATTTTTATATTTTGGGGCAAAAAGGCAGAAATTCCTAATGTTTTGTTGCAATAATGCAGAAATTCCCCTTATTTTGAGTTATAAAGGCTGAAATTCCCCTTATTTGGGGGCAAAAATGCAGAAATTCACCATATTTTGAGGTAAAAAGGCTGAAATTCCCCTTATATGGAGGCAAAAAGGCAGAAATTTCCCTTATTTTTTGGCAAAATTGCAGAAATTTCACTTACTTCAGGGTAATAAGTCAGAATTTTTCCTTATTTTGGTGCAAAAATACAAAAATTCCCTTTGTTTTGGGGGAAAAAGACAGAAATTCCACTTATTTAGAGGCAAAAAAGCAGAAATTCCTTTTATTTTGGAGCAAAAATAAAGAAATTTCCTTTTTATGGCAAAAAGGTATGCATTTTTCTTATTTTCGGGCAAAAAGGCAGAAATTCCCCGTATTTTGGAGCAAAATTGCAAAAATTCCCGTAACTGTGGGGCAAAAAGGCAGAAATTCTCTATATGCTGTGGCAAAAAACAGAAATTCTCCTTATTTTGGGCCAAACTCAGAAATTTCACTTATTTTGGGGCAAAATTGCAGAAATTTCACTTATTTCAGAAAAAAAAGATAGAAATTTTCCTTATTTTGGGGCAAAAAGGCAGAAATTCCTAATATTTTGTGACAAAAATGCAGAAATTCCCCTTATTTTGAGGTAAAAATGCTAAAATTCTCCTTATATGGGGGCAAAAAGGCACTAATTTCCCTAATATTGGGGCAAGATTGCAGAAATTTCACTTACTTCAGGGTAATAAGTCAGAATTTTTTCTTATTTTGGGGCAAAAAAGAAAGAAATTCCCTTTGTTTTGGGGAAAAAAGACAGAAATTCCACTTATTTAGAGGCAAAAAAGCAGAAATTCCCCTTATTTTGGAGCAAAAATGAAGAAATTTCCCTTTTTTATGGCAAAAAATTATGCATTCTTCTTATTTTCGTGCAAAAAGGCAGAAATTCTCCGTATTTTGGAGCAAAATTGCAGAAATTCCTCTAATTGTGGGGCAAAAAGGCAGAAATTGCCTATATGTTGGGCTAAAAAGACAGAAATTCTCCTTATTTTGCGGCAAAACTCAGAAATTCCACTTATTTTGGAGCAAAATTCCAGAAATTTCTCTTATTTTGGGGCAAAATTGCAGAAATTTCACTTACTTCAGGGTAATAAGTCAGAATTTTTCTTTATTTTGGTGCAAAAATACAAAAATTCCCATTGTTTTGGGGGAAAAAGACAGAAATTCCACTTATTTAGAGGCAAAAATGCAGAAATTCCCCTTATTATGGAGCAAAAATGAAGAAATTTCCCTTTTTTATGGCAAAAAGTTATGCATTCTTCTTATTTTCAGGCAAAAAGGCAGATATCCCCGTATTTTGGAGCAAAATTGAAGAAATTCCCCTAAATGTTGGGCAAAGAGGCAGAAATTGCCTATATGTTGGGGCAAAAAGACAGAAATTCTCCTTATTTTGGGGCAAAATTCCAGAAATTACCTTATTTTGGGGCAAAATTGCAGAAATTTCACTTATTTTGGGGCAAAATTGCAGAAATTTCACATTTTTTGGGGCAAAATTGCAGAAATTTCACTTCTTTCAGAGAAAAAAGGCAGAAATTTTCCTTATTTTGTGGCAAAAAGCAGATATTCCTAATATTTTGTGGCAAAAATGCAGAAATTCCCCTTATTTTGAGGTAAAAAGGCTGAAATTCGCATTATTTTGGGGCAAAAAGGCAGAAATTTCCCTAATTTTGGAGCAAAAGTGCAGGAATTTCACTTACTTCAGGGTAATAAGTCAGAATTTTTCCTTATTTTGGGGCAAAGAATACAGAAATTCCCTTTGTTTTGGGAGAAAAAGACAAAAATTCCACTTATTTAGAGGCAAAAAAGCAGAAATTCCCCTTATTTTGGAGCAAAAATGAAGAAATTTCCCTTTTTTATGGCAAAAAGGTATGCATTCTTCTTATTTTCGGGCAAAAAGGCAGAAATTCTCCGTATTTTGGAGCAAAATTGCAGAAATTCCCCTAATTGTGGTGCAAAAATGCAGAAAATCTCTATATGTTGGGGCAAAATGACAGAAATTCTTTTTTTGGGGGGCAAAACTCAGAAATTCCACTTATTTTGTGGCAAAATTGCAGAAATTTCCCTTATTTTGGGGCAAAATTGCAGAAATTTCACTTATTTTGGGGCAAAAAGGCAGAAATTTCACTTAATTCAGGGAAAAAAGGCAGAAATTTTTTTTATTTTGTGCAAAAAGGCAGAAATTCCTAATATTTTGTGGTAAAAATGCAGAAATTCCCCTTATTTTGAGGTAAAAAGACTGAATTTCCCCTTATTTGGGGGCAAAAAGGCAGAATTTTCCCTTATTTTGGGGCAAAATTGAAGAAATTTCACTTACTGCAGAGTAAGAAGTCAGAATTTTTCCTTATTTTAGGGCAAAAAAGACAGAAATTCCCTTTGTTTTGAGGGAAAAAACAGAAATTCCACTTATTTAGAGGCAAAAAAATAGAAATTCCCTTTATTTTGAAGCAAAATAGAAGAAATTACATTTTTGATGGCAAAAAGGTATGCATTCTTCTTATTGTCGGGCAAAAAGGCAGAAATTCCCCGTCTTTTGGAGCAAAATTGCTGAAATTCCCCTAATTGTGGGGCAAAAGGCAAAAATTTCCTATAAGTTGGGGCAAAAAGACAGAAATTCTCCTTATTTTGAAGGAAAACTCAGAAATTCCTCTTATTTTGAAGCAAAATTCCAGAAATTTCCCTTATTTTAGGACAAAATTGCAGAAATTTCACTTATTTTCGGGCAAAATTGCAGAAATTTCAATTGTTTCAGGAAAAAAAAGCAGAAATTTTCTTATTTTGGGGCAAAAAGGCAGAAATTCCTAATATTTTGTGACAAAAATGCGGAAATTCCCCTTATTTTGAGGTAAAAAGGCTGAAATTCCCCTTTTTTGGGGGCAAAAAGGCAGAAATTTCCCTTATTTTGGGGCAAAATTGCAGAAATTTCACTTACTTCAGGGTAATAAGTCAGAATTTTTCCTTATTTTGGGCAAAAAAGACAGAAATTCTCTTTATTTTGGGGGAAATAGACAGAAATTCCACTTATTTAGAGGCAAAAAAGCAGAAATTCCTTTGATTTTGGAGCAAAAATGAAGAAATTTCCCATTTTTTGGCAAAAAGGTATTCATTCTTCTTATTTTCGGGCAAAAAGGCAGAAATTACCCGTATTTTGGAGCAAAATTAAAGAAATTTCCCTAATTGTGTGGCAAAAAAACAGAAATTCTCTATATGTTTGGGCAAAAATACAGAAATTCTCTTTATTTTGGGGAAAAACACAAAAATTCCACTTATTTTGGGGCAAAATTCCAGAAATTTCCCTTATTTTGGTGCAAAATTGCAGAAATTTTACTTACTTCAGGTTAATAAGTCAGAATTTTTCCTTATTTTGGGGCAAAAAAGACAGAAATTCCCTTTGTTTTGGGGGAAAAAGACAAAAATTCCACTTATTTAGAGGCAAAAAAGCAGAAATTCCCATTAATTTGGAGCAAAAATGAAGAAATTTCCCTTTTTTATGGCAAAAAGGTATGCATTCTTCTTATTTTCGTGCAAAAAGGGAGAAATTCCACGTATTTTGGAGCAAAATTGCAGAAATTCCCCTAATTGTGGCGCAAAAAGGCAGAAATTGCCTATATGTTGGGGCAAAAAAACAGATATTCTCCTTATTTTGGGGCAAAACTCAGAAATTCCACTTATTTTCCGGCAAAATTCCAGAAATTTCCCTTATTTTGGGGCAAAATTGCAGAAATTTCACTTATTTTGGGGCAAAATTGCAAAATTTCACTTATTTCAGAGTAAAAAAGCAGAAATTTTCTTATTTTGGGGCAAAAAGGCAGAAATTCCTAATATTTTGTGGCAAAAATGCAGAAATTCCCCTTATTTTGAGGTAAAAAGGCTGAAATTCCCCTTATTTGGAGGCAAAAAGGCAGAAATTTCCCTTATTTTGGGGCAAAATTGCAGAAATTTCACTTATTTCAGGGTAATAAGTCAGAAATTTTCCTTATTTTGGGGCAAAAAAAACAGGAATTCCCTTTCTTTTGGGGGAAAAAGACAGAAATTCCACTTATTTAGAGGCAAAAAAGCAGAAATTCCCCTTATTTTGGAGCAAAAATGAAGAAATTTCCCTTTTTTATGGCAAACAGTTATGCATTCTTCTTATTTTCGGGCAAAAAGGCAGAAATTCCCTGTATTTTGGAGCAAAATTGCAGAAATTCTCTTAATTGTGGGACAAAAATGCTGAAATTCTCTATATATTGGGGCAAAAAGACAGAAATTCTATTTATTTTGTGTCAAAACTCAGAAATTCCACTTATTTTGGAGCAAAATTCCAGAAATTTCCCTTAATTTGGGGCAAAATTGCAGAAATTTCACTTATTTTTGGGCAAAATTGCAGAAATTTCACTTATTTTGGGGCAAAATTGCAGCAATTTCACTTATTTCAGAGAAAAAAGACAGAAATTTTCCTTATTTTGGGGCAAAAATGCAGAAATTCCTAATATTTTGTGACAAAAATGCAGAAATTCTCCTTGTTTTGAGGTAAAAATGCTGAAATTCCCCTTATTTGGAGGCAAAAAGGCATAAATTTCCCTAATTTTGGGGAAAAATTGCAGAAATTTCACTTACTTCAGGGTAATAAGTCAGAATTTTTCTTTATTTTGGGGCAAAAAAGACAGAAATTCCCTTTGTCTTGGGGGAAAAAGACAGAAATTCCACTTATTTAAAGGCCAAAAAGCAGAAATTCCCCTTATTTTGGAGAAAAAATGAAGAAATTTACATTTTTTATGGCAAAAAGTTATGCATTCTTCTTATTTTCGGGGAAAAAGGCAGAAATTCCCCATATTTTGGAGCAAAATTGCAGAAATTCCCCTAATTGTGGGGCAAAAATGCAGAAAATCTCAATATGTTGGGGCAAAAAAACAGAAATTTTCCTTATTTTGGGGCAAAACTAAAAAATTCCACTTATTTTGGGGCAAAATTCCAGAAATTTTCCTTATTTTGGGGCAAAATTGCAGAAATTTCACTTATTTTGAGGCAAATATGAAGAAATTTTACTTATTTTGTGGCAAAATTGCAGAATTTTCACATATTTTAGGGAAAAAAAGCAGAAATTTTCTTTATTTTGGGGCAAAGAGGCAGAAATTCCTAATATATTGTGGCAAAAATGCAGAAATTCCCCTTATTTCGAGGTAAAAAGGCTGAAATTCCCCTTATTTTGGGGCAAAAAGGCAGAAATTTCCCTTATTTTGGGGCAAAATTGCAGAAATTTCACTTACTTCTGGGTAATAAGTCAGAATTTTTCCTTATTTTGGGGCAAAAAGACAGAAATTCCCTTTGTTTTGGGCGAAAAAACAGAAATTCCACTTATTTAGTGGCAAAAAAGCAGAAATTCCCCTTTTTGGAGCAAAAATTAAGAAATTTCCCTTTTTTATGTCAAAAAGGTATGCATTCTTCTTATTATCGGGCAAAAGGCAGAAATTCCCCGTATTTTGGAGCAAAATTGAAGAAATTCCCCTAATTGTGGGGCCAAAAGGCAGAAATTGCCTATATGTTGGGGCAAAAAGACAGAAATTCTCCTTATTTTGGGGCAAAACTCAGAAATTCCACTTATTTTGGGGCAAAATTCCAGAAATTTCCCTTATTTTGGGGCAAAATTGCAGACATTTCACTTATTTTGGGGCAAAATTGCAGAAATTTCACTTATTTAAGGGTTATAAGTCAGAAATTTCCTTTATTTTGGGACAAAAAAGACAGGAATTCCCTTTGCCTTGGGGGAAAAAGACAGAAATTCCACTTATTCAGAGGCAAAAAAGCAGAAATTCCCCTTATTTTGGAGCAAAAATGAAGAAATTTTCCTTTTTTATGGCAAAAAGGTATGCATTCTTCTTATTATCGGGCAAAAAAGCAGAAATTCCCCGTGTTTTTGAGCAAAATTGCAGAAATTCCCCTAATTGTGGGGCAAAAATGCAGAAAATCTCTATATGTTGGGGCAAAAAGACCGAAATTCTCTTTATTTTGGGGCAAAACTCAGAAATTCCACTTATTTTGGGGCAAAATTACAGAAATTTTCCTTTTTTTGGGGCAAAATTGCAGAAATTTCACTTATTTTGGGGCAAATATGCAGAAATTTTACATATTTTGTAACAAAATTGCAGAAATTTCACTTATTTCAGGGAAAAATGCAGAAATTTTCCTTATTTTGGGGCAAAAAGGCAGAAATTCCTAATATTTTGTGGCAAAAATGCAGAAATTCCCCTTATTTCGAGTTAAAAAGGCTGAAATTCCCCTTATTTGGGGGCAAAAGGCAGAAATTTTCCTTATTTTGGGGCAAAATTGCAGAAATATCACTTACTTCAGGGTAATAAGTCAGAATTTTTCCTTATTTTGGGGCAAAAAAGACAGAAATTCCCTTTGTTTGAAGGGAAAAAGAAATAAATTCCACTTATTTAGAGGCAAAAAAGCAGAAATTCCCCTTATTTTGGAGCAAAAATGAAGAAATTTTCTTTTTTTATGGCAAAAAGGTATGCATTCTTCTTATTTTCAAGCAAAAAGGCAGAAATTCCCCGTATTTTGGAGCAAAATTGGAGAAATTCCCCTAATTGTGGGGCAAAAAGGCAGAAATTGCCTATATGTTGGGGCAAAAAAACAGAAATTCTCCTTATTTTGGGGCAAAACTCAGAAATTCCAAATATTTTGGGGCAAAATTCCAGAAATTTCCCTTATTTTGGGGCAAAATTGCAGACATTTCACTTATTTTGGGGCAAAATTGCAGAAATTTCACATATTTTAGGGAAAAAAGGCAGAAATTTTCTTTATTTTGGGGCAACGAGGCAGAAATTCCTAATATATTGTGGCAAAAATGCAGAAATTCTCCTTATTTCGAGGTAAAAATGCTGAAATTCCCCTTATTTGGGGGCAAAAAGGCAGAAATTTCCCTTATTTTGGGGCAAAATTGCAGAAATTTCACTTACTTCAGGGTAATAATTCAGAATTTTTCCTTATTTTGGGGCAAAAAGACAGAAATTCCCTTTGTTTTGGGGGAAAAAACAGAAATTCCACTTATTTAGAGGCAAAAAAGCAGAAATTCCCCTTTTTAGAGCAAAAATTAAGAAATTTCCCTTTTTTATGTCAAAAAGGTATGCATTCTTCTTATTTTCGGGCAAAAGGCAGAAATTCCCCGTATTTTGGAGCAAAATTGACGAAATTCCCCTAATTGTGGGGCCAAAAGGCAGAAATTGCCTATATGTTGGGGCAAAAAGACAGAAATTCTCCTTATTTTGGGGCAAAACTCAGAAATTCCTCTTATTTTGGGGCAAAATTCCAGAAATTTCCCTTATTTTGGGGCAAAATTGCAGACATTTCACTTATTTTGGGGCAAAATTGTAGAAATTTCACTTATTTCAGGGAAAAAAGCAGAAATTTTCTTATTTTGGGGCAAAAAGGCAGAAATTCCTAATATTTTGTGGCAAAAATGCAGAAATTCCCCTTATTTTAAGGTAAAAAGACTGAAATTCCCCTTATTTGGGGGCAAAAAGGCAGAAATTTCCCTTATTTTGGGGCAAAATTGAAGAAATTTCACTTACTACAGGGTAATAAGTCAGAATTTTTCCTTATTTTAGGGCAAAAAAGACAGAAATTCCCTTTGTTTTGAGGGAAAAAGACAGAAATTCCACTTATTTAGAGGCAAAAAAATAGAAATTCCCTTTATTTTGAAGCAAAATAGAAGAAATTACATTTTTGATGGCAAAAAGGTATGCATTTTTCTTATTTTCGGGCAAAAAGGCAGAAATTCCCTGTCTTTTGGGGCAAAATTGCTGAAATTCCCCTAATTGTGGGGCAAAAAGGCAGAAATTTCCTATATGTTGGGGCAAAAAGACAGAAATTCTCCTTATTTTGAAGCAAAACTCAGAAATTCCTCTTATTTTGAAGCAAAATTCCAGAAATTTCCCTTATTTTAGGAAAAAATTGCAGAAATTTTACTTATTTTGTGGCAAAATTGCAAAAATTTCAATTATTTCAGGGAAAAAAAGCAGAAATTTTCTTATTTTGGGGCAAAAAGGAAGAAATTCCTAATATTTTGTGGCAAAAATGCGGAAATTCCCCTTATTTTGAGGTAAAAAGTCTGAAATTCCCCTTATTTGGGGGCAAAAATGCAGAAATTCCCCTTATTTTGAGGTAAAAAGGCTGAAATTCCCCTTATTTGGGGGCAAAAAAGCAGAAATTTCCCTTATTTTGGGGCAAAATTGCAGAAATTTCACTTACTTCAGGGTAATAAGTCAGAATTTTTCCTTATTTTGGGGCAAAAAAGACAGATATTCTCTTTATTTTGGGGGAAATAGACAGAAATTCCACTTATTTAGAGGCAAAAATGCAGAAATTCCTTTTATTTTGGAGCAAAAATGAAGAAATTTCCCATTTTTTGGCAAAAAGGTATTCATTCTTCTTATTTTCGGGCAAAAAGGCAATAATTACCCGTATTTTGGAGCAAAATTACAGAAATTTCCTTAATTGTGTGGCAAAAAAACAGAAATTCTCTATATGTTTGGACAAAATACAGAAATTCTCTTTATTTTGGGGAAAAACACAAAAATTCCACTTATTTTGGGGCAAAATTCCAGAAATTTACCTTATTTTGGTGCAAAATTGCAGAAATTTTACTTACTTCAGGTTAATAAGTCAGAATTTTTCCTTATTTTGGGGCAAAAAAGACAGAAATTCCCTTTGTTTTGGGGAAAAAAGACAAAAATTCCACTTATTTAGAGGCAAAAAAGCAGAAATTCCCCTTAATTTGGAGCAAAAATGAAGAAATTTCCCTTTTTTATGGCAAAAAGGTATGCATTCTTCTTATTTTCGTGCAAAAAGGGAGAAATTCCACGGATTTTGGAGCAAAATTGCAGAAATTACCCTAATTGTGGGGCAAAAAGGCAGAAATTGCCTATATGTTGGGGCAAAAAAACAGAAATTCTCCTTATTTTGGGGCAAAACTCAGAAATTCCACTTATTTTGGGGCAAAATTCCAGAAATTTCCATTATTTTGGGGCAAAATTGCAGAAATTTCACTTATTTTGGGGCAAAGTTGCAAAATTTCACTTATTTCAGAGTAAAAAAGCAGAAATTTTCTTATTTTGGGGCAAAAAGACAGAAATTCCTAATATTTTGTGGCAAAAATGCAGAAATTCCCCTTATTTTGAGGTAAAAAGGCTGAAATTCCCTTTATTTGAGGGCAAAAGGCAAAAATTTCCTTTATTTTGGGGCAAAATTGCAGAAATTTCACTTATTTCAGGGTAATAAGTCAGAAATTTTCCTTATTTTGGGGCAAAAAAGACAGGAATTCCCTTTGTTTTGGGGGAAAAAGACAGAAATTCCACTTATTTAGAGGCAAAAAAGCAGAAATTCCCCTGATTTTGGAGCAAAAATGAAGAAATTTCCCTTTTTTATGGCAAAAAGTTACGCATTCTTCTTATTTTCGGGCAAAAAGGCAGAAATTCCCTGTATTTTGGAGCAAAATTGCAGAAATTCCCTTAATTGTAGGACAAAAATGCAGAAATTCTCTATATATTGGGGCAAAAAGACAGAAATTCTCCTTATTTTGTGTCAAAACTCAGAAATTCCACTTATTTTGGGGCAAAATTCCAGAAATTTCCCTTAATTTGGGGCAAAATTGCAGAAATTTCACTTATTTTTGGGCAAAATTGCAGAAATTTCACTTATTTTGGGGCAAAATTGCAGAAATTTCACTTATTTCAGAGAAAAAAGACAGAAATTTTCCTTATATGGAGCAAAAAGGCAGAAATTCCTAATTTTTTGTGACAAAAATGCAGAAATTCTCCTTGTTTTGAGGTAAAAAGGCTGAAATTCCCCTTATTTGGAGGCAAAAAGGCAGAAATTTTCCTAATTTTGGGGAAAAATTGCAGAAATTTCACTTACTTCAGGGTAATAAGTCAGAATTTTTCCTTATTTTGAGGCAAAAAAGACAGAAATTCCCTTTGTCTTGGGGGAAAAAGACAGAAATTCCACTTATTTAAAGGCCAAAAAGCAGAAATTCCCCTTATTTTGGAGCAAAAATGAAGAAATTTCCATTTTTTATGGCAAAAAGTTATGCATTCTTCTTATTATCGGGGAAAAAGGAAGAAATTCCCCGTATTTTGGAGCAAAATTGCAGAATTTCCCCTAATTGTGGGGCAAAAATGCAGAAAATCTCTATATGTTGGGGCAAAAAGAAAGAAATTCTCCTTATTTTGGGGCAAAACTAAGAAATTCCACTTATTTTGGGGCAAAATTCCAGAAATTTTCCTTATTTTGGGGCAAAATTGCAGAAATTTCACTTATTTTGGGGCAAATATGAAGAAATTTTACTTATTTTGTGGCAAAATTGCAGAAATTTCACATACTTTAGGGAAAAAAGGCAGAAATTTTCTTTATTTTGGGGCAAAAAGGCAGAAATTCCTAATATTTTGTGGCAAAAATGCAGAAATTCCCCTTATTTCGAGGTAAAAAGGCTGAAATTCCCCTTATTTGGGGGCAAAAAGGCAGAAATTTCCCTTTTTTTGGGGCAAATTTGCAGAAATTTCACTTACTTCAGGGTAATAAGTCAGAATTTTTCCTTATTTTGGGGCAAAAAGACAGAAATTCCCTTTGTTTTGGGGAAAAAAATCAGAAATTCCATTTATTTAGAGGCAAAAAAGCAGAAATTCCCCTTTTTGGAGCAAAAATGAAGCAATTTTCTTTTTTCATGGCAAAAAGGTATGCATTCTTCTTATTTTCAAGCAAAAAGGCAGAAATTCCCCTAATTTGGAGCAAAATTGCAGAAATTCCCCTAATTGTGGGGCAAAAAGGAAGAAATTGCCTATATCTTAGGGCAAAAAAACAGAAATTCTCCTTATTTTGGGGCAAAACTCAGAAATTCCACTTATTTTGGGGCAAAATTCCAGAAATTTCCCTTAATTTGGGGCAAAATTGCAGACATTTCATTATTTTGTGGCAAAATTGCAGAAATTTCACTTATTTCAGGGAAAAAAAGCAGAAATTTTCTTATTTTGGGGCAAAAAGGCAGAAATTCCTAATATTTTGTGGCAAAAATGCAGAAATTCCCCTTATTTTAAGGTAAAAAGACTGAAATTCCCCTTATTTGGGGGCAAAAAGCCAGAAATTTCCCTTATTTTGGGGCAAAATTGAAGAAATTTCACTTACTACAGGGTAATAAGTCAGAATTTTTCCTTATTTTAGGGCAAAAAAGACAGAAATTCCCTTTGTTTTGAGGGAAAAAGACAGAAATTCCACTTATTTAGAGGCAAAAAAATAGAAATTCCCTTTATTTTGAAGCAAAATAGAAGAAATTACATTTTTGATGGCAAAAAGGTATGCATTCTTCTTATTTTCGGGCAAAAAGGCAGAAATTCCCCGTCTTTTGGAGCAAAATTGCTGAAATTCCCCTAATTGTGGGGCAAAAAGGCAGAAATTTCCTATATGTTGGGGCAAAAAGACAGAAATTCTCCTTATTTTGAAGCAAAACTCAGAAATTCCTCTTATTTTGAAGCAAAATTCCAGAAATTTCCCTTATTTTAGGACAAAATTGCAGAAATTTCACTTATTTTGGGGCAAAATTGCAGAAATTTCAATTATTTCAGGGAAAAAAAGCAGAAATTTTCTTATTTTGGGGCAAAAAGGAAGAAATTCCTAATATTTTGTGGCAAAAATGCGGAAATTCCCCTTATTTTGAGGTAAAAAGGCTGAAATTCCCCTTATTTGGGGGCAAAAATGCAGAAATTCCCCTTATTTTGAGGTAAAAAGGCTGAAATTCCCCTTATTTGGGGGCAAAAAGGCAGAAATTTCCCTTATTTTGGGGCAAAATTGCAGAAATTTCACTTACTTCAGGGTAATAAGTCAGAATTTTTCCTTATTTTGGGGCAAAAAAGACAGATATTCTCTTTATTTTGGGGGAAATAGACAGAAATTCCACTTATTTAGAGGCAAAAAAGCAGAAATTCCTTTTATTTTGGAGCAAAAATGAAGAAATTTCCCATTTTTTGGCAAAAAGGTATTCATTCTTCTTATTTTCGGGCAAAAAGGCAGAAATTACCCGTATTTTGGAGCAAAATTACAGAAATTTCCCTAATTGTGTGGCAAAAAAACAGAAATTCTCTATATGTTTGGGCAAAAATACAGAAATTCTCTTTATTTTGGGGAAAAACACAAAAATTCCACTTATTTTGGGGCAAAATTCCAGAAATTTCCCTTATTTTGGTGCAAAATTGCAGAAATTTTCCTTACTTCAGGTTAATAAGTCAGAATTTTTCCTTATTTTGGGGCAAAAAAGACAGAAATTCCCTTTGTTTTGGGGGAAAGAGACAAAAATTCCACTTATTTAGAGGCAAAAAAGCAGAAATTCCCCTTAATTTGGAGCAAAAATGAAGAAATTTCCCTTTTTTATGGCAAAAAGGTATGCATTCTTCTTATTTTCGTGCAAAAAGGGAGAAATTCCACGTATTTTGGAGCAAAATTGCAGAAATTACCCTAATTGTGGGGCAAAAAGGCAGAAATTGCCTATATGTTGGGGCAAAAAAACAGAAATTCTCCTTATTTTGGGGCAAAACTCAGAAATTCCACTTATTTTGGGGCAAAATTCCAGAAATTTCCCTTATTTTGGAGCAAAATTGCAGAAATTTCACTTATTTTGGGGCAAAATTGCAAAATTTCACTTATTTCAGAGTAAAAAAGCAGAAATTTTTTTATTTTGGGGCAAAAAGGCAGAAATTCCTAATATTTTGTGGCAAAAATGCAGAAATTCCCCTTATTTTGAGGTAAAAAGGCTGAAATTCCCTTTATTTGAGGGCAAAAGGCAAAAATTTCCTTTATTTTGGGGCAAAATTGCCGAAATTTCACTTATTTCAGGGTAATAAGTCAGAAATTTTCCTTATTTTGGGGCAAAAAAGACAAGAATTCCCTTTGTTTTGGGGGAAAAATACAGAAATTCCACTTATTTAGAGGCAAAAAAGCAGAAATTCCCCTTTTTGGAGCAAAAATGAAGAAATTTTCTTTTTTCATGGCAAAAAGGTATGCATTCTTCTTATTTTCAAGCAAAAAGGCAGAAATTCCCCGTATTTTGGAGCAAAATTGCAGAAATTCCCCTAATTGTGGGGCAAAAAGGCAGAAATTGCCTATATGTTGGGGCAAAAAAAAAGAAATTCTCCTTATTATGGGGCAAAACTCAGAAATTCCACTTATTTTGGGGCAAAATTCCAGAAATTTCCCTTATTTTGGGGCAAAATTGCAGACATTTCACTTATTTTGGGGCAAAATTGCAGAAATTTCACTTATTTCAGGGAAAAAAAGCAGAAATTTTCTTATTTTGGGGCAAAAAGGCAGAAATTCCTAATATTTTGTGGCAAAAATGCAGAAATTCCCCTTATTTTAAGGTAAAAAGACTGAAATTCCCCTTATTTGGGGGCAAAAAGGCAGAAATTTCCCTTATTTTGGGGCAAAATTGAAGAAATTTCACTTACTACAGGGTAATAAGTCAGAATTTTTCCTTATTTTAGGGCAAAAAAGACAGAAATTCCCTTTGTTTTGAGGGAAAAAGACAGAAATTCCACTTATTTAGAGGCAAAAAAATAGAAATTCCCTTTATTTTGAAGCAAAATAGAAGAAATTACATTTTTGATGGCAAAAAGGTATGCATTCTTCTTATTTTCGGGCAAAAAGGCAGAAATTCCCCGTCTTTTGGAGCAAAATTGCTGAAATTCCCCTAATTGTGGGGCAAAAAGGCAGAAATTTCCTATATGTTGGGGCAAAAAGACAGAAATTCTCCTTATTTTGAAGCAAAACTCAGAAATTCCTCTTATTTTGAAGCAAAATTCCAGAAATTTCCCTTATTTTAGGACAAAATTGCAGAAATTTCACTTATTTTGGGGCAAAATTGCAGAAATTTCAATTATTTCAGGGAAAAAAAGCAGAAATTTTCTTATTTTGGGGCAAAAAGGAAGAAATTCCTAATATTTTGTGGCAAAAATGCGGAAATTCCCCTTATTTTGAGGTAAAAAGGCTGAAATTCCCCTTATTTGAGGGCAAAAATGCAGAAATTCCCCTTATTTTGATGTAAAAAGGCTGAAATTCCCCTTATTTGGGGGCAAAAAGGCAGAAATTTCCCTAATTTTGGGGCAAAATTGCAGAAATTTCACTTACTTCAGGGTAATAAGTCAGAATTTTTCCTTATTTTGGGGCAAAAAAGACAGATATTCTCTTTATTTTGGGGGAAATAGACAGAAATTCCACTTATTTAGAGGCAAAAAAGCAGAAATTCCTTTTATTTTGGAGCAAAAATGAAGAAATTTCCCATTTTTTGGCAAAAAGGTATTCATTCTTCTTATTTTCGGGCAAAAAGGCAGAAATTACCCGTATTTTGGAGCAAAATTACAGAAATTTCCCTAATTGTGTGGCAAAAAAACAGAAATTCTCTATATGTTTGGGCAAAAATACAGAAATTCTCTTTATTTTGGGGAAAAACACAAAAATTCCACTTATTTTAGGGCAAAATTCCAGAAATTTACCTTATTTTGGTGCAAAATTGCAGAAATTTTACTTACTTCAGGTTAATAAGTCAGAATTTTTCCTTATTTTGGGGCAAAAAAGACAGAAATTCCCTTTGTTTTGGGGGAAAAAGACAAAAATTCCACTTCTTTAGAGGCAAAAAAGCAAAAATTCCCCTTAATTTGGAGCAAAAATGAAGAAATTTTCCTTTTTTATGGCAAAAAGGTATGCATTCTTCTTATTTTCGTGCAAAAAGGGAGAAATTCCACGGATTTTAGAGCAAAATTGCAGAAATTACCCTAATTGTGGGGCAAAAAGGCAGAAATTGCCTATATGTTGGGGCAAAAAAACAGAAATTCTCCTTATTTTGGGGCAAAACTCAGAAATTCCACATATTTTGGGGCAAAATTCCAGAAATTTCCCTTATTTTGGGGCAAAATTGCAGAAATTTCACTTATTTTGGGGCAAAGTTGCAAAATTTCACTTATTTCAGAGTAAAAAAGCAGAAATTTTCTTATTTTGGGGCAAAAAGGTAGAAATTCCTAATATTTTGTGGCAAAAATGCAGAAATTCCCCTTATTTTGAGGTAAAAAGGCTGAAATTCCCTTTATTTGAGGGCAAAAGGCAAAAATTTCCTTTATTTTGGGGCAAAATTGCAGAAATTTCACTTATTTCAGGGTAATAAGTCAGAAATTTTCCTTATTTTGGGGCAAAAAAGACAGGAATTCCCTTTGTTTTGGGGGAAAAATACAGAAATTCCACTTATTTAGAGGCAAAAAAGCAGAAATTCCCCTTTTTGGAGCAAAAATGAAGAAATTTTCTATTTTCATGGCAAAAAGGTATGCATTCTTCTTATTTTCAAGCAAAAAGGCAGAAATTCCCCGTATTTTGGAGCAAAATTGCAGAAATTCCCCTAATTGTGGGGCAAAAAGGCAGAAATTGCCTATATGTTGGGGCAAAAAAAAAGAAATTCTCCTTATTATGGGGCAAAACTCAGAAATTCCACTTATTTTGGGGCAAAATTCCAGAAATTTCCCTTATTTTGGGGCAAAATTGCAGACATTTCACTTATTTTGGGGCAAAATTGCAGAAATTTCACTTATTTCAGGGAAAAAAAGCAGAAATTTTCTTATTTTGGGGCAAAAAGGCAGAAATTCCTAATATTTTGTGGCAAAAATGCAGAAATTCCCCTTATTTTAAGGTAAAAAGACTGAAATTCCCCTTATTTGGGGGCAAAAATGCAGAAATTCCCCTTATTTTGAGGTAAAAAGGCTGAAATTCCCCTTATTTGGGGGCAAAAAGGCAGAAATTTCCCTTATTTTGGGGCAAAATTGCAGAAATTTCACTTACTTCAGGGTAATAAGTCAGAATTTTTCCTTATTTTGGGGCAAAAAAGACAGATATTCTCTTTATTTTGGGGGAAATAGACAGAAATTCCACTTATTTAGAGGCAAAAAAGCAGAAATTCCTTTTATTTTGGAGCAAAAATGAAGAAATTTCCCATTTTTTGGCAAAAAGGTATTCATTCTTCTTATTTTCGGGCAAAAAGGCAGAAATTACCCGTATTTTGGAGCAAAATTACAGAAATTTCCCTAATTGTGTGGCAAAAAAACAGAAATTCTCTATATGTTTGGGCAAAAATACAGAAATTCTCTTTATTTTGGGGAAAAACACAAAAATTCCACTTATTTTGGGGCAAAATTCCAGAAATTTCCCTTATTTTGGTGCAAAATTGCAGAAATTTTACTTACTTCAGGTTAATAAGTCAGAATTTTTCCTTATTTTGGGGCAAAAAAGACAGAAATTCCCTTTGTTTTGGGGGAAAGAGACAAAAATTCCACTTATTTAGAGGCAAAAAAGCAGAAATTCCCCTTAATTTGGAGCAAAAATGAAGAAATTTCCCTTTTTTATGGCAAAAAGGTATGCATTCTTCTTATTTTCGTGCAAAAAGGGAGAAATTCCACGTATTTTGGAGCAAAATTGCAGAAATTACCCTAATTGTGGGGCAAAAAGGCAGAAATTGCCTATATGTTGGGGCAAAAAAACAGAAATTCTCCTTATTTTGGGGCAAAACTCAGAAATTCCACTTATTTTGGGGCAAAATTCCAGAAATTTCCCTTATTTTGGAGCAAAATTGCAGAAATTTCACTTATTTTGGGGCAAAATTGCAAAATTTCACTTATTTCAGAGTAAAAAAGCAGAATTTTTTTTATTTTGGGGCAAAAAGGCAGAAATTCCTAATATTTTGTGGCAAAAATGCAGAAATTCCCGTTATTTTGAGGTAAAAAGGCTGAAATTCCCTTTATTTGAGGGCAAAAGGCAAAAATTTCCTTTATTTTGGGGCAAAATTGCCGAAATTTCACTTATTTCAGGGTAATAAGTCAGAAATTTTCCTTATTTTGGGGCAAAAAAGACAGGAATTCCCTTTGTTTTGGGGGAAAAATACAGAAATTCCACTTATTTAGAGGCAAAAAAGCAGAAATTCCCCTTTTTGGAGCAAAAATGAAGAAATTTTCTTTTTCATGGCAAAAAGGTATGCATTCTTCTTATTTTCAAGCAAAAAGGCAGAAATTCCCCGTATTTTGGAGCAAAATTGCAGAAATTCCCCTAATTGTGGGGCAAAAAGGCAGAAATTGCCTATATGTTGGGGCAAAAAAAAAGAAATTCTCCTTATTATGGGGCAAAACTCAGAAATTCCACTTATTTTGGGGCAAAATTCCAGAAATTTCCCTTATTTTGGGGCAAAATTGCAGACATTTCACTTATTTTGGGGCAAAATTGCAGAAATTTCACTTATTTCAGGGAAAAAAAGCAGAAATTTTCTTATTTTGGGGCAAAAAGGCAGAAATTCCTAATATTTTGTGGCAAAAATGCAGAAATTCCCCTTATTTTAAGGTAAAAAGACTGAAATTCCCCTTATTTGGGGGCAAAAAGGCAGAAATTTCCCTTATTTTGGGGCAAAATTGAAGAAATTTCACTTACTACAGGGTAATAAGTCAGAATTTTTCCTTATTTTAGGGCAAAAAAGACAAAAATTCCCTTTGTTTTGAGGGAAAAAGACAGAAATTCCACTTATTTAGAGGCAAAAAAATAGAAATTCCCTTTATTTTGAAGCAAAATAGAAGAAATTACATTTTTGATGGCAAAAAGGTATGCATTCTTCTTATTTTCGGGCAAAAAGGCAGAAATTCCCCGTCTTTTGGAGCAAAATTGCTGAAATTCCGCTAATTGTGGGGCAAAAAGGCAGAAATTTCCTATATGTTGGGGCAAAAAGACAGAAATTCTCCTTATTTTGAAGCAAAACTCAGAAATTCCTCTTATTTTGAAGCAAAATTCCAGAAATTTCCCTTATTTTAGGACAAAATTGCAGAAATTTCACTTATTTTGGGGCAAAATTGCAGAAATTTCAATTATTTCAGGGAAAAAAAGCAGAAATTTTCTTATTTTGGGGCAAAAAGGAAGAAATTCCTAATATTTTGTGGCAAAAATGCGGAAATTCCCCTTATTTTGAGGTAAAAAGGCTGAAATTCCCCTTATTTGAGGGCAAAAATGCAGAAATTCCCCTTATTTTGATGTAAAAAGGCTGAAATTCCCCTTATTTGGGGGCAAAAAGGCAGAAATTTCCCTAATTTTGGGGCAAAATTGCAGAAATTTCACTTACTTCAGGGTAATAAGTCAGAATTTTTCCTTATTTTGGGGCAAAAAAGACAGATATTCTCTTTATTTTGGGGGAAATAGACAGAAATTCCACTTATTTAGAGGCAAAAAAGCAGAAATTCCTTTTATTTTGGAGCAAAAATGAAGAAATTTCCCATTTTTTGGCAAAAAGGTATTCATTCTTCTTATTTTCGGGCAAAAAGGCAGAAATTACCCGTATTTTGGAGCAAAATTACAGAAATTTCCCTAATTGTGTGGCAAAAAAACAGAAATTCTCTATATGTTTGGGCAAAAATACAGAAATTCTCTTTATTTTGGGGAAAAACACAAAAATTCCACTTATTTTGGGGCAAAATTCCAGAAATTTACCTTATTTTGGTGCAAAATTGCAGAAATTTTACTTACTTCAGGTTAATAAGTCAGAATTTTTCCTTATTTTGGGGCAAAAAAGACAGAAATTCCCTTTGTTTTGGGGGAAAAAGACAAAAATTCCACTTCTTTAGAGGCAAAAAAGCAAAAATTCCCCTTAATTTGGAGCAAAAATGAAGAAATTTCCCTTTTTTATGGCAAAAAGGTATGCATTCTTCTTATTTTCGTGCAAAAAGGGAGAAATTCCACGGATTTTAGAGCAAAATTGCAGAAATTACCCTAATTGTGGGGCAAAAAGGCAGAAATTGCCTATATGTTGGGGCAAAAAAACAGAAATTCTCCTTATTTTGGGGCAAAACTCAGAAATTCCACTTATTTTGGGGCAAAATTCCAGAAATTTCCCTTATTTTGGGGCAAAATTGCAGAAATTTCACTTATTTTGGGGCAAAGTTGCAAAATTTCACTTATTTCAGAGTAAAAAAGCAGAAATTTTCTTATTTTGGGGCAAAAAAATAGAAATTCCTAATATTTTGTGGCAAAAATGCAGAAATTCCCCTTATTTTGAGGTAAAAAGGCTGAAATTCCCTTTATTTGAGGGCAAAAGGCAAAAATTTCCTTTATTTTGGGGCAAAATTGCAGAAATTTCACTTATTTCAGGGTAATAAGTCAGAAATTTTCCTTATTTTGGGGCAAAAAAGACAGGAATTCCCTTTGTTTTGGGGGAAAAATACAGAAATTCCACTTATTTAGAGGCAAAAAAGCAGAAATTCCCCTTTTTGGAGCAAAAATGAAGAAATTTTCTATTTTCATGGCAAAAAGGTATGCATTCTTCTTATTTTCAAGCAAAAAGGCAGAAATTCCCCGTATTTTGGAGCAAAATTGCAGAAATTCCCCTAATTGTGGGGCAAAAAGGCAGAAATTGCCTATATGTTGGGGCAAAAAAACAGAAATTCTCCTTATTATGGGGCAAAACTCAGAAATTCCACTTATTTTGGGGCAAAATTCCAGAAATTTCCCTTATTTTGGGGCAAAATTGCAGACATTTCACTTATTTTGGGGCAAAATTGCAGAAATTTCACTTATTTCAGGGAAAAAAAGCAGAAATTTTCTTATTTTGGGGCAAAAAGGCAGAAATTCCTAATATTTTGTGGCAAAAATGCAGAAATTCCCCTTATTTTAAGGTAAAAAGACTGAAATTCCCCTTATTTGGGGGCAAAAATGCAGAAATTCCCCTTATTTTGAGGTAAAAAGGCTGAAATTCCCCTTATTTGGGGGCAAAAAGGCAGAAATTTCCCTTATTTTGGGGCAAAATTGCAGAAATTTCACTTACTTCAGGGTAATAAGTCAGAATTTTTCCTTATTTTGGGGCAAAAAAGACAGATATTCTCTTTATTTTGGGGGAAATAGACAGAAATTCCACTTATTTAGAGGCAAAAAAGCAGAAATTCCTTTTATTTTGGAGCAAAAATGAAGAAATTTCCCATTTTTTGGCAAAAAGGTATTCATTCTTCTTATTTTCGGGCAAAAAGGCAGAAATTACCCGTATTTTGGAGCAAAATTACAGAAATTTCCCTAATTGTGTGGCAAAAAAACAGAAATTCTCTATATGTTTGGGCAAAAATACAGAAATTCTCTTTATTTTGGGGAAAAACACAAAAATTCCACTTATTTTGGGGCAAAATTCCAGAAATTTCCCTTATTTTGGTGCAAAATTGCAGAAATTTTACTTACTTCAGGTTAATAAGTCAGAATTTTTCCTTATTTTGGGGCAAAAAAGACAGAAATTCCCTTTGTTTTGGGGGAAAGAGACAAAAATTCCACTTATTTAGAGGCAAAAAAGCAGAAATTCCCCTTAATTTGGAGCAAAAATGAAGAAATTTCCCTTTTTTATGGCAAAAAGGTATGCATTCTTCTTATTTTCGTGCAAAAAGGGAGAAATTCCACGTATTTTGGAGCAAAATTGCAGAAATTACCCTAATTGTGGGGCAAAAAGGCAGAAATTGCCTATATGTTGGGGCAAAAAAACAGAAATTCTCCTTATTTTGGGGCAAAACTCAGAAATTCCACTTATTTTGGGGCAAAATTCCAGAAATTTCCCTTATTTTGGAGCAAAATTGCAGAAATTTCACTTATTTTGGGGCAAAATTGCAAAATTTCACTTATTTCAGAGTAAAAAAGCAGAAATTTTTTTATTTTGGGGCAAAAAGGCAGAAATTCCTAATATTTTGTGGCAAAAATGCAGAAATTCCCGTTATTTTGAGGTAAAAAGGCTGAAATTCCCTTTATTTGAGGGCAAAAGGCAAAAATTTCCTTTATTTTGGGGCAAAATTGCCGAAATTTCACTTATTTCAGGGTAATAAGTCAGAAATTTTCCTTATTTTGGGGCAAAAAAGACAGGAATTCCCTTTGTTTTGGGGGAAAAATACAGAAATTCCACTTATTTAGAGGCAAAAAAGCAGAAATTCCCCTTTTTGGAGCAAAAATGAAGAAATTTTCTTTTTCATGGCAAAAAGGTATGCATTCTTCTTATTTTCAAGCAAAAAGGCAGAAATTCCCCGTATTTTGGAGCAAAATTGCAGAAATTCCCCTAATTGTGGGGCAAAAAGGCAGAAATTGCCTATATGTTGGGGCAAAAAAAAAGAAATTCTCCTTATTATGGGGCAAAACTCAGAAATTCCACTTATTTTGGGGCAAAATTCCAGAAATTTCCCTTATTTTGGGGCAAAATTGCAGACATTTCACTTATTTTGGGGCAAAATTGCAGAAATTTCACTTATTTCAGGGAAAAAAAGCAGAAATTTTCTTATTTTGGGGCAAAAAGGCAGAAATTCCTAATATTTTGTGGCAAAAATGCAGAAATTCCCCTTATTTTAAGGTAAAAAGACTGAAATTCCCCTTATTTGGGGGCAAAAAGGCAGAAATTTCCCTTATTTTGGGGCAAAATTGAAGAAATTTCACTTACTACAGGGTAATAAGTCAGAATTTTTCCTTATTTTAGGGCAAAAAAGACAAAAATTCCCTTTGTTTTGAGGGAAAAAGACAGAAATTCCACTTATTTAGAGGCAAAAAAATAGAAATTCCCTTTATTTTGAAGCAAAATAGAAGAAATTACATTTTTGATGGCAAAAAGGTATGCATTCTTCTTATTTTCGGGCAAAAAGGCAGAAATTCCCCGTCTTTTGGAGCAAAATTGCTGAAATTCCGCTAATTGTGGGGCAAAAAGGCAGAAATTTCCTATATGTTGGGGCAAAAAGACAGAAATTCTCCTTATTTTGAAGCAAAACTCAGAAATTCCTCTTATTTTGAAGCAAAATTCCAGAAATTTCCCTTATTTTAGGACAAAATTGCAGAAATTTCACTTATTTTGGGGCAAAATTGCAGAAATTTCAATTATTTCAGGGAAAAAAAGCAGAAATTTTCTTATTTTGGGGCAAAAAGGAAGAAATTCCTAATATTTTGTGGCAAAAATGCGGAAATTCCCCTTATTTTGAGGTAAAAAGGCTGAAATTCCCCTTATTTGAGGGCAAAAATGCAGAAATTCCCCTTATTTTGATGTAAAAAGGCTGAAATTCCCCTTATTTGGGGGCAAAAAGGCAGAAATTTCCCTAATTTTGGGGCAAAATTGCAGAAATTTCACTTACTTCAGGGTAATAAGTCAGAATTTTTCCTTATTTTGGGGCAAAAAAGACAGATATTCTCTTTATTTTGGGGGAAATAGACAGAAATTCCACTTATATAGAGGCAAAAAAGCAGAAATTCCTTTTATTTTGGAGCAAAAATGAAGAAATTTCCCATTTTTTGGCAAAAAGGTATTCATTCTTCTTATTTTCGGGCAAAAAGGCAGAAATTACCCGTATTTTGGAGCAAAATTACAGAAATTTCCCTAATTGTGTGGCAAAAAAACAGAAATTCTCTATATGTTTGGGCAAAAATACAGAAATTCTCTTTATTTTGGGGAAAAACACAAAAATTCCACTTATTTTGGGGCAAAATTCCAGAAATTTACCTTATTTTGGTGCAAAATTGCAGAAATTTTACTTACTTCAGGTTAATAAGTCAGAATTTTTCCTTATTTTGGGGCAAAAAAGACAGAAATTCCCTTTGTTTTGGGGGAAAAAGACAAAAATTCCACTTCTTTAGAGGCAAAAAAGCAAAAATTCCCCTTAATTTGGAGCAAAAATGAAGAAATTTCCCTTTTTTATGGCAAAAAGGTATGCATTCTTCTTATTTTCGTGCAAAAAGGGAGAAATTCCACGGATTTTAGAGCAAAATTGCAGAAATTACCCTAATTGTGGGGCAAAAAGGCAGAAATTGCCTATATGTTGGGGCAAAAAAACAGAAATTCTCCTTATTTTGGGGCAAAACTCAGAAATTCCACTTATTTTGGGGCAAAATTCCAGAAATTTCCCTTATTTTGGGGCAAAATTGCAGAAATTTCACTTATTTTGGGGCAAAGTTGCAAAATTTCACTTATTTCAGAGTAAAAAAGCAGAAATTTTCTTATTTTGGGGCAAAAAGGTAGAAATTCCTAATATTTTGTGGCAAAAATGCAGAAATTCCCCTTATTTTGAGGTAAAAAGGCTGAAATTCCCTTTATTTGAGGGCAAAAGGCAAAAATTTCCTTTATTTTGGGGCAAAATTGCAGAAATTTCACTTATTTCAGGGTAATAAGTCAGAAATTTTCCTTATTTTGGGGCAAAAAAGACAGGAATTCCCTTTGTTTTGGGGGAAAAATACAGAAATTCCACTTATTTAGAGGCAAAAAAGCAGAAATTCCCCTTTTTGGAGCAAAAATGAAGAAATTTTCTATTTTCATGGCAAAAAGGTATGCATTCTTCTTATTTTCAAGCAAAAAGGCAGAAATTCCCCGTATTTTGGAGCAAAATTGCAGAAATTCCCCTAATTGTGGGGCAAAAAGGCAGAAATTGCCTATATGTTGGGGCAAAAAAACAGAAATTCTCCTTATTATGGGGCAAAACTCAGAAATTCCACTTATTTTGGGGCAAAATTCCAGAAATTTCCCTTATTTTGGGGCAAAATTGCAGACATTTCACTTATTTTGGGGCAAAATTGCAGAAATTTCACTTATTTCAGGGAAAAAAAGCAGAAATTTTCTTATTTTGGGGCAAAAAGGCAGAAATTCCTAATATTTTGTGGCAAAAATGCAGAAATTCCCCTTATTTTAAGGTAAAAAGACTGAAATTCCCCTAATTTTGGGGCAAAAGGCAGAAATTCCCTTTATTTTGGGGCAAAAATCAAAAATTCCCCTTATTTTGGGGCAAAATTCAAGAAATTTCTTTTATTTTGGGGCAAAATTGAAGGAATTTACCTTATTTTGGGGCAAAATTGCAGAAATTTCCCTTATTTGGGGCAAAATTGCAGAAATTTTACTTTTTTTCAGGTAAAAAGGCTGAAATTTCCTTTATTTTGAGGCAAAAAGGAAAAAATTCCCCTTATTTTGGGGCAAAATTGCAAAAATTTCCTTTATTATTGGAAGAAATTGCAAAAATTTCCCTTATTTTAGGGCAAAATAGCAGAAATTTCACTTATTTCAGAGAAATAAAGCAAAAATTTTTCTTATTTTGGGGCAAAAGGACAGAAATTCCCATTATTTTGGGGCAAAAAGGCAAAAATTCACCTTATTTTGGGGTAAAATTGCAGAAATTTCACATATTTCATGGCAAAAAGGCAGAAATTTCCCTTATTTTGGTGCAAAATTGCAGAAATTTCATTTATTTCAGGGCAAAAATTCAGAAATTCGCCTTATTTTGGGGCAAAAAGCAGAAATTTCTTTTATTATGGTACAAAATTGAAGAAATTTTCCTTATTTTAGAACAAAAAGCAGAAATTCCCCATATTTTGGAGCAAAAGGCAGAAATTCTTCTTATTTTGAGGTAAAATGCAGAAATTCCCCTTATTTAGAGGTAAAATGCAGAAATTCCCCAAATATTGGGGGAAAATGCAGAAATTCCCTTCATTTTTGGGCTAAAAGGCAGAAATTAACCGTATTTTAAAGCAAAATTGCAGAAATTCTCATAATTTTCGGGCAAAAAAGCAGAAATTCTCCTTATTTTGGGGCAAAAAGACAGAAAATTTCCTTTTTTCGAGAGCAAACACTCAGAAATTCCCCTTATTTTGGGGCAAAATTGCAGAAATTTCTTTTACATTGGGGAAAAATTGCAGAAATTTCCCTTATTTTGGGGCAAAATTGCAGAAATTTCACTTATTTCAGGGTAATAAGTCAGAAATTCTCCTTATTTTGATGCAAAAAAGACAGAAATTCCCTTGTTTTGGGGAAAAAGACAGAAATTCCACTTATTTAGAGGCAAAATTGCAGAAATTCCCCTTATTTTGGAGCAAAAATGAAGAAATTTCCCTTTTTATGGCAAAAAGGTATGCATTCCCATTATTTTCGGGCAAAAAGGCAGAAATTCCCAGTATTTTGGAGCAAAATTGCAGAAATTCCCCTAATTTTGGGGCAAAAAGCAGAAATTCCCCTTATTTTGGGGCAAAATTGCAGAAATTTCCCTAATTGTGGGGCAAAAAAACAGAAATTCCCCTTATTTGGGGGCAAAATGGCAGAAATTTCCCTTATTATGGGTAAAAATTGCAGAAATTTCCCTTATTTTAGGGCAAAATTGCAGAAATTTCACTAATTGTGGTGCAAAAAAGCAGAAATTCTCCATATTTTGGGGCAAAATTCAGAAATTCCACTTATTTTGGGGCAAAATTCTAGAAATTTCCCTTATTTTGGGGCAAAATTGCAGAAATTTCACTTATTTTGGGGCAAAATTGCAGAAATTTCACTTATTTCAAAGAAAAAAGGCAGAAATTTTCCTTAATTTGGGGCAAAAAGGCAGAAATTCCTAATATTTTGTGCCAAAATTTAGAAATTCCTTATATTTTGAGGTAAAAAGGCTGAAATTCCCCTTATTTGGGAGCAAAAAGGTAGAAATTTCCCTTATATTGGGGCAAAATTGCAGAAATTTCTCTTATTTCAAGGTAATAAGTCAGAAATTTTCCTTATTTTGGGGCAATAAAGACAGAAATTCTCTTTGTTTTGTGGGAAAAAGACAGAAATTCCACTTATTTAGAGGCAAAGAAGCAGAAATTTCGCTTATTTTTGAGCAAAAATGAAGAAATTTCCCTTTTTTATGGCAAAAAGGTATGCATTCTTCTTATTTTCGGGTAAACAGGCAGAAATTCCACATATTTTGGGGCAAAAGGCAAAATTCCCATTGTTTTGGGGCAAAAGGCACAAATTTAACTTATTTTTGGGCAAAATTGCAGAAATTTCATTTTTTCAAGGCGAAAAGTCAGAAATTTCCCTTATTTTGGGGCAAAAAGCAGAAATTTCTTTTATTATGGTACAAAATTGATGAAATTTTCCTTATTTCGGAACAAAAGGCAGAAATTCCCCAAATTTGGGGCAAAAGGCAGAAATTCTTCTTATTTTGAGGTAAAATGCAGAAATTCCCCTTATTTGGAGGTAAAATGCAGAAATTCCCCAAATATTGGGGAAAAATGAAGAAATTCCCTTTATTTTGGGGCTAAAAGGAAGAAATTAACCGTATTTTGAAGCAAAATTGCAGAAATTCTCATAATTTTCGGGCAAAAAGGCAAAAATTCTTATTTTGGGCAAAAAGACAGAAAATCTCCTTTTTTCGGGAGCATAAAGTCAGAAATTTCCCTTATTTTGGGGCAAAATTGCATAAATTTCCCTTATTTTTAGGCATAATTGCAGAAATTTCACTTATTTCAGAAAAAAGGCAGAAATTTTCTTATTTTGGAGCAAAAAAACAGAAATTCCCCATATTTTGGGGCAAAAAGGAAGAAATTCCCTTTATTTTGAGGTAAAAAGGCTGAAATTTCCCTTATTTTCGGGCAAAAAGTCAGAAATTTCCCTTATTTTGGTGCAAAAAGACAGAAATTTTGTTTATTTTTAGGGAAAAGGCAGAACTTGAACTTATTTTGAATCAAAAAGGCGGAAAATCCCCATTTTTTGGGGCAAAAATGAGGAAATTTCCCTTTTTTATGGCAAAAAGGTAAACATTCCCTTTATTTTCGGGCAAAAAGGCAGAAATTCCCTATATTTTGGAGCAAAATTGCAGAAATTCCCCTAATTTTGGGGCAAAAGGCAGAAATTCCCTTTATTTTGGGGTAAAAATCACAAATTCCCCTTATTTTGGGGCAAAATTCCAGAAACATTTTAATTTTGGGGCAAAATTGCAGAAATTTACCTTATTTTGGGGCAAAATTGCAGAAATTTCACTTATTTCACGGTAATAAGTCAGAAATTCTCCTTATTTTGATGCAAAAAAGACAGAAATTCCCTATGTTTTGGGGGAAAAAGACAGAAATTCCACTTATTTAGAGGCATAAAGGCAGAAATTCCCCTTATTTTGGAGCAAAAATGAAGAAATTTCCCTTTTTATGGCAAACAGGTATGCATTCCCATTATTTTCGGGCAAAAAAACAGAAATTCCCCCTATTTTGGAGCAAAATCGCAGAAATTCCCCAAATTTGGGGGCAAAATCAAAAATTCTCCTTATTTTGGGGCAAAATTGCAGAAATTTCCTTAATTGTGGGGCAAAAAAACAGAAATTCCCCTTATTTGGGGGCAAAATGGAAGAAATTTCCCTTATTATGGGGAAAAATTGCAGAAATTTCCCTTATTTTATGGCAAAATTGCAGAAATTTCATTAATCGTGGGGCAAAAAGGCAGAAATTCTCCATATTTTGGGGCAAAATACAGAAATTCCACTTATCTTGGGGCAAAATTCCAGAAATTTCCTTTATTTTGGGGCAAAATTGCAGAAATTTCACTTATTTTGGGGCAAAATTGCAGAAATTTCACTTATTTCAGTGAAAAGAGGCAGAAATTTTCTTTATTTTGGTGCAAAAAGGCAGAAATTCCTAATATTTTGTGCCAAATTTTATAAATTCCTTATATTTTGAGGTAAAAAGGCTGAAATTCCCCTTATTTGTGGGCAAAAAGGTAGAAATTTCCCTTATATTGGGGCAAAATTGCAGAAATTTCACTTATTTCAAGGTAATAAGTCAGAAATTTTCCTTATTTTGCGGCAAAAAAGACAGAAATTCCCTTTGTTTTGGGGGAAAAAGACAGAAATTCCACTAATTTAGAGGCAAAGAAGCAGAAATTTCGCTTATTTTGGAGCAAAAATGAAGAAATTTCCCTTTTTTATGGGAAAAAGGTATGCATTCTTCTTATTTTCGGGGAAACAGGCAGAAATTCCCCATATTTTGGGACAAAAGGCAGAAATTCCCATTATTTTGGGGCAAAAGGCACAAATTTAATTTATTTTTGGGCAAAATTGCAGAAATTTAATTTATTTCAAGGCAAAAAGTCAGAAATTTCCCTTATTTTGGGGCAAAAAGCAGAAATTTCTTTTATTATGGTACAAAATTGAAGAAATTTTCCTTATTTCGGAACAAAAAGGCAGAAATTCCCCATATTTTGGGGCAAAAGGCAGAAATTCTTCTTATTTTGAGGTAAAATGCAGATATTCCCCTTATTTAGAGGTAAAATGCAGAAATTCCCCAAATATTGGGGAAAAATGTAGAAATTCTCTTTATTTTGGGGCTAAAATGAAGAAATTAACCGTATTTTGAAGCAAAATTGCAGAAATTCTCATAATTTTCGGGCAAAAAGGCAAAAATTCTTATTTTAGGGCAAAAAGACAGAAAATTTCCTTTTTTCGGGAGCATAAAGTCAGAAATTTCCCTTATTTTGGGGTAAAATTGCAGAAATTTCCTTTACATTTGGGCAAAATTGCAGAAATTTCCCTTATTTTGAGGCAAAATTGCAGAAATTTCATTTATTTCAGAAAAAAGGCAGAAATTTTCTTATTTTGGGGCAAAAAGGCAGAAATTTCCCATATTTTGGGGCAAAAAGGAAGAAATTCCCCTTATTTTGAGGTAAAAAGGCTGAAATTCCCCTTATTTTCGGGCAAATTCAGAAATTCCCTTTTTTGGTGCAAAAAGACAGAAATTTTGTTTATTTTTAGGGAAAAGGCAGAAATTGCACTTATTTTAAATCAAAATAGCAAAAAATCCCCATATTTTGGGGCAAAAATGAAGAAATTTCCCTTTTTTATGGCAAAAAGGTAAACATTCCCTTTATTTTCGGGCAAAAAGGCAGAAATTCCCCATATTTTGGAGCAAAATTGCAGAAATTCCCCTAATTTTTGGGCAAAAGGCAGAAATTCCCTTTATTTTGGGGCAAAAATCAGAAATTCCCCTTATTTTGGGGCAAAATTCCAGACATTTTCTTTATTTTGGGGCAAAATTGCAGGAATTTACCTTATTTTGGAACAAAATTGCAGAAATTTCTTATATTGTGGGCAAAATTGCAGAAATTTCTCTTATTTTCAGGTAAAAAGTCTGAAATTTCCTTTATTTTGGGCAAAAAGTGAGAAATTCCTCTTATTTTGGGGCAAAATTGCACAAATTTTCCTTATTTTGGGGCAAAAAGGAAGAAATTCCGTATATTTTGTGGAAAAAAGGCAGAAATTTCCTTTATTTTGAGGTAATAAAGTTGAAATTCTCCTTATTTTGGGGCAAAAAGGCAGAAATTCCCCTTATTTTGGGGTAAAATTGCAGAAATTTCAAATATTTCAGGGCAAAATTCAGAAATTCCCCTTATTTTGGGGCAAAAAGCAGAAATTTCTTTTATTATGGTACAAAATTGAAGAAATTTTCCTTATTTTAGAACAAAAATGCAGAAAATCCCCATATTTTGGGGCAAAAGGCAGGAATTCTTCTTATTTTGTGGTAAAATGCAGAAATTCCCATTATTTAGAGGTAAAATGCAGAAAAACCCCAAATATTGGGGGAAAATGCAGAAATTCCCTTTATTTTGTGGCTAAAAGGCAGAAATTAACCGTATTTTAAAACAAAATTGCAGAAATTCTCATAATTGTCGGGCAAAAGCAGAAATTCTCCTTATTTTGGGGCAAAAAGACAGAAAAATCTCCTTTTTTCGAGAGCAAACAGTCAGAAATTCCCCTTATTTTGGGGCAAAATTGCAGAAATTTCTTTTACATTGGGGCAAAATTGCAGAAATTTCCCTTATTTTGGGGCAAAATTGCAGAAATTTCACTTATTTCAGGGTAATAAGTCAGACATTCTCCTTATTTTGATGCAAAAAAGACAGAAATTCCCTTTGTTTTGGGGGAAAAAGACAGAAATTCTACTTATTTAGAGGCAAAAATGAAGAAATTCCCCTTATTTTGGAGCAAAAAGGAAGAAATTTCCCTTTTTATGGCAAAAAGGTATGCATTCCCATTATTATCGGGCAAAAAGGCAGAAATTCCCCGTATTTTGGAGCAAAATCACAGAAATTCCCCTAATTTTGGGGCAAAAGGCAGAAATTCCCTTTATTTTGGGGCAAAAATCAGAAATTCCCCTTATTTTGTGGCAAAATTCAAGAAATTTACTTTATTTTGCGTCAAAATTGCAGGAATTTACCTTATTTTGAGGCAAAATTGCAGAAATTTCACTTATTTAGGGCAAAATTGCAGAAATTTCACTTATTTTCAGGTAAAAAGGCTGAAATTTCCTTTATTTTGGGGCAAAAAAGGAGAAATTCCCCTTATTTCGAGGCAAAATTGCAGAAATTTCCTTTATTATGGGAAAAATTGCAGAAATTTCCCTTATTTTAGGGCAAAATTGCAGAAATTTTACTTATTTCAGAGAAATAAAGCAAAAATCTTTCTTATTTTGGGGCAAAAATGCAGAAATTCCCATTATTTTCGGGCAAAAAGGCAGAAATTCACCTTATTTTGGGGTAATGTTGCAGAAATTTCACATATTTCATGGCAAAAAGGCAGAAATTTCCCTTATTTTGGGGCAAAATTGCAGAAATTTCATTTATTTCAGGGCAAAAATTCAGAAATTCCCCTTATTTTGGGGCAAAAAGCAGAAATTTCTTTTATTATGGTATAAAATTGTAGAAATATTCCTTATTTTGGAAAAAAAGGCAGAAATTCTCCATATTTTGGGGCAAAAGGCAGAAATTCTTCTTATTTTGAGGTAAAATGCAGAAATTCCCCTTATTTAGAGGTAAAATGCAGAAATTCCCCAAATATTGGGGGAAAATGCAGAAATTCCCTTCATTTTGGGGCTAAAAGACAGAAATTAACCGTATTTTAAAGCAAAATTGCAGGAATTCTCATAATTTTCGGGCAAAAAAGCAGAAATTCTACTTATTTTGGGGCAAAAAGACAGAAAATCTCCTTTTTTCGAGAGCAAACAGTCAGAAATTCCCCTTATTTTGGGGCAAAATTGCAGAAATTTCTTTTACATTGGGGCAAAATTGCAGAAATTTCCCTTATTTTGGGGCAAAATTGCAGAAATTTCTCTTATTTCAGGGTAATAAGTCAGAAATTCTCCTTATTTTGATGCAAAAAAGACAGAAATTCCCTTTGTTTTGGGGGAAAAAGACAGAAATTCCACTTATTTAGAGGCAAAAAGGCAGAAATTCCCCTTATTTTGGAGCAAAAATGAAGAAATTTCCCTTTTTTTGGCAAAAAGGTATGCATTCCCATTATTTTCAGGCAAAAAGGCAGAAATTCCCCGTATTTTGGAGCAAAATGCAGAAATTCCCCTAATTTTGGGCAAAAGACAGTAATTCCCTTTATTTTGGGACAAAAATCAGAAATTCCCCTTATTTTGGGGCAAAATTCAAGAAATTTCCTTTATTTTGGGGCAAAATTACAGGAATTTACCTTATTTTGGGGCAAAATTGCAGTAATTTCCTTTATTTGGGGCAAAATTGCAGAAATTTCACTAATTTTCAGGTAAAAAGGCTGAAATTTCCTTTATTTTGGGGCAAAAAAGGAGAAATTCCCCTTATTTTGGGACAAAATTGCAGAAATTTCCTTTATTAGGGGAAAAAATTGCAGAAATTTCCCTTATTTTAGGGCAAAATTGCAGAAATTTCACTTATTTCAGAGAAATAAAGCAAAAATTTTTCTTATTTTGGGGCAAAAAGGCAGAAATCCAGATTATTTTGGCGCAAAAAGGCAAAAATTACCCCTATTTTGGGGTAAAATGGCAGAAATTTCACATATTTCATGGCAACAAGGGAGAAATTTCTCTTATTTTGCGGCAAAATTGCAGAAATTTCATTTATTTCAGGGCAAAATTCAGAAATTCCCCTTATTTTGGGGCAAAAAGCAGAAATTTCTTTTATTATTGTACAAAATTGAAGAAATTTTCCTTATTTTAGAACAAAAATGCAGAAAATCCCCATATTTTGGGGCAAAAGGCAGGAATTCTTCTTATTTAGTGGTAAAATGCAGAAATTCCCATTATTTAGAGGTAAAATGCAGAAATACCCCAAATATTGGGGGAAAATGCAGAAATTCCCTTTATTTTGTGGCTAAAAGGCAGAAATTAACGGTATTTTAAAACAAAATTGCAGAAATTCTCATAATTGTCGGGCAAAAGCAGAAATTCTCCTTATTTTGGGGCAAAAAGACAGAAAAATCTCCTTTTTTCGAGAGCAAACAGTCAGAAATTCCCCTTATTTTGGGGCAAAATTGCAGAAATTTCTTTTACATTGGGGCAAAATTGCAGAAATTTCCCTTATTTTGGGGCAAAATTGCAGAAATTTCACTTATTTCAGGGTAATAAGTCAGACATTCTCCTTATTTTGATGCAAAAAAGACAGAAATTCCCTTTGTTTTGGGGGAAAAAGACAGAAATTCTACTTATTTAGAGGCAAAAATGAAGAAATTCCCCTTATTTTGGAGCAAAAAAGAAGAAATTTCCCTTTTTATGGCAAAAAGGTATGCATTCCCATTATTATCGGGCAAAAAGGCAGAAATTCCCCGTATTTTGGAGCAAAATCACAGAAATTCCCCTAATTTTGGGGCAAAAGGCAGAAATTCCCTTTATTTTGGGGCAAAAATCAGAAATTCCCCTTATTTTGTGGCAAAATTCAAGAAATTTACTTTATTTTGCGTCAAAATTGCAGGAATTTACCTTATTTTGAGGCAAAATTGCAGAAATTTCACTTATTTGGGGCAAAATTGCAGAAATTTCACTTATTTTCAGGTAAAAAGGCTGAAATTTCCTATATTTTGGGGCAAAAAAGAGAAATTCCCCTTATTTCGAGGCAAAATTGCAGAAATTTCCTTTATTATGGGAAAAAATAGCAGAAATTTCCCTTATTTTAGGGCAAAATTGCAGAAATTTTACTTATTTCAGAGAAATAAAGCAAAAATCTTTCTTATTTTGGGGCAAAAATGCAGAAATTCCCATTATTTTCGGGCAAAAAGGCAGAAATTCACCTTATTTTGGGGTAAAGTTGCAGAAATTTCACATATTTCATGGCAAAAAGGCAGAAATTTCCCTTATTTTGGGGCAAAATTGCAGAAATTTCATTTATTTCAGGGCAAAAATTCAGAAATTCCCCTTATTTTGGGGCAAAAAGCAGAAATTTCTTTTATTATGGTATAAAATTGTAGAAATATTCTTTATTTTGGAACAAAAAGGCAGAAATTCCTCATATTTTGGGGCAAAAGGCAGAAATTCTTCTTATTTTGAGGTAAAATGCAGAAATTCCCCTTATTTAGAGGTAAAATGCAGAAATTCCCCAAATATTGGGGGAAAATGCAGAAATTCCCTTCATTTTTGGGCTAAAAGGCAGAAATTAACCGTATTTTAAAGCAAAATTGCAGAAATTCTCATAATTTTCGGGCAAAAAAGCAGAAATTCTCCTTATTTTGGGGCAAAAAGACAGAAAATTTCCTTTTTTCGAGAGCAAACTCTCAGAAATTCCCCTTATTTTGGGGCAAAATTGCAGAAATTTCTTTTACATTGGGGAAAAATTGCAGAAATTTCCCTTATTTTGGGGCAAAATTGCAGAAATTTCACTCATTTCAGGGTAATAAGTCAGAAATTCTCCTTATTTTGATGCAAAAAATACAGAAATTCCCTTTGTTTTGGGGGAAAAAGACAGAAATTCCACTTATTTAGAGGCAAAAAGGCAGAAATTCCCCTTATTTTGGAGCAAAAATGAAGAAATTTCCCTTTTTGTGGCAAAAAGGTATGCATTCCCATTATTTTCAGGCAAAAAGGCAGAAATTCCCCGTATTTTGGATCAAAATGCAGAAATTCCCCTAATTTTGGGCCAAAGACAGAACTTCCCTTTATTTTGGGGCAAAAATCAGAAATTCCCCTTATTTTGGGGCAAAATTCAAGAAATTTCCTTTATTTTGGGGCAAAATTACAGGAATTTACCTTATTTTGGGGCAAAATTGCAGTAATTTCCTTTATTTGGGGCAAAATTGCAGAAATTTCACTAATTTTCAGGTAAAAAGGCTGAAATTTCCTTTATTTTGGGGCAAAAATGGAGAAATTCCCCTTATTTTGGGACAAAATTGCAGATATTTCCTTTATTAGGGGAAAAATTGCAGAAATTTCCCTTATTTTAGGGCAAAATTGCAGAAATTTCAATTATTTCAGAGAAATAAAGCAAAAATTTTTCTTATTTTGAGGCAAAAAGGCAGAAATTCCCCATATTTTGGGGCAAAAGGCAGAAATTCTTCTTATTTTGAGGTAAAATGCAGAAATTCCCCTTATTTAGAGATAAAATGCAGAAATTCCCCAAATATTGGGGGAAAATGCAGAAATTCTCTTTATTTTGGGGCTAAAAGGCAGAAATTAACCGTATTTTAAAGCAAAATTGCAGAAATTCTCATAATTTTCGGGCAAAAAATCAGAAATTCTCCTTATTTTGGGGCAAAAGGACAGAGAATCTCCTTTTTTCGAGAGCAAACAGTCAGAAATTCCCCTTATTTTGGGGCAAAATTGCAGAAATTTCTTTTACATTGGGGCAAAATTGCACAAATTTCCTTTATTTTGGGGCAAAATTGCAGAAATTTCACTTATTTCAGGGTAATAATTCAGAAATTCTCCTTATTTTGATGCAAAAAAAGACGGAAATTCCCTTTGTTTTGGAGGAAAAAGACAGAAATTCCACTTATTTAGAGGCAAAAAGGCAGAAATTCCCCTTATTTTGGAGCAAAAATGAAGAAATTTCCCTTTTTATGGCAAAAAGGTATGCATTCCCATTATTTTCAGGCAAAAAGGCAGAAATACCCCGTATTTTGGAGCAATATTGCAGAAATTCCCCATATTTTGGGGCAAGAGGCAGAAATTCTTCTTATTTTGAGGTAAAATGCAGAAATTCCTCTTATTTAGAGGTAAAATGCAGAAATTCCCCAAATATTGGGGGAAAATGCAGAAATTCCCTTTATTTTGGGGCTAAAAGGCAGAAATTAACCGTATTTTAAAGCAAAATTGCAGAAATTCTCATAATTTTCGGGCAAAACGCAGAAATTCTCCTTATTTTGGGGCAAAAAGACAGAAAATCTCCTTTTTTCGAGAGCAAACAGTCAGAAATTCCCCTTATTTTGAGGCAAAATTTCAGAAATTTCTTTTACATTGGGGCAAAATTGCAGAAATTTCCCTTATTTTGGGGCAAAATTGCAGAAATTTCACTTATTTCAGGGTAATAAGTCAGAAATTCTCATCATTTTGATGCAAAAAAGACAGAAATTCCCTTTGTTTTGGGGGAAAAAGACAGAAATTCCACTTATTTAGAGGCAAAAATGCAGAAATTCCCCTTATTTTGGAGCAAAAATGAAGAAATTTCCCTTTTTATGGCAAAAAGGTATGCATTCCCATTATTTTCGGGCAAAAAGGCAGAAATTCCCCGTATTTTTGAGCAAAATCGCAGAAATTCCTCTAATTTTGGGGCAAAAGGCAGAAATTCCCTTTATTTTGGGGCAAAAATCAGAAATTCCCCTTATTTTGGGGCAAAATTCAAGAAATTTCCTTTATTTTGGGGCAAAATTGCAGGAATTTACCTTATTTTGGGGCAAAATTGCAGAAATTTCCCTTATTTGGGTCAAAATTGCAGAAATTTCACTTATTTTCAGATAAAAAGGCTGAAATTTCCTTTATTTTGGGGCAAAAAGTGAGAAATTCCCCTTATTTTGAGGCAAAATTGCAGAAATTTCCTTTATTATGGGAAAAAATTGCAGAAATTTCCCTTATTTTAGGGCAAAATTGCAGAAATTTCACTTATTTCAGAGAAATAAAGAAAAAATTTTTCTTATTTTGGGGCAAAAAGGCAGAAATTCCCATTATTTTGGGGCAAAAAGGCAGAAATTCACCTTATTTTGGGGTAAAATTGCTGAAATTTCACATATTTCATGGCAACAAGGCAGAAATTTCCCTTATTTTGGGGCAAAATTGCAGAAATTTCATTTATTTCAGGGCAAAAATTCAGAAATTCCCTTTATTTTGGGGCAAAAAGCAGAAATTTCTTTTATTATGGTACAAAATTGAAGAAATTTTCCTTATTTTGGAACAAAAAGGCAGAAATTCCCCATATTTTGGGGCAAAAGGCAGAAATTCTTCTTATATTTAGGTAAAATGCAGAAATTCCCCTTATTTAGAGGTAAAATGCAGAAATTCCCCAAATATTGGGGGAAAATGCAGAAATTCCCTTTATTTTGGGGCTAAATGGCAGAAATTAACCGTATTTTGAAGCAAAATTGCAGAAATTCTCATAATTTTCAAGCAAAAAAGCAGAAATTCTCCTTATTTTGGGGCAAAAAGACAGAAAATCTCCTTTTTTCAAGAGTAAACAGTCAGAAATTTCCCTTATTTTGGGGCAAAATTGCAGAAATTTCACTTATTTCAGGGTAATAAGTCAGAAATTCTCATAATTTTGATGCAAAAAAGACAGAAATTCCCTTTGTTTTGGGGGAAAATGACAGAAATTCCACTTATTTAGAGGCAAAAATGCAGAAATTCCCCTTATTTTGGAGCAAAAATGAAGAAATTTTCCTTTTTATGGCAAAAAGGTATGCATTCCCATTATTTTCGGGCAAAAAGGCAGAAATTCCCCGTATTTTGGAGCAAAATCGCAGAAATTCCCCTAATTTTGGGGCAAAAGGCAGAAATTCTTTTTATTTTGGGGCAAAAATCAAAATTCCCCTTATTTTGGGGCAAAATTGCAGGAATTTACCTTATTTTGGGGCAAAATTGCAGAAATTTCCCTTATTTGGGTCAAAATTGCAGAAATTTCACTTATTTTCAGATAAAAAGGCTGAAATTTCCTTTATTTTGGGGCAAAAAGTGAGAAATTCCCCTTATTTTGAGGCAAAATTGCAGAAATTTTTTTTTATTATGGGAAAAAATTGCAGAAATTTCCCTTATTTTAGGGCAAAATTGCAGAAATTTCACTTATTTCAGAGAAATAAAGCAAAAATTTTTCTTATTTTAGGGCAAAAATGCAGAAATTCCCATTATTTTAAGGCAAAAATGCAGAAATTTCCCTTATTTTGGGGCAAAATTGCAGAAATTTCATTTATTTCAGGGCAAAAATTCAGAAATTCCTTTTATTTTGGGGCAAAAAACAGAAATTTCTTTTATTATGGTACAAAATTGAAGAAATTTTCCTTATTTTGGAACAAAAAGGCAGAAATTCCCAATATTTTGGGGCAAAAGGCAGAAATTCTTCTTATTTTGAGGTAAAATGCAGAAATTCCCCTTATTTAGAGCTAAAATGCAGAAATTCCCCAAATATTGGGGGAAAATGCAGAAATTCCCTTTATTTTGGGGCTAAAAGGCAGAAATTAACCGTATTTTAAAGCAAAATTGCAGAAATTCTCATAATTTTCGGGCAATAAAGCAGAAATTCTCCTTATTTTGGGGCAAAAAGACAGAAAATCTCCTTTTTTCGAGAGCAAACAGTCAGAAATTCCCCTTATTTTGGGGCAAAATTGCAGAAATTTCTTTTACATTGGGGAAAAATTACAGTAATTACCCTTATTTTGGGGCAAAATTGCAGAAATTTCACTAATTTCAGGGTAATAAGTCAGAAATTCTCCTTATTTTGATGCAAAAAAGACAGAAATTCCCTTTGTTTTGGGGGAAAAAGACAGAAATTCCACTTATTTAGAGGCAAAAAGGCAGAAATTCCCCTTATTTTGGAGCAAAAATGAAGAAATTTCCCTTTTTTTGGCAAAAAGGTATGCATTCCCATTATTTTCAGGCAAAAAGGCAGAAATTCCCCGTATTTTGGATCAAAATGCAGAAATTCCCCTAATTTTGGGCAAAAGACAGAAATTCCCTTTATTTTGGGGCAAAAATCAGAAATTCCCCTTATTTTGGGGCAAAATTCAAGAAATTTCCTTTATTTTGGGGCAAAATTACAGGAATTTACCTTATTTTGGGGCAAAATTGCAGTAATTTCCTTTATTTGGGGCA
Source organism: Micromys minutus (assembly GCF_963924665.1). NCBI lineage: Eukaryota > Metazoa > Chordata > Mammalia > Rodentia > Muridae > Micromys > Micromys minutus. Next base: position 7,650 of record NW_027667255.1, on the reverse strand, counting down.
AAATTGCAGAAATTTCACTAATTTTCAGGTTAAAAGGCTGAAATTTCCTTTATTTTGGGGCAAAAATGGAGAAATTCCCCTTATTTTGGGACAAAATTGCAGAAATTTCCTTTATTAGGGGAAAAATTGCAGAAATTTCCCTTATTTTAGGGCAAAATTGCAGAAATTTCAATTATTTCAGAGAAATAAAGCAAAAATTTTTCTTATTTTGAGGCGAAAAGGCAGAAATTCCCCATATTTTGGGGCAAAAGGCAGAAATTCTTCTTATTTTGAGGTAAAATGCAGAAATTCCCCTTATTTAGAGATAAAATGCAGAAATTCCCCAAATATTGGGGGAAAATGCAGAAATTCTCTTTATTTTGGGGCTAAAAGGCAGAAATTAACCGCATTTTAAAGCAAAATTGCAGAAATTCTCATAATTTTCGGGCAAAAAATCAGAAATTCTCCTTATTTTGGGGCAAAAGGACAGAGAATCTCCTTTTTTCGAGAGCAAACAGTCAGAAATTCCCCTTATTTTGGGGCAAAATTGCAGAAATTTCTTTTACATTGGGGCAAAATTGCACAAATTTCCTTTATTTTGGGGCAAAATTGCAGAAATTTCACTTATTTCAGGGTAATAAGTCAGAAATTCTCCTTATTTTGATGCAAAAAAAGACGGAAATTCCCTTTGTTTTGGAGGAAAAAGACAGAAATTCCACTTATTTAGAGGCAAAAAGACAGAAATTCCCCTTATTTTGGAGCAAAAATGAAGAAATTTCCCTTTTTATGGCAAAAAGGTATGCATTCCCATTATTTTCAGGCAAAAAGGCAGAAATTCCCCGTATTTTGGAGCAATACTGCAGAAATTCCCCATATTTTGGGGCAAGAGGCAGAAATTCTTCTTATTTTGAGGTAAAATGCAGAAATTCCCCTTATTTAGAGGTAAAATGCAGAAATTCCCCAAATATTGGGGGAAATTGCAGAAATTCCCTTTATTTTGGGGCTAAAAGGCAGAAATTAACCGTATTTTAAAGCAAAATTGCAGAAATTCTCATAATTTTCGGGCAAAAAAGCAGAAATTCTCCTTATTTTGGGGCAAAAAGACAGAAAATCTCCTTTTTTCGAGAGCAAACAGTCAGAAATTCCCCTTATTTTGAGGCAAAATTTCAGAAATTTCTTTTACATTGGGGCAAAATTGCAGAAATTTCCCTTATTTTGGGGCAAAATTGCAGAAATTTCACTTATTTCAGGGTAATAAGTCAGAAATTCTCATCATTTTGATGCAAAAAAGACAGAAATTCCCTTTGTTTTGGGGGAAAAAGACAGAAATTCCACTTATTTAGAGGCAAAAATGCAGAAATTCCCCTTATTTTGGAGCAAAAATGAAGAAATTTCCCTTTTTATGGCAAAAAGGTATGCATTCCCATTATTTTCGGGCAAAAAGGCAGAAATTCCCCGTATTTTTGAGCAAAATCGCAGAAATTCCCCTAATTTTGGGGCAAAAGGCAGAAATTCCCTTTATTTTGGGGCAAAAATCAGAAATTCCCCTTATTTTGGGGCAAAATTCAAGAAATTTCCTTTATTTTGGGGCAAAATTGCAGGAATTTACCTTATTTTGGGGCAAAATTGCAGAAATTTCCCTTATTTGGGTCAAAATTGCAGAAATTTCACTTATTTTCAGATAAAAAGGCTGAAATTTCCTTTATTTTGGGGCAAAAAGTGAGAAATTCCCCTTATTTTGAGGCAAAATTGCAGAAATTTCCTTTATTATGGGAAAAAATTGCAGAAATTTCCCTTATTTTAGGGCAAAATTGCAGAAATTTCACTTATTTCAGAGAAATAAAGAAAAATTTTTCTTATTTTGGGGCAAAAAGGCAGATATTCCCATTATTTTGGGGCAAAAAGGCAGAAATTCACCTTATTTTGGGGTAAAATTGCAGAAATTTCACATATTTCATGGCAACAAGGCAGAAATTTCCCTTATTTTGGGGCAAAATTGCAGAAATTTCATTTATTTCAGGGCAAAAATTCAGAAATTCCCTTTATTTTGGGGCAAAAAGCAGAAATTTCTTTTATTATGGTACAAAATTGAAGAAATTTTCCTTATTTTGGAACAAAAAGGCAGAAATTCCCCATATTTTGGGGCAAAAGGCAGAAATTCTTCTTATATTTAGGTAAAATGCAGAAATTCCCCTTATTTAGAGGTAAAATGCAGAAATTCCCCAAATATTGGGGGAAAATGCAGAAATTCCCTTTATTTTGGGGCTAAATGGCAGAAATTAACCGTATTTTGAAGCAAAATTGCAGAAATTCTCATAATTTTCAAGCAAAAAAGCAGAAATTCTCCTTATTTTGGGGCAAAAAGACAGAAAATCTCCTTTTTTCAAGAGCAAACAGTCAGAAATTTCCCTTATTTTGGGGCAAAATTGCAGAAATTTCACTTATTTCAGGGTAATAAGTCAGAAATTCTCATTATTTTGATGCAAAAAAGACAGAAATTCCCTTTGTTTTGGGGGAAAATGACAGAAATTCCACTTATTTAGAGGCAAAAATGCAGAAATTCCCCTTATTTTGGAGCAAAAATGAAGAAATTTCCCTTTTTATGGCAAAAAGGTATGCATTCCCATTATTTTCGGGCAAAAAGGCAGAAATTCCCCGTATTTTGGAGCAAAATCGCAGAAATTCCCCTAATTTTGGGGCAAAAGGCAGAAATTCCCTTTATTTTGGGGCAAAAATCAGAAATTCCCCTTATTTTGGGGCAAAATTGCAGGAATTTACCTTATTTTGGGGCAAAATTGCAGAAATTTCCCTTATTTGGGTCAAAATTGCAGAAATTTCACTTATTTTCAGATAAAAAGGCTGAAATTTCCTTTATTTTGAGGCAAAAAGTGAGAAATTCCCCTTATTTTGAGGCAAAATTGCAGAAATTTTTTTTATTATGGGAAAAAATTGCAGAAATTTCCCTTATTTTAGGGCAAAATTGCAGAAATTTCACTTATTTCAGAGAAATAAAGCAAAAATTTTTCTTATTTTAGGGCAAAAAGGCAGAAATTCCCATTATTTTAAAGCAAAAAGGCAGAAATTCACCTTATTTTGTGGTAAAATTGCAGAAATTTCACATATTTCATGGCAAAAATGCAGAAATTTCCCTTATTTTGGGGCAAAATTGCAGAAATTTCATTTATTTCAGGGCAAAAATTCAGAAATTCCCCTTATTTTGGGGCAAAAAACAGAAATTTCTTTTATTATGGTACAAAATTGAAGAAATTTTCCTTATTTTGGAACAAAAAGGCAGAAATTCCCAATATTTTGGGGCAAAAGGCAGAAATTCTTCTTATTTTGAGGTAAAATGCAGAAATTCCCCTTATTTAGAGCTAAAATGCAGAAATTCCCCAAATATTGGGGGAAAATGCAGAAATTCCCTTTATTTTGGGGCTAAAAGGCAGAAATTAACCGTATTTTAAAGCAGAATTGCAGAAATTCTCATAATTTTCGGGCAATAAAGCAGAAATTCTCCTTATTTTGGGGCAAAAAGACAGAAAATCTCCTTTTTTCGAGAGCAAACAGTCAGAAATTCCCCTTATTTTGGGGCAAAATTGCAGAAATTTCTTTTACATTGGGGAAAAATTACAGTAATTACCCTTATTTTGGGGCAAAATTGCAGAAATTTCACTAATTTCAGGGTAATAAGTCAGAAATTCTCCTTATTTTGATGCAAAAAAGACAGAAATTCCCTTTGTTTTGGGGGAAAAAGACAGAAATTCCACTTATTTAGAGGCAAAAAGGCAGAAATTCCCCTTATTTTGGAGCAAAAATGAAGAAATTTCCCTTTTTTTGGCAAAAAGGTATGCATTCCCATTATTTTCAGGCAAAAAGGCAGAAATTCCCCGTATTTTGGATCAAAATGCAGAAATTCCCCTAATTTTGGGCAAAAGACAGAAATTCCCTTTATTTTGGGGCAAAAATCAGAAATTCCCCTTATTTTGGGGCAAAATTCAAGAAATTTCCTTTATTTTGGGGCAAAATTACAGGAATTTACCTTATTTTGGGGCAAAATTGCAGTAATTTCCTTTATTTGGGGCAAAATTGCAGAAATTTCACTAATTTTCAGGTAAAAAGGCTGAAATTTCCTTTATTTTGGGGCAAAAATGGAGAAATTCCCCTTATTTTGGGACAAAATTGCAGAAATTTCCTTTATTAGGGGAAAAATTGCAGAAATTTCCCTTATTTTAGGGCAAAATTGCAGAAATTTCAATTATTTCAGAGAAATAAAGCAAAAATTTTTCTTATTTTGAGGCGAAAAGGCAGAAATTCCCCATATTTTGGGGCAAAAGGCAGAAATTCTTCTTATTTTGAGGTAAAATGCAGAAATTCCCCTTATTTAGAGATAAAATGCAGAAATTCCCCAAATATTGGGGGAAAATGCAGAAATTCTCTTTATTTTGGGGCTAAAAGGCAGAAATTAACCGTATTTTAAAGCAAAATTGCAGAAATTCTCATAATTTTCGGGCAAAAAATCAGAAATTCTCCTTATTTTGGGGCAAAAGGACAGAGAATCTCCTTTTTTCGAGAGCAAACAGTCAGAAATTCCCCTTATTTTGGGGCAAAATTGCAGAAATTTCTTTTACATTGGGGCAAAATTGCACAAATTTCCTTTATTTTGGGGCAAAATTGCAGAAATTTCACTTATTTCAGGGTAATAAGTCAGAAATTCTCCTTATTTTGATGCAAAAAAAGACGGAAATTCCCTTTGTTTTGGAGGAAAAAGACAGAAATTCCACTTATTTAGAGGCAAAAAGACAGAAATTCCCCTTATTTTGGAGCAAAAATGAAGAAATTTCCCTTTTTATGGCAAAAAGGTATGCATTCCCATTATTTTCAGGCAAAAAGGCAGAAATTCCCCGTATTTTGGAGCAATATTGCAGAAATTCCCCATATTTTGGGGCAAGAGGCAGAAATTCTTCTTATTTTGAGGTAAAATGCAGAAATTCCCCTTATTTAGAGGTAAAATGCAGAAATTCCCCAAATATTGGGGGAAATTGCAGAAATTCCCTTTATTTTGGGGCTAAAAGGCAGAAATTAACCGTATTTTAAAGCAAAATTGCAGAAATTCTCATAATTTTCGGGCAAAAAAGCAGAAATTCTCCTTATTTTGGGGCAAAAAGACAGAAAATCTCCTTTTTTCGAGAGCAAACAGTCAGAAATTCCCCTTATTTTGAGGCAAAATTTCAGAAATTTCTTTTACATTGGGGCAAAATTGCAGAAATTTCCCTTATTTTGGGGCAAAATTGCAGAAATTTCACTTATTTCAGGGTAATAAGTCAGAAATTCTCATCATTTTGATGCAAAAAAGACAGAAATTCCCTTTGTTTTGGGGGAAAAAGACAGAAATTCCACTTATTTAGAGGCAAAAATGCAGAAATTCCCCTTATTTTGGAGCAAAAATGAAGAAATTTCCCTTTTTATGGCAAAAAGGTATGCATTCCCATTATTTTCGGGCAAAAAGGCAGAAATTCCCTGTATTTTTGAGCAAAATCGCAGAAATTCCCCTAATTTTGGGGCAAAAGGCAGAAATTCCCTTTATTTTGGGGCAAAAATCAGAAATTCCCCTTATTTTGGGGCAAAATTCAAGAAATTTCCTTTATTTTGGGGCAAAATTGCAGGAATTTACCTTATTTTGGGGCAAAATTGCAGAAATTTCCCTTATTTGGGTCAAAATTGCAGAAATTTCACTTATTTTCAGATAAAAAGGCTGAAATTTCCTTTATTTTGGGGCAAAAAGTGAGAAATTCCCCTTATTTTGAGGCAAAATTGCAGAAATTTCCTTTATTATGGGAAAAAATTGCAGAAATTTCCCTTATTTTAGGGCAAAATTGCAGAAATTTCACTTATTTCAGAGAAATAAAGAAAAATTTTTCTTATTTTGGGGCAAAAAGGCAGATATTCCCATTATTTTGGGGCAAAAAGGCAGAAATTCACCTTATTTTGGGGTAAAATTGCAGAAATTTCACATATTTCATGGCAACAAGGCAGAAATTTCCCTTATTTTGGGGCAAAATTGCAGAAATTTCATTTATTTCAGGGCAAAAATTCAGAAATTCCCTTTATTTTGGGGCAAAAAGCAGAAATTTCTTTTATTATGGTACAAAATTGAAGAAATTTTCCTTATTTTGGAACAAAAAGGCAGAAATTCCCCATATTTTGGGGCAAAAGGCAGAAATTCTTCTTATATTTAGGTAAAATGCAGAAATTCCCCTTATTTAGAGGTAAAATGCAGAAATTCCCCAAATATTGGGGGAAAATGCAGAAATTCCCTTTATTTTGGGGCTAAATGGCAGAAATTAACCGTATTTTGAAGCAAAATTGCAGAAATTCTCATAATTTTCAAGCAAAAAAGCAGAAATTCTCCTTATTTTGGGGCAAAAAGACAGAAAATCTCCTTTTTTCAAGAGCAAACAGTCAGAAATTTCCCTTATTTTGGGGCAAAATTGCAGAAATTTCACTTATTTCAGGGTAATAAGTCAGAAATTCTCATTATTTTGATGCAAAAAAGACAGAAATTCCCTTTGTTTTGGGGGAAAATGACAGAAATTCCACTTATTTAGAGGCAAAAATGCAGAAATTCCCCTTATTTTGGAGCAAAAATGAAGAAATTTCCCTTTTTATGGCAAAAAGGTATGCATTCCCATTATTTTCGGGCAAAAAGGCAGAAATTCCCCGTATTTTGGAGCAAAATCGCAGAAATTCCCCTAATTTTGGGGCAAAAGGCAGAAATTCCCTTTATTTTGGGGCAAAAATCAGAAATTCCCCTTATTTTGGGGCAAAATTGCAGGAATTTACCTTATTTTGGGGCAAAATTGCAGAAATTTCCCTTATTTGGGTCAAAATTGCAGAAATTTCACTTATTTTCAGATAAAAAGCCTGAAATTTCCTTTATTTTGAGGCAAAAAGTGAGAAATTCCCCTTATTTTGAGGCAAAATTGCAGAAATTTTTTTTATTATGGGAAAAAATTGCAGAAATTTCCCTTATTTTAGGGCAAAATTGCAGAAATTTCACTTATTTCAGAGAAATAAAGCAAAAATTTTTCTTATTTTAGGGCAAAAAGGCAGAAATTCCCATTATTTTAAGGCAAAAAGGCAGAAATTCACCTTATTTTGTGGTAAAATTGCAGAAATTTCACATATTTCATGGCAAAAATGCAGAAATTTCCCTTATTTTGGGGCAAAATTGCAGAAATTTCATTTATTTCAGGGCAAAAATTCAGAAATTCCCCTTATTTTGGGGCAAAAAACAGAAATTTCTTTTATTATGGTACAAAATTGAAGAAATTTTCCTTATTTTGGAACAAAAAGGCAGAAATTCCCAATATTTTGGGGCAAAAGGCAGAAATTCTTCTTATTTTGAGGTAAAATGCAGAAATTCCCCTTATTTAGAGCTAAAATGCAGAAATTCCCCAAATATTGGGGGAAAAATGCAGAAATTCCCTTTATTTTGGGGCTAAAAGGCAGAAATTAACCGTATTTTAAAGCAAAATTGCAGAAATTCTCATAATTTTCGGGCAATAAAGCAGAAATTCTCCTTATTTTGGGGCAAAAAGACAGAAAATCTCCTTTTTTCGAGAGCAAACAGTCAGAAATTCCCCTTATTTTGGGGCAAAATTGCAGAAATTT